>NC_133325.1:26914969-27229505 GCF_042186555.1 Aquarana catesbeiana | reverse complement strand
TGCATCCTTGTGGCTACTTTTCCAAGAAATTGCCACCTGCAGAGTGCAATTACAAGATTAGTGACAGAGCTGTTAGTGATCATTTTAGCCCTGAAAGAATGGAGAAATCTCCATGAAGGTACCACTGTGCCGGTTCTCATTCTTACTGACCATAAGAATCTCACATTCTTGTCTGAGGTTGAACGCCTCTTTCCCAGAAGGGCGCAATGGGCTCTTTTCTTGTCTAGTTTCAATTACATTGTCTCATTCTTACCCGCTACTAAGAATGTAAGGGCTGACGCTTTGTCACAACAATTTTCCTCCACTTCCAAAATGGAGTCGGTTCCAGTTCCTGTGATTTCTTTGTGATTGTATTCTGGCTACGGTTCGCACCAGTCTCACTTCTCCTTTGGGTGACAAAATTCTTGCTGCTCAGGTCCATGCTCCTCCTGAGAAACCTTGTGACCGCTGCTTTGTCCCAGAGAGTCTCTGTACTGCCGTGCTCTAGACTTACCATTCTCCCAAGGCTGCTGGCTACCCTGGGAAGAATCAACTCTTTTGGGCCATTTCATAACAATGCTGGTGGTCTAGTCTACGTGCTGATGCAATCCCCTTCGTAGCTGCCTGTTCCGTGTGTGCTTAGCTTAAGACTCCACGACACCTTCCAGTAGGCCTCCTACAACCCATACCCAATGGAGAGAGGAGTCAGGACCTGGACCCACATGTCTATGGATTTCATTGTGGCATTACCCAACTCCCAGGGAAACACAGTTATTCTTATGGTGGTTGACCGGTTCTCAAAAATGTCCCATTGTATTCCACTTAAGAAGTTGCCCACTTCTAAGGAACTGGCTTCCATTTTTGCTCGTGAGATTTTTCGCTTACATGGGCTACCCAAGGTGATTGTCTCAGACAGGGTTAGTCAGTTTGCTGTGGTAATTCAGCTTGCTTTCTCCTCTGCGTATCACCTGCAGTCTAATGAGGCCGCAGAATGAGCCAACCAGTCCTTGGAGCAATTCCTACGTTGCTATATTTCTGACCATCATAACAACTGGTCAGACCTCTTACCGTGGGCGGAGTTTGCTCACAATAGTGCCTTGAATTCTGCTTCCCGATTGTCAATGTTTATGGCAAACTATGGTTTCCAACCTTCCCTGTTGTCTGACTCACTTGTTCCGCAGAGTATTCCTGTTTTAGAGGAGCATCTCCGTGGTCTTTGTTCCACTTGGGCACAAGTCCAGGAGGCTTTGCAACATGCTAATGACAGGTAAAGACTCCATGCTGACCGCAGACAATTTCCAGTGCCTTCCTACCAGGTTAGGGACAGGGTCTGGCTGTCATCTCGCAACCTCCGACTTTGTGTTACCTCTCTGAAGTTCATATCTCGGTTTATTGGGCCTTTCCGTATTCTTCGCAGGATTAACCCAGTGGCTTATGCATTAGAACTTCCTTCTAATATGTGTATTTCAAATGTATTTCATGTCTCCTTATTAAAACCTTTGGTCTGCAACCACTTTACCACCTCTGTGCCTCGTCCTTGGCGTCCTTGCCCTGTACAGGTTGAGAACCATGAAGAGTATGAAGTACAGTCCATCATTGACTCCTGTAAGTTCTGTGGGCGCATACAGTACTTTGTGCATTGGAAAGGGTATGGTCCAGAGGAACGCTCTTGGGTCTAATCCTCGGACGTACATGCCCCCGTCCTCCTTCGTGATTTCCATAGACATTTTCCCCTCAAGCCTGGTGATCCTCCGAGGGGGAGAGGTCTTTGAGGAGAGGGTACTGTCAGGGCTGGGCTCAGCCCTTCCTTCTCAAAGCTGGCCGCTTGGCTGTCGGCTAATTACCAGCTCCTATCTCTCCACAGTGACTCACATGTTGATGATATCCTGCTCATCAGTCCTGCCTACTTAAGCTGTCCAGTCCAGATGATCTCTGCCTTTGCCTTGGTCACATCTCTAGAGGCACTCCCCTGTGTTCCTGTTTAAGACTTGCTTGGCTGACATTCCTTCTGGCTCCAGATCCTGCTTGCTGTTCTACTACACTCATCTCTGACTCCCTGACATTTTGGTTTGTCTGACTATCCATTCCAGTTCCTGAACTCTGGCTATGTATTGACTACGTTTACCTTTTTTTTTATTATTATTATTATTTTTTTTTTTTTTTTTTTCAAAAAAATTTTATTTCGCTTTTCAAACATATAACAGAAGGTATAAAATACAGTGATGAATACAGATATTTAGATGTATATAGGTATTGTGATATATACAGATAGTTTGAAATACTTGTACATTCACAGATATGGGATAGAGTTCGGTACACAATTATACAGAATTATACAGATCCCAAACCTAGTGATCATAGAGTAGTGTGGTGGATGCCTGGATGGAACCAATTATTACTATTTCTGCGAGTATTAACTTATTTAAGCTAGTATTAACTTATTTAATATCAGTCAAATACCTGTAGATTTGATAGGAACTCATAACCAGAGAGGGGGGGGTGGGGGGGGGGGGGGGGCATGAGATGGAAGATGGAGTGGCAGTTTATGAGGGTATATTGTCCGGTTGATCTTAGACAATGTGCCATATTGCGAACAGTTTGTGGGTAGGATAGGATAGCTGGTAGACTTTAGGTTTCATGCTGGATTGCTGAAGATCTTGGATTTGTGAATTGAGTAGCTCACGTGGTGATCCGGATAGTTGAGGATGGTTCAGGGTGACACCTCTCATGGAAGGATTTATATTTTGTTTCGTAACTGTTGGTATGAGTCGTGGTAGGAGAAGGTGGATTTGTTCATATTTGCTATTTCTTCTTGAGAAAGAGATGAGAGCATAAAGGTGTGCCATTTGAAATGGAAGCGGTCTGAGGAGGTTGTCTGTTTGAAGTCCGTGTTTATGCGGTCTTTGATGAGTAGGTGTAGAAGCTCTCTTTTGACTTGTGCAATGTTGGGGTGGGGTGGAGATATCCAATGTTTTAAGATAGTCCTTCTTGCGATTAGCAGACAGGTTAGGATCCACCCTTTGTGTGGGGTATTGACTTTCAAATTTCCTGAGGGGCTTGTGTCGCTGTTGGCGAGTTTGGACCAGGGTAGGAGTAGAGGGTCCCAATAGCCGAATATGAGGAGTAGCGGGTCTTTGGGTAGTTTTAATAGGGTCACTTCGAATATGTAGGCAAGAACTTGGTCCCAAAAAGTTGAAATGTATGAGCAGCTCCAGAAGCGGTGGGCTAGGGTAGGTTTCCGGAGGTGGCATAGTGGGCAAAAGGCTTTGCTAGCGTCCGTCTTTGACGAAGAAAAGGGCATATAAGCTCTGTGGGATATTTTTAATTGCGTTTCTCTCCAAACTTCATTGGGTGTAAGCTGTTGTACGGAGTTGAGACCTTGCACGATTTTTTCCACTAGGTTGGAGTCTGGGAAATCTTTAGACCAGTTTTTGATTGATGATGTTGAGAGGGGTGGAGATGATTTGAGTAGAAGGGGTTTGTAAATGTCTGAGGTTTTGTAGGAGTTGTTTGAAATCATTTGGTCTATGATGTTTGATGGAAACCTTTTCTCTGCTTGTATACATGTCTCCTTTAGGAAGCTGATGCATTGCCCGTAGTGGAAAGAGTGTGAGGTGGGAAGAGCGAAGGATTCGGCAATGTTGGTAAAAGGCAGTGGTCGACCCGTCTGAATGTTGCAAAGGGAGGAGAATTTTGTTAGGCCTTTCCGTTCCCATATTTTGAAAGGTTTGTGGTCTAGACCCTGTGGGAAGGCCGGGTTTCCTTGGATCGGGAGATGAGATGACATGAAGGGGGATATCTTTAGTATTTTTCTAGCTTCTCTCCAAGCCACCGCTGTATCTCTCAACAGTAGATTATGTTGGTGAGGGGGGGGGGACTGACTTCCATCTGCAGTGGAGGAGACCTGCTAGCGAGTAGGGATGGGCCATGTCCGATTCCAGGGAGAAGTTTGAATAGCGGGAGGATTGAGTTATCCAATCAATGCTGGTTCTAAGTAAACATGCTATATTGTACATTCTAATGTGCGGTAAACTGATGCCCCCTTCGCGCCTGGGAAGATACAGTTTTTTTAGAGCAATGCGTGGTCTTTTGTTTCGCCATAGGAATTTGGATAAGGAGGAGTTAAGCAAGGATACATCTTTGTGTAGAAGTAGTAATGGAATAGTTTGTAGTGGGTATAGTAATCTTGCGAAACTGACCATTTTTATTAGGTGGCATCTTCCCAAGAGCGAGAGGGGCAGGTCCATCCAGGCATTTAATTCTTGAGATATTTTCGACAGCAGAGGAGGGTAATTTAAATGATATATCGAGGAGGGGAGCTTTCCTATTTTTATCCCTAAATATGTGATATGGGATTTCGCGACTGGGAAGACTGATGTTTGGGCCCATGGTGGTACAGAGTGTGTGCCTATGGGGAGAATTTCGCTTTTGCTGTAGTTAATGCGTAGGCCGGAGCACAAGCGAAATTCATCAAACACCTTTTTGATGGTTGACATGTCCGAGGGGGGGTTGGCCGAGAATATAAGTATGTCATCTGCAAATAAAGAGGTAAGTAGGTCATGTGTGCCTATTTTTATGCCATGTAAGGGGGCTGTTAGTGTTAAATATCTGGACAGGGGTTCTAGGGCGATGTTAAAGAGAAGTGGGGATAGAGGACATCCTTGGCGTGTGCCCTTATGAAGGCGAAATTCTTCTGATATGAGTCCTGCTACCACTAACTTTGCTGATGGGGCTGTGTACATGGCAGTGATGAGGTGATGGAAAGGGCCAGAGAAACCCATTTCCGACATTGCCATAAAAAGCCAGTCGAAGCTAACGTTATCAAAGGCCTTTTCTGCGTCTAATGTGATAATGGTGTGGTTGGTGTTTGGGTGATGGAGTGCGTGTTCTAGGGCCATCATGACTTTACGAATATTGAGGGTGGCGGTTCTGCCTTTTACGAAGCCTGATTGAGCGGGGTGGATTAAGGAAGGGACAATGTCAGCCAACCTAGTGGCTATAATTTTGGAGAGAATTTTCACGTCTAGGTTGAGAAGGGAGATGGGTCTGTATGAGCCTGGTTCTTGGGGGTCTTTGCCCTTTTTTGATAGTAATTTTATGAGAGCTTGGTTCCCTGACTGTAGATACGAGCCCCCTGACCAGATATTCCGGTATACTTGGAGGAGGGTAGGTTCTAGAAGGGGTTGGAGGGTCTTATAAAATTCGCTAGTGAAGCCGTCCGGGCCGGGGGCTTTGGATAGGGTCAAGTGGCGTATGGTTGTTGATATCTCAGTGGGGGTTATGGGGGCGTTAAGAGTTTCTAGTTGTAGTGTAGAGATCTTGGGTAAGCTTGTTTTTCCTAAGAAAGCGCGTGCTTTTTGTGTATCTATGGGATCTGTGGCATAAAGTGTAGAGTAGAATTGTTGCATAACTTTGTTAATGGCTTGTGGAGTGGATTGAAGGGTGCCTGTACTGTCGCGGAGTGATGTAATGTGGGTGGGGCGGAAAGGGCCTTTGCACAGTCTGGATAAGAGTTTGCCTGTTTTGTTTCCAAATTTGTGGAAAGAGGCTTCTAAGTGGGCCTGTTTGGTGTGTTCAAGGGTGTTTACCCAAGTGTCGAAGTCCCTCTTGGCTGCCTGCCATTCCATTCGGTTGGCTGGGGAGTCTGAGGTATATAGAGCTCGTTGTGCCTGGCGTAGGCGTGAGCTGGCAGCTTTGTATTTAGATAGGGTGTTGCGTTTAAAGGAGGTTGCGTAGGATATGATTCGGCCTCTTAGGTAGGCTTTGCCGGCATCCCAGAATAGATTGGGGTCATGGATATGGGGGGCATTGTTGGAGGAGTATTCCGTCCATGCATCGGACATGTATTGTTGGAAGTCAGTGTTGTTATGGAGGAAAGAGGGAAATCGCCAGATGTTGGGGTGGGGGGGTAGGTTTAGATTGTCAAGAGTAACTTCTATAGGTGCGTGGTCGGAGATAGTTATGTCATGAATGGTGGTGTTCTGGAGGAAAGGGATTAAGTTGTCGGAGCCAAAGAAGTAGTCAATCCTTGTGAATATTTTGTGAGGGTTGGAGTAGAATGTAAATTCCCTGTCTGTTGGGTGGGAGAGGCGCCAAAGGTCCTGGATATGGATAGAGTCCATGGTGTTTGCGAAGAGGGTAGGAGCTGGAGTGGTGTATCGTGGGTTTGGGCTTTTTGGTGAGGATCTGTCGTCTATCAGATGAAGGGTGTCATTAAAATCCCCTCCGATCAGGTGGGGGAGGTGAGTGTTTTCCAGAAGCCAACTAGAGAGCTCGGAGTAGAACTGTTTGTTGGGGCTGTTAGGGGCGTAGACATTTGAGATTATGAGCTCTTTGGAGCCTATTTTGACATGTGTGGTGAGCAGGCGGCCCTGGTGGTCAGTTTTTGTCGACAGGATTGAACAAGGGAGATTTTTGTGAATGAGTAGGAGGACGCCAGCTTTGCGTCCTGCTGCCTCAGATCCTAGAACAGTGCCAACCCAGAGCTTCTGCATACGGTGGAAGTCTGAGGCTGGCAGGTGAGATTCCTGGAGTAGGGCTATATCTGTTTTGAGCCGTTTAAGATGCCTAAGGATTTTCATTCTTTTTTGAGGGGATCTGAGACCCTTTACGTTCCAGGAAATTATTTTCATGTTAGGGGGGGGTTGTGAGGGGTGTGGGCAGATGTTGTCAATTTACCAATTTGTGTAAGATGGGATAAGTCACCAGCTATGGTAGGATTCGTGCTATTTGCACAATGATCAAGAATCACCTTGGATGTAAGGGGAAGATGTTTTGGGCCCCGTGGAGGGGGGTAGAAGGAGGGAGGAGGTAAACCATGGAGGGGAAGTAACATTGGGAGTAACATAACCATTAAGCCTAAGCACTTCGCTTTTTTCCGCATGGGTTCACTGTGTAGGTCAGCTCCCATAACAGGACAGTTATGGAGTGTGGCCCGAAAGCCCGTGGAAGGGTGACAGGAGTCTGTGCATGCTCTTGAGGATAGAAAGTAGAATTTGGAGGGGGGGGGGGGGGGGTTGCATGTTGCCGTACACAGTGAAGCCAGGAGGACATAGACATGTAAGAAAACTGTGTTCAATACAAAATATTATTCTGGAAAGGATAAAGAACAATATAACAAAGCCTCTTAAAACTGAGAGCCAATCATAACAATATCGCGTTATACATTACGTGAAACCGTGGAAGGAGGGTGAGAGAAAAGACCTGAGTGGGGGCAAGTTGGGGAATTGCCCGTAAGTTGGGAAGACCGCAGTTGCGGATGCGAGTTACAGTTCAGCGAGGAGTGAAGCGATGCTGTTCCGGAAGTGAGGGTCTGAAGCGTTTGGGAGAGTCTTTGCGTGGGCTCCGTTGGTCCAGGGAGCGGTTGAGTGGGGTGCCCTTGGAGGGGGTGTGCTGTTGGTTGTTGGAGAGTAACGATCGCACGTAGGCTTCCGCTTCTGGTGGATCCTGGAAGGATAGCTGGTCGCCGTTGGGAGATTTGAGGCGTAGGGTGGCTGGGAATGCTAGAGTAAATTTGATTTGTTGCTTGAAGAGTTCTGTGCAAATCTGTTGGAAGGCTTTGCGTTTCTTGGAGACCTCAATGGAGTAATCAGCAAAAATCAAGATTCTCACCCCATCAATTTGGAGTGTGCGGGTTTGTCTAAATTTTTGGAGAATGAGGGCTTTGTCTGCGTAGTTTAGATATTTGGCGATGATGGGGCGAGGGCTCTTGCGTTCTTCATTATATGGTCCCATTCTATGGGCGCGTTCCACCGCGCAGGGGCCTGTTAGGCCTAGTGCTTCAGGGATGCGATGGGAGCAAAAGTCTGATAGAGCAGATGATTGTAGCGATTCGGGTAACCCCACGAATCGCAGGTTGCTCCTTCTGGACCTATTCTCCAAATCGTCGAGTTTTTGTAGTATGAATTTGTTTGTCTTGTCCTGCGCCTGTTCCGTGGCTTGGGCTTGGTACATCTCTTCTTCCATACTGGAGAGGCGGTGTTCCAGATCATGTAGCCTGGTGTTATGCTCTCCTAGCTGGGCTTTAATTTGTTTCATCCCTGCATTTACAGCTTTTTCCACAGATGTTGCAATCATGGGGGACAGGAGGGCTGCAACTGCTTGTGCGATGCGCTCTGTGGTGTGGTCCCCTGTAAGCTGTGGAGTGGAGGCCGGCGTTTGGAAGGCCTGGGAGAGAGGGGCTAGAGGAGAGGCGTTTTGGGGTTTTGGCTGAGTTTGGGGAGCTTGTGGAGATGCGTGAGGGGCTGCACTGCCACTTACTTCCATGTCTGCTGGGTGCGCGTCTGATTGCTGGTCCGTGTAGGCCGAAGCCGGGGCCTCGATTTGCGGCTGTGGCAGCGGCGCCGTTTGGGCCGTATTGGATCGGGGGCCGCGGACTTCCACGAACCGGTCCATATGTAGGGTACAGGTGCCTGAGGTGGCCGGGGGTTGATTCGGGCTTCAGGGCCGGTTTTAAAGGCAGGTTTTTAGTCCTGGTTGCGGGAGCTGTGAGGAGAGACAGCTACTCCATGCGGCGCCGGAACCGGAAGTTTTATTATTATTATTAAACAAGTGTGATTTAACTGTACTTCTGTCTCAGTCTTATTCATGGTTTCTTAAAAAATGGGGCGGGGGGGCGTGGCTTGCCGCGCGGTGGAGATGACAGCTTAGCTGAGGAGCTCCGTCAGACCCGTGGCCCAAAACCAGTCTTGCTGCTTAATAGAGACTGATGATGAACAAGCAGAACCGTCATCCACAGCACACTCGTTCCCGTTGCTCCACAGCTGCCTCAGCGGGGAGAAATATCTCCGAGATCTTCAATAACCAGGCGGTGGTACAGAGAGTCATGGTGGGAGGAAAGATGGCACCGGTGCAACAAGAGGGAGACTTCAGCGAAGACTCCCAGTCTGCTACAGAGGACAACGGTAGGAGAAATGACCTTTCTGATCACCCTATTACCTACGAAGACATGTCAGGCTTTGCAGCTGACATTAAAGCCTCTTTCTCTGCTGCTATCACGGACCTTAAAACCAACCTGCTGGTCCTTACAGAAAAGATGGCCACTGCTGAAGCAGCAGGGAAACACAGAGGCAAAGCCATTCACAGACTAGAGAAAGTCACCTCCTCCCATGCTCTCCACTTTATTGAGATGAGACAACTAGAAGATCTTTACAATAGAGGGAGAAGGAATAATATTAGGGTGCGAGGTATTCCGGAATCAGTTAATGCAGAACAGATAACACCAGTTCTACAGAGGGTCTTTATTAGCCTCTTTGAAAGGCCTGAAGACTCAGAGATTGAATTTGTCAGAGCACACAGAGCCCTTAGAGCCAGAGGCCCGGATACATTACCCCCCCCCCCCGAAATCATTTGCTGCTTGCAAAATTTCTCTCTCAAAGAAGAGATCATGTACAAAGTCCATAAAAATGAACAAACAGTGTTTAATGGTGAGCACATAAAACTTTTTCAAGATCTTTCCCAGATTACGCTAAAAAAATGCAGGGCCTTGCGACCTTTGTTAGACGTGCTACGGGAAAAAGAACTTTGCTACATGTGACGTTTCTCCCTTGCCCTTCTGGTGACTCACAATAGCAGACAGCACATACTCCGCACCCCGAGTGATCTGCCGGAATTCTGCAGTGCCCTCCAACTAAGCCAGATAGACCTCCCGGAGTGGTATCAAGAGTTCACTCTCCCACCAAGGGAACAAAGTCCGCCACAGTATCCTTTGATGACACCAGAGAAACATCACTCCAAGAAACAGAAGCAGAATCGTCAAGATGGTCAAATGGCCGGCACTCCAGATAGCAGGGCACACTCTGCTAGAAATCTATCGGATGCCTGATCATTGAGACTCGGGGCACTGCAAGTAAGATCATACACATTGACCAATTGTTAACACAGCTTTCTTACTGGTTTAACAGAGATCCTATCGCATCTAGAGTAGGGCCTCATCCTAAGGCAAGAGAATACATCTAGAGATGTGAAATATATTCTTGCTTATTAATGGATTTATAGGTATTCTTCTTCGGAGATTATACCGAAAATATCATTTTTTGGACTCCTGATAACAGAAACCACAATCACCAGATACTATTGTCAATAATAATGTCATATTTATAAAATAGTACTCTGAAAATGACAAATATACACTGATAACCCCTTGTTTTTTCCCCTGGTTGAAGCCTGAGCGGACCTGATAGGAGACTAACGGAAAAGGGGCGGGGCCACAGCGCGTTGGTTTTCTGCGGAGAATTTCACATTCTTAGAACTTTGTAAATATGTGGCAGATTTCATGTTACCGAGGGGGAACCCGATCTGGTTCTTCAGACATGAAATATTTACTTTATTCATTCAGTGTACATATTTATCTGTGTCATGGTTACTAACATGAATTGCACATTTCTTATTATACGTATCCTGGTTGTGATATGAGGGAAATCTTAACTGATACATGTCCAGAAAGAAAAAAAATAAAACAATATCAGTCAGTGACATGAACATCATATTCTGTATGTAGCAGTGGTGAGATCCTGGATTCTGAGAACATATAGAAGTGTTTTTTCATGGTTCGGTAACAAACAGAATCTTTTCCTAATCATTCTGGACTAATGACATTAGAGTGCTAATCATATTCCTCCGATAAATGTCTCATCCGATCATCTCCTCGGCGTCGGATTTGGCGGTATAAGAGAGATGAATATATATCTGTAACGAACTACAGAATTCCGGCGGGCAAATTTTGAAAACAGCCATTTTAAATCTGAACCAATCACCGCTGTGGGCGTTTCCTTCATCATCCAGTAATACTGCCTTCTTTTGAGGACTCCAAAGAAATGTATTCCGAGATCTCTCTATGTTTTCAGCCCAGAAAATACTTGCTAAGTATTCTGAAGTCAAATCAAAGACCAAAACAATCTGAAATTAATATTTCCAACGTATTTCTTGGTTAATGAATCCATGAATTGAATAAAGAATGAATGACACAAATTGCAGTATTTGATGATCCCCTTTCAGTCATTCCTCCTGGTTATACATTAAAATAGGGGTGCCGCCACTGCACCTTTCACTGGTGACTTTTCTATCCCATTAACTATATAAAGTCCCCACAATGATGCTCCGGTGTGTGTTCCTTCAGGCCATACACTACACCCATGTAAAAAAAAAAAAATACACTTTGATTAGGGTGGACCCCAGTTGTAAGGGAAGTTCACAGCAACATGAACAGATAAGGAGGAATGGGCCTTGATTAGAGTATAGGAATCAACATGGTCGCAAATCAGTTGTATTGTATCGAGATAGTGTGGATACACATGGCCCCTCTTAGATCGACCTAGGTGTCTTCTAAACAGTACCTATAGATATTTTAGCTGCCCAAAACATAACATATAGGATTCTGTGTATGTTTGGGATTGCTGTCAACCGGTTTGTAAATTAGGAGACCTATTTGAGCTTTTTTAGGGAATATTAACCATTGTTACCGCGTACATGGGGGACACCTCAGGGTACCCCTCTATTCACTTTTTTAGTCTCATTGGGTCACCATAACATAGAGAGGATTTCAGTGACAGACATCCTATGGGCTCTATAGTGGAGATGTCCACAGAAGACAGTGAAGGCGGAGATGTTCCCGGAATGACCTCTAGGTGGCAGAGTGGAACGATAGATGTGATGGAGTCCGGAGAGCAGAGAGCCTCAGCCCCCCACAATCCCCCTGATCCCCATTACAGGGGACATGAAAAGTGTTCTTTATAAGTCAGATGTATACCGTGATCGGTGACCTATAAGAAGTGAGCATGGACGGATCCCCCTGATCCCTGTGCTGTGTATTTGGCGGAACAGACAACAGCTGCTCCGTGTGGAATCCCCGCTCACACTTTCTATTCTGTATAATAACCCACATCGAAGGAGTTCAGAGATCTCCGAGTATTGTGTGATGTGCGGAGACTTCACTTTGGATTTGAGAAAACAATAGCGATTTATTCCAATCATAGAACGTGCAGATCTAGGCGGGCAATTCAAAAAAAAGGCGCTTTTCAAGTGAACCAATGAGGAGGAAGAGTGTGCTCTCATTGTCCAATCAGAGGGCTGGGGTGTGTATAAATAGCGCTGCAGAGCGGCATAAGTTCACGTTCCTTGTATCAGCGAAGCATTGAGCAGTAATGGCGAGAACCAAGCAGACAGCCCGTAAGTCCACCGGAGGCAAAGCTCCCCGCAAGCAGCTGGCCACCAAAGCCGCCCGCAAGAGCGCCCCGGCCACCGGCGGAGTCAAGAAGCCTCACCGCTACAGGCCCGGCACCGTGGCTCTCCGAGAGATCCGCCGCTACCAGAAATCCACCGAGCTGCTCATCCGCAAGCTGCCCTTCCAGCGCCTCGTCCGAGAGATCGCCCAGGACTTCAAGACCGACCTGCGCTTCCAGAGCTCCGCCGTCATGGCTCTGCAGGAGGCCTCTGAGGCTTACCTCGTCGGACTCTTCGAAGACACCAACCTCTGCGCCATCCACGCAAAGAGGGTCACCATCATGCCCAAAGACATCCAGCTGGCACGCCGCATCCGCGGGGAGAGGGCATAGAGAGAGACACACACTCCGAACTACTACTAATCCCAACACAAAGGCTCTTTTCAGAGCCACCATATCCTCCTATACAAAGATCTATATACTCCATCATCATCACACCGACTATGACAGGGAAACTCGTACAAGACATCCACACATCTCCCCACCTCCTTCCTCAATACATACAGACGTCTACATCCATTACATACTGATTAGGATTTACACTTTATTGATTTCTCTTTCTAGTAAATCAATTCTTTATGTCGGTGATCATTTGTTCTACTTTATAATTTATCTGAAGGAATTTGTATTCATGTTTGGTTAAGGGAAAAATTAATATTTGTACAATGGGCTCATGGGAATAAGAATTCTCCTTGAGTGCGGTGTGGATTGTCATTTATTGATACAATTCTTTCCAACATCATCAATCCATCACAAAGTAACAAATCATATTTCTTTTCCCGTACAATCTCCTCTGCTATTCCTCGACCTTGTACAATCATTCCCCGATATAGAGGGGGACATCTCCTGGACATCTTCCTGACTTCCCATTCATCAGCAGATTGGAACATATGGGGGGGGGGGTCGTCTCACTTCATCTCCTCTACTAGCACTGTGTGATCAGAGCTCTCTGCAGGTGCTGCACACATGGAGAGACTAGAAGGAAGAATTCATCCAGTATTGTGTGGAGAATCCGGGGAACTCCCCTGAACCCCCATTTCTTCACTGGTGTTTTATTATTCACCGCCGCCCATATGGGATCTAGATCGTTTTAGCAGCCCCTGATATCCATATGGGGGGGTAAATCTAACTGAACTGGATATTTAGTAAGGAGTACATTGTCCACATAACACAATGATGTGCCTCTCTATTGGTTCCCCTCTAATGATCACGGAAGGATCTGCAGTCGCTGTGTTCCATATTGAAGTGTCAGAATTCCTTGTACAATGATCGTCTAGAAGAGGAAATGTTCATCCCCATCCTCCCCGGGGAGATCCCGCAGACAGTGTGCGGGAATTGTCTCCGATTTGCAGGTCTCCAATCCGCACTGCAGATGTTATATATCATTTTGTATCAGGGACGGATCTCTCGTTCAATATTTTTATTACGGTTTAAATGAGATATACTTAACAATCTCTAGGCTTATAGGTGGGAAACAATCAAATCATGAATAATAATTAAAAAAAAACGAGTATATAAGTCACTGCGTGTGCAACAGGAATGCTAATAATATAGATCCAACATTAGAACCCCCAAAACGTTGACCACCCATGATGGGCACAAACTGTAGATGGGTGGGGGCAAAGCTGTATAAATCGGGAATATTTACACCAAAATAATTTTAATATTATCAGGGACGGATGTCATGTGAAGAGTCCTGTGATCGGATCTCCCGCTGTATGAATACATGATTCTATAGAGGGGATTGTGTAAGGTGGTCACATTGCTCTGTATGGAGGACTTCTAATGCGGCCCCCCCTGGTCGCTGTGTGTATGTAGAGCTCTGTCAGGAGGAGGTGGGTGGCTCTGAGAAGAGCCTTTGGGGGGTGTAGATGAAAGGAGGTCTCTCCGGTGGGGATTATTTCTTCTTTGGAGCGGCCTTCTTGGGCTTGGCTGCTGTCTTGGGTTTAGCCGCCTTCTTAGCCGGACTCTTGGCGACTTTTTTCGGCTTGGCTGCAGCTTTGGGCTTCTTGGGGCTCTTTGTCACCTTCTTGGCAGCTGCAGGCTTTTTTGCGGGTTTCTTGGCGGCCTTCTTGGGGCTCTTGGCTGCGGTGGGGGCTTTGGTGGTGGTCTTCTTCTTGGGGGACTTGGCTGGCTTCTTGGCGGCCGGCTTCTTGGGGGACTTGGCCGCAGCCGATGGCTTCTTGGTGCTTTTCTTGGCTCCTGCCGCCTTGTCCTCCTGCTTCTTGTTGATCTTGAAGGATCCGGAGGCTCCATGTCCTTTGACCTGGACGAGGGTCCCCTTAGTCACCAGCCCCCTGATGGCGATCTTGAGGCGGCTGTTGTTCTTGTCCACATCGTATCCTCCGGCGGCCAGGACCTTCTTGAGGGCGGACAGGGAGACCCCGCTGCGCTCTTTGGAAGCGGCCACGGCTTTGACCAGGAGCTCGGACACGCTGGGACCGGACGGCTTCTTGCTGCCTTTCTTGGCTCCTCCGGCTGCCGCCTTCTTGGCCGGCTTCTTCTTGGCGGCGGGCTCCGCAGGAGGAGCGGCGGCTGGGGCGCTCTCAGTCTCCGTCATGATTCTGCAAATATTAGCACTGTAATAGATACATAGAATTGCATTTGTCGCTTTGGCTTATATAGAGACGTTCTGCACTGCTATTGGTCGGCAGAAAGCTTTAGTGCCTACTGCTATTGGTTGCAAATAAGACACGCCCACTGACTTTCACTCCCGAGTTGGGGAATCTTCTCTCTCTTGTTGTGTTTCCCGGGCAGAGAGAAAAACGACTTTTATTGGGAATAGAACGATGTCCGATCTTCATCGGGGACCCGATCTGCTCACTGGACTGTCACTTATCGGGGGGTCACTTACAGCTGTCAGGAGCTGCTGAGGAGGCTGAACACAGAGGCTGCAAACACAGCCATCCTCCTGAGTGTGTGTCCCATTCTTCCTTCTATCTTGTTTTCTACACAAATTCTACCCAGAAAACAATCTTCTCACATCTCCCACTAGAATGATCTTCACATTAGATGAGTGAAGAGTGACCATCAGGAAACATTTCCCCCTAATACACAACTCTGCTCATCTATAGCTGAGTAGAAGGAGCCTGGAACAAAAACATCAGCCGGTGACATGAGATCCTTGTGTGATGTGATGGCAGATATTGTTATACATACAAATGTCTCAGCTGATTACACAATGTCATGTTTGATGTGCTATGTATCATTATCTGGTCATCATGATACATAAAGTGTTATCCAGATACTTTGAGTAAGCCGATTGCTACATTTTGCTAAACAGCTACTCAGGAGGAACAATGTTTGTTTTGAATTCTTGTATCTCAAATTTCATTTCATGAGTTTATTGATCAAAGAACCAATCCATCAACATTTCATTCCCCAATTTAAACAATCAGTAATAAGAACTTTGCTGGTAATCATCATTTTAGCTATCTTATACAATCCGTACCCTGGAAGAGGGCCTATGCCTACTGAGAAGAGTGGCATATACAGCCTACAACTGAACAAGCATCCTTTCCATCATGCTCATGTCCAATGAAAACTGACTGGTCTCTCCAAAATACTTGACCAGGATCCTCCTGATGGCTGTTTTTGCTCCTATGTACCCACTTTAAGCTGGGAGACTGCGGCATATTGTTTGTCTTTCTTTTTTTTTTCTAGCTACCTACCTACACATTGTTGTCCAGATCCACACCGTACTGATCTGGAATGTTTCTTTGCACCCCAATTATTTAGCACTTATATTCTAACAGTCCATAGTTCTCAATTTTATAAGATACTTTTTTTTATCAACCCACGGATACCCTTCAACGACCCCTCTAGCCACTTCTGGACCGCCGCACGCCAATATACATCCTAACTTTGAAGAGGAATATTGTTGTTATGGCAGCAGCTAGCTGCCATAACCCCGGTATTCTCTTCTTCGGCCGGCGGCTCGCTTTCCGATAATAGTGGTCTCTGCGGCAGATTTACTTTTATCGGTGGCGGGAGAGGGGCCCCCCTCCCGCCACGCTGGTGCCCTCTGTCGGCAGTGGTGGAGGCGATCGGATGCTGTCCCTTGTGTGCCATGGAGATGAGTGAGGGGAAGATGAACCCCACCCGTCTCCATACTATTGTAGGGTGGAAGCGAAGTCAAAACGTCACTTCCGCCCATAGCTCATAAAAGGGACTTTTTTGTTCTTTAAGTGACTTTTTTTTTTTTTTTTATCGCATTTTTGTGTAAATATGAGATCTGAGGCCTTTTTGACCCCAGATCTCATATTTAAGAGGTCCTGTCATGCTTTTTTTTTTTTTTTCTATTACAAGGGATGTTTTCATTCCTTGTAATAGGAATACAAGTGGCCCCCCCCAGTTCGGGTTGCAGCAGAACATGCAAACAGACCTAAAATGTGTGTGATCACACGAACCCCGTTAAAGTCTATGGGACTCGAACGTGAAACATCAAAAGTGCTAATTTTAAAGGCTAATATGCAAGTTATTGTCATAAAAAAGTGTTTGGGGACCTGGGTCCTGCCCCAGGGGACATGTATCAATGCATTTTTTTTATTTTTTTTTAAACGGCAGTTTTTTCGGGAGCAGTGCTTTTAATAATGCTTAAAGTGAAACAATAAAAGTGTAATATTCCTTTAAATATCTGCCTGGGGGGTGTCTATAGTATGCCTGTGAAGTGGCACAATTTCCCTGTGTTTAGAACAGTACCACAGCATAATGACATTTCTAAAGGGAAAAAAAAAGTCATTTAAAACTGCTTGCGGCTGTAATGTAATGTTGCCCCCCCCCCAGCCCATTACCAGGCCCTTTGGGTCTGGTATGGATATTAAGGTGAACCCCGCTATCTAATTAAAAGAAAAAAAAATAAAAAATTGTGAGTCCCACAGGCCCTATATACTCTGAACAGCAGCAGTATACAGGCGGTCCCCGGGTTACAAACAAGATAGGGACTGTAGGTTTGTTCTCGAGTTGAATCTGTTTGTAATTTGGAACAGCTACATTTTGTAAGTGTAGCTCCAGCTAAAAAATCTATTTTTAAGCTTTTTGAATAACATGGGGAAGGGTTATCATCACCCCTGTAACATTTGTTTTGCTGTCTGTGCCCCTGTTCAGAAGATTTCACCTCACTTTCTGTCCCAATGACAATTGGATTTTGAAACTTTTGGGTCATTAGGGAAACAAGGATTGGTGATAAAGCATGAGTGGTGACATCTTTTTCCCATATTAATTCTTACAGGAGAGAATTTCTCTTCCTAGGGGTAGATTTCCTCTCACTTCCTGTTGTCTCATTCCATTTCTAAGTAGGAGTTGTTTGTAAGTCGGATGTTTGAAAACATGGGACCTCCTGTATATACTATACGGCCTGCCCTATACACTCTGCGGAAATTTGGGCCTTTGGTGCTGGTGGTACCAGAACATTGTAAGCCCTCACAGTTACTCCTGGTGGACGCTGGAAAGGGCCCTGCTGTGAAATATTATATCAATAATTGTAATTACAAAAATTGGGCCAAGGCAGTGGTGGTGGTGGTGGTGGTGGTTGTGGTGGTACAACACTGTAAAGCCTCACAGATACTTTTGTTGAGCGCAGGAACAGGCCCTGCTGTGAAATATTAGATCAAAAATTGTAATTTTTTGCAAAGTAGATGTAACAATGACAATGTATACATAACATACAACACAATACTCCTCAATGACTAAGGCAGCCAATGGAAGGAAATACATTGGATGAACAAAATATCTCTTACAAGGGGGATATAACAATGCAGCCCTGGTACATTTAAAGACGTAACCTTATAGTGCACACTATGCACCTTCCTCTTATGTAATTGGAAGATCTTGCTAGGAAGAAGAGGAGATAGGAATACCAGGGGCCCTAGACAAGATAAAAATAAATAAATCAATAATTCACAGTGTGTAGAACCTTTAATCTCAGGGTATAATGTTACTCTCAGGACATGCATTATAACTTATACTGTCTGTTAATCCTTCCGAAGAGGGTTCCCCCAGAATAAATAAGTCGCCAGGCAGGAGGGGGCAAAACGCTCCGACCTCCCGCGCCTGTTGTTCAGTTTGACTGGGAACCTAAGTATTTTACCACATAAGATGGACAGCCTGAGAGGAATTTCAACAGGGATGCTCCTCCCGAGCAGTCCCCCAAGATCATCACCCCACCCCAATGGGAACACACTGTGGGGTGTGAGAGCACCAGGAGCCCTCCCGGGTGAGGCAACCCCTTATCACCCATCGGTTCCCCTGGGGAGCCGCTCCCGCCAGGAAGATCCCCAGGCGTCGCAACCCCAGGATGGAGCCAACGGTCTCATTGCCCGGGTTAGAGAAATAAAAGTGACTGGCTGTCCCCTATGCTAGGTTACCAAACTAACAGTTGAGGACAATCTATGTAAGGCTTATGGAAAGATCTAAGCCTTGTAAAACTCAAATCTGATGTTAGAGAGTGTGAGGAAGAAGAGGGGAAAGAGAGTGAAAGAGGAGCAAGAAGGAGGAAGAAAGAAGAGGGAAGAGGAAGGGAGTTGGGGTGAGGTATGTGAGGAAGGAGTGTAGGCTCGTTGAACTCCCCCCTACGTTAGCAGATGACCTGGGTAAAGTGGGACTCGGACATACTTGGCCCAAGGTTCCCAGATCCCTTCAAAGCGTTGGACCGTATCACGCAGTTTTGCCACCATTTGTTCCTGTGACATTATCCACAAAATCTTCCGCTTGGTGGCCGAAATGGACACTGAGGGGTTTTTCCAGGCTTTCGCTAGTGTGATTTTGGCTCCCAAACACATAAAGAAGATAAGTTGTTGTGTGGTTTTAGGTGTGTTGTGTACTTTGCGGTTTAGCAGGATGTATGTGGGGTCCTGTGGTACATCTATCCCAGAGACTCTCCGCAGAAGATGGAGAAATTAATTCCAGTAGCTCCGTATGCGGGGGCACGTCCACCAGATATGATGCATCGTGCCCATATGACCACAGCCTCTGTAACATAGAGGGGAGGAGTCTGGGAATATCCTAGAGAGCCTGGCTGGGACATAGTACCATTTAGTGAAAACTTTAATGTTAGCCTCTATCAAAGCAATATTTAAGATACCCTGATCTGCTGAAGGCTTGGAACCACATGTCAGGATCCCACTGGATGTCCAGGTCCAACTCCCAGGATTGTGCGTATGCCGGGATGTCTGTCCTATCTGCCAGGGAAAGGTAGATAATGGAGATCCCACCTTTTTGTGAGACTATCGAGGAGCACCATTGTTCACCCATCGTGACCTTAGGAGTGTTTAATTTGTCAGTCCAAAGAGAGCAAAGGAAGTGCTGTATTTGCGACAGTCTGAATGTTTCTGAGGCTGGCATTTCCAGTGTACTCAGGCAATGGCCCAATGAAATAGGGCCGTTAGGTGTAAAGAAATAGCCTATCCTGAAGAGGCCTTTGTTCAGCCACCAATGAAATGCATATATATTCATCCCAGGGGGAAAGTCGGGGTTGTGAAACAGGTGTGTGAGAGGCCTTAAGGGAGATATCAAGTTGGCATTTTTTGTGTAATTGATCACAGAGGGTTAAGGAGTGAGTTAAGGTAGGGGCTAAAATAGCCGGTCTATGTTTAGGAGGTCTCCATGCTAAAAAGTTGAGTGTGGGGGGCGGAGCTTGCCACGGATGAAGATGGACGCTCACTAATGGAGCCCCACAGCGCTCGGGAACACACCGGAGCACATCGCCTGGCCAAACGAGCTAATCCAGCTCAATACACCCAGCGGACCTGCAGCACAGTCCGGGGACCCGATCGATCATGCCCCGACGCCAAAAAGACAACCGGAGGCCGCAAAAACTCACGGAATATTATCCGCTCGGGCCTAAGCAAGATGGCGGCGGCGGGTCAGCAGCGCGAGGTATGTCCAGTACTCCCTTATACGATCCAGGCAAGGGTAATCCCTTTCAGCTGTTTTCTTTCTATGTTAACCGTTATGTATGTCCACAGCAGCAAAAATTACTAAACACCTATCTACCCGCTCAAGACCACCCTCAGAAGAACTACAGACGCAAACGACCCATCCTACTTCGGATATGGCTCAGCATCATCGATCCTTGGACCACATGTAAGTGTTATCAACACATTCTACCTAACACTCTTCAATCTGATCTTATACCATGACCATTACCTTCTTAACAATTAATGCCAGGGGTTTGAACCACCCTGCAAAGTGCAGTTCCATGTGGAGAGAAGCCAACCAACACAATGCTGATGTCATATGCGTGCAGGAGACACACTTCAAAAAACAAACCCAACCCCTTTGCTCTCACCCCAAATTCCCATATACCTTCTTTTCAAGTTCAGAAGCAAACACTTCTTTACGGTATTTACAGCAATAAAAGACACTGTAGCCTTTTGCCTTCATAAGGAAGTTCAGGACACGCAAGGTAGATACCACATTCTGATTTGCGATCTCAATAACACTACCTATACATTGGTGAATGTCTACGCCCCAAACACCCATCAAATCCGCTTCCTACATAAACTTATGAAAAAGATCTCACGAGTGCAGAGAGGCCACTTGCTTCTATGTGGAGATTTCAATCTACCTCCCGACCCTGAAATGGATTCTAGCTCACAAAACACCAAGAAAACTCAGATCCTACAACCAATACTGAGAAGTTATGACCTATACAACGCATGGAGATGTCTTAACGCTACAGAAAAGGACTTTTCTTTCTTTTCAAATAGTCACAAAATTTACACACGACTTGATCTTTTTTTGATAGATAAAGGGTTACTAACCAAAGTCAAATCCTCTGCGATTAATGGTATCACTTGGTCGGATCATGCCTCGGTGTCGCTGCTGGTGGATGATGCTTCTAAAAACAACCCTACTTATATCTGGAGATCCAACCCGCGGCTATTCCAGGATGATTCGTCCAAGGAGATATTGCAGAAGGATTTCATTGAGTTTTTTGAACATAATGTGAATTCAGTTACTAATCCATTTGTGACATGGAACACACATAGAGCGTTCATGAGGGGTCTCCTCATCAAAATGGGGGCAAGGGCTAAGAGAATGAGGGGGCAGCGTATATTGGATGTCTCTAGACAAATTCAAACACTGGAAACCCAGAACAAAGCAAATTTTTCCCCTGTCCTATCAGACCAATTAACCAAACTGAGACTTGATCTCCGTCTTATACTACTGGAGGATTTTGGAAAATCCTCTAGGAGGTTGAAAATGACATATTATGCAAACGGTAACAAAGCAGGGAAATTAATAGCAGATAGACTACGAGGACAGAGACATAAAACTAAACTCCCCTACATTATACATCCAGAAACTCAAACTAAATTGCACCATCCCCAGGCTATAGCTGATGCCTTTAGTACCTATTATAGTTCTTTATATAACCTGACAAAAGACCCAAACACAATTCAACCACTATCTCACACTATCTCTGAATTTCTTAGCACGCTAAAACTTCCCCAAATCACAGATACACAAAACACAGCATTAAATTCTCCATTCACAGCACAAGAAATTTCACAAGTGATTGACTCACTCCCAAACAATAAATCTCCTGGACCGGACGGTTTCACAGGTGAATATTTCCAGACGTTTAGAGACATCCTAACTCCTAGACTCACAGAGATTTATAACCAAGCTGCCTCCTCCTCCTCCTCTTTTCCACCTGAAATGTTAAAAGCAATGATTGTGGCGTTGCCGAAACCGGGGAAAGACCCTAATACACCTCAAAATTTTCGTCCAATATCGTTACTCAACAACGACCTTAAAATTTACTCTAAATTGCTAGCTAACAGGTTGGTAGATCTCCTCCCATCGTTGATCCACCCAGATCAATCTGGTTTTACTAAAGGCCGCCAAACGGCGGACGCAACCAGATGCCTACTTAACTTCATACTCATAGCCAACAAAAGAGGAACGCCTTCTCTGCTCCTTGCTTTGGATGCAGAGAAGGCGTTCGATAGGATTTGTGTAATTGGGTGCTTTTGATTTATTTTGTTTGTTGCTCTTCTTGCTTGACACCGTTTGCCATTCATACTGGCTATTTAGTTTTGCAGGGGGAGAGGGGCCTGCAGGTGCATTATCAGGTAGTATGTCCAGGGATCTGAGTAGCTGGAGTCCCTCTTCCACATCTGTAACTACTGTGGTGTTACCATCATGAGTCACCGTTAATTTGACCGGGTACCCCCAGCGGTATACGATATTATGGTTGCGCAAGGCTTTGGTCACTGGTAATAAAGCTTTACGTTTTTGCATTGTGAATTGTGAAAGATCTGCAAATAGTTGAATATGCGCAAATCTTTCTGGTGGATGTTGGTTTTTGTGGAATGCGGCCATAAGTTGTTCCTTGGTTTGATAAAAGTGTACCCGCATCAGGACATCTCTGGGTATGTTATCTGGGAGATGTGATGGTTTTGGCAGTCTGTGAATGCGGTCAATTTGAATTTCTTTTTTTTTTTTTGTTTCATAAAGTTTTTATTGATTGAACAAATAAATGTAATACAACTTTCTCATATAAATGAAGTATAGTAAAGTCACATAGTCATCTGAGTAACATTTGGGTTAAAGTGGATTACACAAACAATAGTAATATCAAGATGATTTGGACAGTATTAATAACTATATTTAAAGCATATACATATTACATATTTAAACTTATTTGCTTAGTGAGTATTAAGGTGAATTAACTCATTATATGAGTATGGAGAGGTATGGAAAGGCAATAGAAAAATAATAGTAAAAAAAAAAAAAAAAAAAAAAAAAAAAAAAAAAAAAAAAGGGGGGGGGGGAAGGGGTGAATAAGGACTATTTATTTATTATAGTAGTCTAGTATTCTCTTTGGTTTTTCTGTGTATGTCTTGTTTTGGTGAAGGACTCTTTTTATTAATTAATTAATTAATAATAGCTTTGTAAGACTGTGAATTTTTGAATTCAATCCAGTTGTACCATGTTGATGTAAAATTAGAAATCCTCTCCTGGGAAATACTTATAAGTTCTTCTATCTTTTCTATATTGTTTATTCTCCGGAACCATTCTTTTTTCGATGGGATAGAGTTTGAGCGCCAGTGGCAAGGAATACAGTGTCTTGCTGCATTTATCATGAACATGGGTAAGGATTTTAAATATTGTTTTTTGGGGATTGAATTGTAGTGAAGGAGGTATTGTGCTGGATTAAAACTTATGTTCTCTGAAGTGAGTGAGGTAATGGTTTCATGAACCATTTTCCAAAAGTTTTGTATTAGGGGGCATGACCACCAGATATGGAGCATAGAGCCTTCTTCTTGTTTGCATCTCCAGCATCTGTCTGAGATGCTTGGAGAGATTTTGTGTAGTAGGGCAGGAGTTCTGTACCACCTGGTAATTATTTTGAAGCCACACTCCTGGGTGGCTACATTAAGAGATCCTTTATGAGCATGCGTGTATATTGTTTCCCAATCCTCTTCTGAAAGAGATAAATCAAGCTCTTGTTCCCATACTTGGCACGACGCACTGGAGAACTCAGTTTTGTCCCCAAAAAGTGAATTGTAGAGAGTAGATATAATGTGTCTTTGTGGGGTTTTTCTTGTGCATAGTTCCTCTAACTTTGTGAGTTGTCTTGTCCATGATTGGGCTGTCTCATTCCTGGTCAAAAAATGTCTGATTTGCAAATAGTTCCACTGTGAAATTTGGTTAGGGTTGTTGTTTTTGTTTATTTCTTCTCTAGATAGAAGTCTCTTATTTTGAAAAAAGTCACTGACTAGAATTTCTTTATGCGGCCATGAATTTGCAAGGAAATTTTGTTCTAGTCCCGGGGGGAAGTCTGGGTTATTTCTAAGCGGTGTGAGGGGGCTAAACCAAGGAGAGGAGTTTATTCTTTTAAAGGTGTTTCGAAAGGTTTCTAATGTGGGGCCTATTAGGGGGTGAGTTTTGATATCTTTTGAGTGATTTTTTGGATGAATCCATGGAAGAGATTTAAGCTGTTGGGAGAATTGTTTTTGTTCTAAAGATACCCAGTCTTTCACTGTGTTATGGATGTTCCAATCTACTATTCGAGCTAAGAGGGCAGCCTGGTGATATTTCTTTAGGTCAGGTAATGCAATTCCCCCCTTATTTTTGGGTAGATTTAATCTAGTGAATTTGATTCTGGGAGACTTGCCTTTCCATATGAAGGTAGAACAGGCTTTGCGAAAGGATTCAAAGAATGTCGTTGGTAGTCTGATGGGAATTGTTTGCATCACGTAAAGGAATCGGGGCAGAATTGTCATTTTTATTAGGGAAGCACGTCCAAACCACGATACGTTTAGAGAGTTCCATCTTTTTAAATCATCATGCGTTTCTTTTAGGATAGGGGTGAAATTAAGTTTAAAGAGATTATTTAGATTTGTAGGAATTTCAATTCCAAGGTATGTAATACTGTGTTTGGCCCATGAGAAGGAGAAGTTTTTTTGGCTAATTTGTACTGAACTTGGGGCTAGAGAGATATTGAGGGCATTAGATTTGGAGTGATTAATTTTTAGATTTGATAGTAGTTGAAAGTGTTCTAGATCTTGTATAAGATTGGGTATAGAGATGTGCGGTTCTGAGAGGAAAAGGAGCATATCATCCGCAAAAGCTGCGACTTTATATGTGTGATTTTGGATTTCTATTCCTTTAATGTCTGGATTTGATCTGATTTTATTTAGTAACGGTTCTAGTGTGAGGACGAACAAGAGTGGGGATAGAGGGCATCCCTGTCTAGTACCATTTCGTAAGTGGAAGGCGTTCGACAGGTGGCCGTTGACACGAACTCGTGCTGTTGGATTTGAGTATAATGCTCTAATGTATGATCTCATTAGAGGCATAATTCCTATATG
This sequence comes from Aquarana catesbeiana, assembly GCF_042186555.1. Taxonomy (NCBI): domain Eukaryota; kingdom Metazoa; phylum Chordata; class Amphibia; order Anura; family Ranidae; genus Aquarana; species Aquarana catesbeiana. The sequence continues at coordinate 27,204,484 of NC_133325.1, read as the reverse complement.
TTTTAATACTGCGTCAATGAAGTCCCAGGCCACTCTGTCGAACGCCTTTTCAGCATCCAGGGAGAGAAAAAATCCCTGTTTCTTATTGGTTGTTAACCAATGATTTATGTTTAGTGCTTTGATTGTATTGTCGCGTCCCTCTCTCCCTGGGATAAATCCCACCTGATCCAAAGAAATAAGGGAGGTTAATAGGGGTAAGAGTCTGTTAGCTAGTATTTTAGCATATATTTTTACGTCTACATTGATCAGTGAGATTGGTCTGTAATTAGTGACTAAATTAGAATCTTTTCCTTCTTTGGGAATTACAGTTATGTGAGCTTCTAGTAATTGTTTTGGGGGCTGTTGTTCAGTATGTAGTGATTGGAAGGTTTTTAGAAATCTTGGTTTCAGTATATTGGTGAATGTCTTGTAATATTGTAGGGGTAGTCCATCTGGTCCTGGGGCTTTGCCTATTTTCATATCCTTTATAGCTCTATCGAACTCTGGGCCTGATATAGGGGCTTCAAGCTCTTGAGCTATGTTTCCTGCTATTTGAGGGGGACTGTATTTCTCTAGGAAGTCTTGAATGAGTTTTGTTCTCTTGTCTGTGTTATGTGGGCATCTAGGATTGGACGGGATGTTGTATAGGGATTGATAATAATTTTCGAACTGTTTAGCAATCTCCTCATTCGACGAGTGTGGTGTACCTTGTTTATCTCTTATTTGATGTATATTGGAAGCAACTTTCTTATTTTGAACTGCTTTTGCCAATAATTTCCCACTCTTATTTCCTTGTTCATAATATATCTTATGTCTTAGGATATATTGCCTTTTGGTTTTCATGTTAATTTCTTCTGATAGTGCTGTTCGTGCTTTTGTTAACTCCTCAAATGTTGAGAGTGCAACAGTTCTTTTGTGTGCTATTTCTAATTTGTGGATTTGTTCTATCAGTGATTTTATTTTGGATTGTTGTTCTTTCTTTAAATTGGCTAGTTTTTTGATAAATTCTCCTCTAATTACGCATTTGTGCGCCTCCCATTGTGTAATTACAGAAGTCTCATCATTTTCATTTTGTGAAAAGTATTCTTTTAGTGTATTATTAAAATGTAATACATCTATGGGATCTTTTAGTATGGTGGTGTTAAGTCTCCAGGTTTTAGTAATCGTCTTTTTTTCCGGAAAGGTCAGTGTCAAGGTTATCGGGTGATGATCAGAAAGAGTCATGGTTTCGATTGTGGAATGGGTCAGTAGGTCGAGGTCAGGTTGTGAGAGAAAAAAATAGTCTATTCTAGAGTATTTTTGATGGACAGAGGAGAAATAGGTGAAATCTTTGGTTTGAGGGTTTAGAGTTCTCCAGGCGTCGTGCAGCATTAGTTCCTTAAATTGAATTTTGATTTGTTTCAGTGCTTTATAGGGAAGGCTCGATGTACCACTTGAAGTGTCAATGAGGGGGTTTAAGGGAGTGTTGAAATCTCCCCCAAGAATAAGAATGCCTGATTTGAAAGTCGTTAACAGGTCTTTTATCTTGCGAAAGAAAGCCACCTGTTTTGAGTTAGGGGCGTATACATTTGCTATGGTTATGGGATGTGGTCCTATCTTACCCTTCAAAAATATGTATCTTCCCCCTGGATCAAGCATTGTATCATGGATCTGAATTGGAGTTTGTTTAGATATCAAAATTGACACTCCTTTAGTTTTCCCTTCTGGATTGGTGGCGTGAAAAGCTGTTGGAAATCTTTTGTCTTGTATTTTTGGAATTTTGTCAGATTTAAAGTGGGTTTCTTGTATGCAAATGATATTTGCTTTCTGTTTATGAAATTCATTAAAAAATTTGGTTCTTTTTTCCGGTATGTTGAGTCCTTTTGCATTTATTGAGAGTAATTTTATTGTTGAAGAAATTTTCTGTTGATTTTGGATAGGCATTTTGGAGGTAGTTTTTCGAAAAACTGGATTTAAAGATGTTGGTATTGTGATACTGATCTATGTTATGGAGGATCTGATTATTATATCTGTTCGTCTTTACGTTAGTCTAGAAAGATTACTTAAGATTGGGGAAGGGAGGGAAAGGAAGAAAAAAAAGAAAAAAAAAAAAAAAAAAAAAAAAAAAAAGGGGGGGAAAAACCCCAACTATAGATGGAAGGGGTAAATGTTCCGGAGGTAGGTTAGACCAGCTAGTCTACCCTTAAAAAAAAAAAAGAAAAAAAAAAAAAAAAAAAAAAAAAAAGGATCCGGAAAGGTCAAAGAGCAGAAAAATTTCTTACCCTTTGTGTGGGTTCGAGGTCTAAGTAAGGCAAGATGAACTCCTACACCGCCTCTCTTTTTCTTTTTAATATGCAGTATAAGATAAAACAATCCTTTCTTACTTGTTACTGTTTTCAAGCACTTCGGAGCAGCTAGCATAATATAATGTTTTAATAATTCGGGGATCTGCTATATTTTATTGCATTTCATAAAATATACCTATATTACGATAATTAAGGTTTAATATACTTTGTGGGCTAGGGTGTGTTGAACTTTTGTGTGTTTATGGGGTAACACATAAACCTATGCCATATTATGAGTAAAGTTCTTCAGGTCAGAAATTGATGAGATCAGCTGTTACAATTATGCCTTTTGGCCGCTAGAGGGAGCCCTTGTATTCAATAACATATTGTAAATTCAAGAAGAACAGTGCATAATCTATGAATGGGAAATGAGATGTACAAATAAAACAAAGAGAAAGTTAAGGAGAAAAAAGGGGGGTTAGATAGAGGTCATAGGTTATCAAGAAATTATACCATACTGAATTAAGCAACTGTTAAATCTTCTATTGAGTGTGTCTAATACTTGTAACTTTTTTTTTTTTTTTTATTTCTATTTTCATTAGATACAAATGAAAGGCACCACGGTGGCTTAATGAGATGCTTGTTGTTTTATTATGTTTGATACCTCTACTTGATTGAGGGTGTTATCAGTGGGTTATATAGCACCTTCCCTTATGTGTTCATTGGGGCAGTGGTTGAGTGCCTTAGAATTAAATAACATGGACCTTGGATTTTTGAAGGCCTTTAATATAATCCACCGTGATACGTTTCCTCTGCACTAGATTTAATCGAACAACAGAATGAAGTAATATTAACGTAAGCTGTGTTTGAACAAACTAGATGTAACTTTAGCTTGGATCTGTGAATATAAGTCACAAGCTACTAATAACTCTCCTCTTCTTTTTATAATAGAGGATATTTCAAATCAAACTTTAATTATGTTCATTTAGAATTTCGTTTATTATCTGGGTTGATCAGTGTATGTAGACATTGCAATTTTGGAGTATCTAACATGTCTGATACTGGGTAACCAAGTTTGTGAGTATTTATTTTTTATTTGTTTTATTTTTATTTATATTTTTTATTATTTTTGTCTATTAATTCTTTTTTTTTATTTTTTATTATTATTTTTTTTTTTTTTTTTTTTTTTTTTTTTTATTTATTTATTCATTTATTTATATATTTTCTCTTCATCTCAGATTACCCGAGTATCAGAGTGGTAGCATAAATTACAATATTTACTATCATTTTCCATAGATCATATCCTATTGAACATACCATCAAAATAATGTTTTTTTCCAAAGTAGTTTTATATTTTCGAGTATTTTTAGAGGATGGTATACTTGCCTTGACTTAGGTATGTATCATAAATGTAAATGGGTAGGAGAAAAAAGAAAAAACTGGGGATAAATAAAAGTTAACAGTCAACCTTTTTTTTCTTTTCTCTTTTTTTTTTTTTTTTCCTTTTTCTCTTTTAACTGAAAACTTGGTTCTCTGTGTTTGGATAGAAGTCTGTTAATCTTCTTGTTTCTGTTTCCTCTGGGGGTTGTATCCCCATGTTATTATAGCTTAGTTGAAGATGCCTATTTGGGCAGAGGATAATAGACATCACGGCTATAGACAGATAAAGTTCAGGTGTCCATATGATCCTGATGATCCATGCGGTCCCTGCGTCTGGGTGGTGAGATTCCAGGGCTTCCTTGGTTTAGTCTTCTTCTGTTATGTTGATCTGATGGCGATCTGCGACGGCGATCTCGGTTCCTTTGGGCTCTGGGAGTATAGTTGTTGGTTACTTCAATCCAGGAGTCGTTTATCATGAATGAATTGTACCATTCTGGGACATCGGTTGAAGGGATATTTAATGTGTCACAGAAGGATTGGAGATCGTCGGGTGTGCGCAGTAGTGCTGTGTGTCCTCTCCATGATGCTGATAGACAGAATGGAAATTTCCATCTATACGGTATTCCTCTGGTACGTAATTGATCAAGAATTGGACGCAAGGCTCTGCGTTGCTGTAGTGTAATATTTGACAGGTCTTGGAATAGCTTGATTTCATTTCCATTGAATAGGACTCTGTTTTTTTCCCTTGCTTTTTTTAGAATAGCTTCTTTCAGAGGGAAGTTTACCAAGCAGCAAATAATATCTCTTGGAGGATCAGTGTCCCTTCCTCTCGGTCTGAGGGCTCTGTGAGCTCTTTCAAAATCAATGGGAGAGTCAGGGGGTCTGTCTAGTAGATCATTAAAGATTGCTGCAGCAGTCTGTTCTATTGGGTTTTGATCTGCTAATTCTGGGACTCCTCTTATTCTAATGTTATGTCTTCTCCCCCTGTTATCGAGGTCCTCCAGGTGACGGTGAATCTCAATGATATGAGAGAGATGCATGTCTGAATTTTTCTGTACTTGTTTGATAGCTTCTGCATGGCGTGCTGTGGCCTGCTCTACTGAACCCATCCTTGCTGCTACAGTCTGTATTTCAGTCTTTAGGTCTGTGACTGCTGCTGCTAGGGTTGCTTTTATGTCCAGGGCCACTGCTTGCAAGTCTGCTAGGCATAGGGCTTGAGGTTGATGTTGTGCTGGGGGACCCGGTTGTGTTTCAGGGTTGTAGGGGCCGATCGCGCCGTCCGCGGCAGGGCTGGAGCCGCCGAGCGGGACGGGATGTTTAGGCGAGGCCGCGGCTTTGAGGCCTTCACCCTGCGCCGTTCGGAACATCGCTGGGATGCTGCTAACCTGTTGCTGGTTTGCGTCCTTCGGTTCCCGGGTAGATGAGGAGCTCCGGTCACCCTTCACCATGGTTAGGTATGCGCTGTGGGATCCAGATGCTTATTTTAGCTGCTCCTGTGTGCTGGAGAGCCCGGTCTAAGCATCCATCTTGGTCCGGAGTTAGGCCACGCCCCCTTGAATTTCAGATTCTGAAATGGTGGGTAAGAAGGTCACGAGTAAGTCTCTGGCATACTGTTGAAGTTGTGGGGGAAGAATAGTTTCGGGGACCCCCCCGTAGCTTAACATTATTTCTTTGTGACCTATCTTCAAGGTCAGCGACCTTTGACCTCAGCCATGCAATCTCATCAGAGTGATCATTGTGGGCATCAATTAGGGTGTTGTGGGATGAAGCAAAGTCCCCCATTTTATCCTCTATATGATTTACTCTCCCTCCCAGGGTTCCCAGTTCTGTTTTAAAGTTGTTAACACATTGCAGCATGTCTGTGTGCATAGAACTGCGGAGGGAGACGAGCATATCTTTGAGCATGGTGTCAGACACAGGCTTACCCATTGTGGGGAAATGCTGTAAACGGATCCACCAGCTCCCTGGTATCCTCCATGGATTCTTGTGTCATGCTTCCTGGCTGGATGTCCTCCTCCAGACGTGGCTTTGATTTGGCTGGGCTGCGGGAGAGAGGTGTGGAGGCATCCGGAGACCTGTGGATCAGGCCTGTTTGTGAGCCTGGGCTTGAGGCCTGAGACCGCGAGCTGCCTGTGGGGGAAAGAGAGTCGCTCCCTGCGCTGGCGCCGTTTTGGGCACGATCGCGGTCTTTCGGCTGGAAGAAATCTTGTAGTTTCTTCAGCTGTGCTGCGTCTTTCCTCTTGCGGGTCATCTGGGCGAGTCGGCGGTGGTGTTATGCAGTCTGTAAAGACAGATAGTGAGTCGGTGTTGTCCCAATAGTCGGTGGTTCCCTCAGCTGGAGCGGAGCTGCGGAGTTACACAACCATTCAGCTGTGCGGTAGCCACGCCCCCCCCCCCCCCCCTGTGTTCGATAGGATTCACTGGACGTACCTAGAACAAGTTCTGAACAAATTTGGTTTTCATGGCCAGATATATCAAGCCATTATGGCCCTTTATACCCAACCATCAGCACAAGTTTATGTATCAGGCACACTATCTACCCCGTTCACGATAACAAATGGTACCCGCCAGGGTTGTCCTTTATCGCCCCTAATTTTTAACTTACTGATGGTACCCCTGGCAACCTACATTCGCCAACATCCAAAAATTAAAGGGATCACAATTGGAGGTAGAATGCATACCATTAGCTTATTCGCGGATGACGTCATCCTGATACTTACCGATGTGAAGTCTTCCCTGGCCTCGGTTCACCAAACCCTGCAGTTATTTAACGCGATCTCATATTACAAAGTTAACGAAAACAAATCGTATCTATTGGGATTAGGCCTATCTGACACTATGAAACAACATATAAGTGATAATTTCCCATACATGTGGAACGAGAAAGGTATATCATATTTAGGTATTACTCTCACATCTACAATCTCCAATCTAGTTAGAGAAAATTATAACCCATTCCTGCAATCTCTGAAAGCCAAACTAGATAAACTAAAGCGGTTTGAACTATCTTGGACAGGGAGGTTAGCTGCATTTAAAATGCAAATCTTGCCACAATTCTTATATCTTTTCAGAACTTTACCTATACCGGTTCCTAAACCCTTCTTCCAACAAGCACAATTTGAGATAGATAGGTATTTATGGGTTGGGAAAAAAGCACGATGTGCATTCAATAAACTTACTAAAACCAAACAAGCGAGGGGAATAGGTCATACAATGATTAAAGATTACTATGTGGCTACCATATTGGCTCAGGTGAAGGATTGGTTCCCTTCCCATAATAATACCCTATGGACAGAAATAGAGCAGTCTCAAATCAAAGGAGGAAATCTGTACAATTATCTAATTACCGGCCCACACCAGTTACATAAACCATTTTCTCATTCCCCTACCATTCAAGCTTCGGCCGAAGCATGGCATTATCTCCTTAAACATATAACACATGAAGGAGCTCAAATTCCATTAAAATTCCCAATTAATGCTCTAGAATTCATTATACCAGACATATCATTAGCTAACTGGGGCTCCAGAGGAGAAATACTACTTGAAGACCTTTTAATTCGACCTTCAATTAAAACATTTAGAACACTACAGATCGAATATGATATCCCAGAATCTGATTGCTATAAGTACATCCAAATATCCCATTTATTGGGGAAAAAAAGAAGTGACCTTTTTACTTACCTACCCTGGCGAATTGTTGCCTTTCTTACACATAATAGCACAAAAATCAAAGGAACAGCATTGTTTTACAAATTCCTACAGAATAAACATTCTTTCAGTAAAACCACTAATATAACAGCATGGGAGAAAGACTTTGGGAAAGATTATACAGAAGACCAATGGAAAAAAGCCCTTAATGTCACATATACGTCTACAAGAAGTGCCAACCTATGGGAATTGCACCACAAAATACTTCTGAGGTGGTATCTTACCCCTTATCGCATCTCAAAGTTTGCCCCGGATGCCTCACCGGAATGCTGGAGGAAATGTGGGAAGACAGGCACACTTTTACATGTGCTGTGGTCATGTCCATGCATCCAGAGGTTTTGGATGCTTATATTTCAGATGATAAAACAAGTCACAGGTGTGGAAGTGGCGGGTTCCCCGGGTATGGCACTCCTTTCATTGGAAATTGATTCCATTCCAGCGCCTTTTAGACCACTAGTATCACACTTACTGATTGCAGCTAGACTCACTATAGTACGTCACTGGAAAAATATTGACCCACCTCCCATAACAGAAACCCTACAAATAATAAATACACATAGGATGTATGAAATACAATTCGCTTGGAGTCTAGGTAACCAGGCAAAAATTTCTAAAATATGGAATCCCTGGCTAACATGGTACCCACACAACATGGGTCTCAGATTTTTTGGGAAACGTTAAATAAAAATCCTATAGTTTGATACGCTTATCTAATCTTTATATATTGGCTGCTCAATGGACATACTATATTATTATAGGTTTATCTCAGTTAATATTCCTTATATCTTCTTTCATATTTTTTCGTTTTTTTTTTTGTCAAGTACAACTCTAATATCAACACAATGTCAAGAGGGAATACAGTGTAAACAATTATGGATTTCCATTAATACGACTCGACCCACATGAAAATCTTTGTATACTTCCAATGTCTGTGGCAAAAGAGGAGAAAACAAACAGGGTAGTTTTGTGGCGGAGTGTGACTCCCCGCTTTCCTGGACACAGATAGCTCCCATGTGGGGTGTCCTGGGGGTGGGGGAGAAGCATCCGGTACCGACATATAGAAACGTGGCTACAGTTCATGATGTAATTATAATTGCAAGAATATGTTTACTCATATCTCATGTGTACCCTACTCGACAAAAAATGCTGATTACAATGTACTTGAATATTCTTCCTGTTATCCTTGTAAATCTTGTTAAAACTTGAATAAAAACATATTGCAATTAAAAAGTTGAGTGTGAAATGTGGGACAGATTGCCTGCCAAGGGAGATCCAAGTCCTCCTCTTCCTCCCGCTGTTTTGCCTCAAGTGCCCTCTCCATTATTCCACGAAGCGTGTGCTCCAACAGGAAGACAAGAGGGAAAGTATCACTGATGCATGCACTGTCACTGCTCACCATCCTCGTGGCCTCCTCAAATGGTGGCAGGACAGTGCATGCATCCGTGATCAGTAGCCACTGGTGTGACAAAAAAAGCCAAGCTCCCCTGACCCTGTCCTGTGCCATACTCACACAGGTACTCATTGATGGCCCTCTGCTGTGTGTGCAGCCGCTGCAGCATTGCCAACGTCGAGTTCCACCTGGTGGGCATGTCACAAATGAGGCGGTTCTTGGGCAGGTTGCATTCTCTTTGAATGTCAGCCAGCCGAGCACTGGCATTATATGACCGGCGGAAATGACCACAGACTTTCCTGGCCTGCCTCAGGAAATCCTGGAAGCCCGGGTACCTGCTCAAGAACCGCTGCACCACCAAATTCAGGATGTGAGCCAAACAGGGAACATAGGTCAAGTGTCCCTGTCGGAGGACGGAGAGGAGGTTGTGCCATTGTCACATACAACCATTCCTGGCTGAAGCTGGCATGGCGTCAACTACCTCTGAGCCTGCCCCTGCAGAGCTGACAGTATCTCTGCCCCAGTATGGCTCCTGTCACCTAAGCAGACCAACTCAAGCACCGCATGGCATCTTTTTGCCTGAGTACTTGCATAGCCCCTTGAACGCCTACGGAGCAACGCTGGTTCAGAGGAGAAATCTGCAGAGGAAGAGGCCATAGAGGAAGAAGAAGAGGAGGGGGTGGAGGAGAGAGCTGTGGCAAAATCACCACTAGCATTTTGGAGGCGTGGTGGCGGAACAAGCTCCAACAATACTGAACCCTGTCCTGCATCCTTCCCAGCTGCCAGCAGAGTTACCCAGTGTGCCGTGAAAGCAAGGTAACATCCCTGTCCATGCCTGCTGGACCATGAGTCAGCAGTAATATGCACCTTACTGCTGACTGCCCTGTCCAACAAGACCAAGACATTGCCTTCCACATGCTGGTAGAGAGCCACAATGGCCTTCTGTGAAAAGAAATGGCATTTGGAAACCTGCCACTGAGGGTACCGCACATTCCATAAATTCACAAAAGGGGGCAGAGTCTACCAGCTGGAAAGGCAGCAGTTGCAGTGCTAGAAATTTGGCCAAGCTAGCATTCAGACGCTGAGCATATGGATGGCTGGGGTAGCAACTGGGGTAGGGAAATTTGCTTGCTAAAATCCGATGTTGGTGTACCGCTAGCAGATTGGCCTCAAGTACTTGGGACACCTATTTCTATACCTTCATTCCTCTCAGTGCAGGTTTCTGAAAGGACTGGAGGTATAGAAGGGTTGGATATCCCAGCTGATGAGGAGCAAGGAGAGGTCCACCTTGTTCTTTGATGTGGGTCTTTTAAGTGCTGTTGCCAACGGACTGCGTGGGAGGTCGTCATATGTCTGGTCAAGCATGTGGTGCCCAAGTGTCTGCTGTTTTGGCCACGCTTGATACACTTCAGACATTTGTTGCAAACAGCAACGGTGCGATCTGCTGCACATGTGTCAAAAAAGGCCCACACCAATGAACTTTTCAAAATATGCGGGGAGTCAGCAGTGCCCTGCATCTGCTTAGCTCTTCGGTGTGATGCAATAGTGTGGCTGCCCTTAAGCTGCCCCACTGGAGGGCATCCTACCTCGTTGGAGATGTGCCTCCTCCTCCTCTCTTCTATCAGGCACCCAAGTAGAGTCAGTGACCTCATCATCCCCTCCCTCCTCATAACTGGAGCAAACTTGGCAGTATGCTGCAGAAGGGGGAACATGACTGCCAGTTTCTTGACCTTCTTGGGCACCCTCTCTCTCTAGGTTGATGTTACTCCCTTCCTCAACCTGGGTACCATCATTGGAGCCTTCAAATCACTGTGCATCCTCCTGCAGCATGTACCCGACACTGTGGTCGAATAGTAAGGGGGACGCCTTTGTGCATGATGGTGGGGCTACGGAAGCAGTGACTGTTGACATGGAGCTAATGGAATAGGCCACTTTGGCAGCTGCATTGGCAGGCAAACTACTCTGAGCCTGGGTGACAGAGGACAAGGAGGATGAGGATGGCTTTGTTATCCACTCCACCAACTCTTCTGCATGTTGTGGCTCAATAACACGGCCAGCTGCAGGAAAAAAGGACAAGCGTGCCCCACGGCCACGTGCTGAGGATGCACCGTGTCCACAACCAGCACTGTGGACTGTAGACACAGAGCCTGCTTGCCCTCTTTTAGTGGCCTGTGAGCGTCTGCCTCTCCTTGGTGGCCTTCCAGACATGCTGTAAATTCTGATTACCAAAAAAAACTACACTGTATTGTGTACTGTGTACACCACCAGGAAAGTAGTAGCAACTGCACTAGGGGTGCACAGTACTGTGTACACCAACAAAAGTATAATAACAACTATGGGTACACTGTATGTATTGTGTACACCACCAGGAAAGTAGTAGAAACTGCACTAGGGGTGCACATTACTGTGTACATCAACATAAGTTTAATAACAACTATGGGTGTACTGTATTGACCACCAGAAAAGTATGAGCAACTGCACTATGGGTGCACAGCACTGTACACTGTGTACACCGCCTGAAGTATATTAGAAACAGTACACAGTATATCTGACTGTATATATATATATATATATATATATATATATATATATATATATATATATATATATATATATATATATATATATATATATATATATATATATATATATATATATATATATATATATATATATATATATATATATTACACTGCAGCTAACTGAATAATCTGCCTGCCTGCTCAATATGAATGACGCTCTCTCTCCATCCACGCCAATGATACACTACACAAGGCCGACGTGCAGGCGGCCTTATATAGTGTGGGGCGTGAACTTAGTCCCCCTGAGCCATGATTGGCCAAAGGAACCCTGCCTTTGGCCAATTATGGCTCTCTTAGCTGAGGGTGCTGTGATTGGCCAAAACATGCAGGTCATGGTGCATGCTCTGGCCAATCATCATACAGCAATGCACTGCGCTCCCGCAGTAGATTATGGGCCGTTACGCGCCGCTCAAATTTGGAGCGAATGGCCCATAATGTTCAGTTTTCGACGAACGGTCGAACAGCCATGTTCGACCTGAACAGAAAGCTTATTCCTAAATAAGAAAAAAAAATGCTTTAAGCGCTCCCCGTCCCGCAGAAGCGAGCACATACATGAGTAGCGCCCACATATGAAAATGGTGATCAAACCACAAATGTGAGGTATTGCCGCGATCGGTAGAGTAAAAACAATAATAATAATAATAATTATTAATAGTAATAATAATGGGGGGCGTGGCTTGCCTTGTGAGAAGATGGCTGCTTAACCCACTAGCTCCGACAGACCGAGGCCAAATTCTCAATTTCTCTGGGGTCTTCAGCTGTACACTCTCACACAATTATGGGAACATCTTCCCGCACATCCTCGGCATCTAGATCTCGCTCTCCGAGAGACATTCACGGACCTACAAGCCAGAATATCCCAGAGTTCTTCCGGACACAGAGATCTAACATGGCGGCATCTTCCTCAGCTGCGCCTCCCGCTCAGAATCTCGCAGGGATTACCCTCACCCCCACCGAACTACCTCCCGCTACTTCTGCTGGCACCCAGCCACCAATACAACAGCCGAGCCTAAATGACCTCCACACAGTAGCGGCCGACATTAAGAACACACTATTTGCGGCCATCACGGACCTACGCCATGAAATACAGGCCATAACGGGCAGAGTACTTGAAGTGGAACGCACTGCAGCACAACAACTCACAACTATCCGAAAAGTGAACCATAAAGTGGACACACATACCTTACAGCTTCGGGACCTACAGAGACATGTGGAGGACCTCGACAACCGAGGAAGACGTCACAACCTGAGAGTCAGAGGCCTCCCCGAATCCGTTGCTCCTGATCGGGTGCGAGCGACGGTGACAGAGCTGTTCAACCAACTCCTCGAACAACCCGGTCAAAAGCCCATTGCTATGGAGCGAATTCACAGAGCCCTAAGACCACGCGGCAGAGACTCTGATCCTCCGAGAGACATCGTGTGCCATATAGATGACTTCCAGACTAAAGAAGACATCCTTCGGAAGGCCCGCACCAAGACTCCACTACTGTATGAGGGTCACACTATTCATGTCTACCAAGACCTCTCGGCAATCACGCTCAGGCACCGCAAGGATCTTCGTCCCCCGCTTGATATGCTGCGAGCAAAGAAAATACCATACCGATGGAAATTTCCATTCGGTCTTTCAGCCTCCCATCAAGGTCGCACGGCCCTCCTCCGAGTCCCTGAGGAATTGGAAGACTTCTGCCTGACTCTGGACATCCCGCTCGTAGAGGTTCCGAACTGGTACGTGGACTTCACCATCCCTACTCCGCACCGTCACCAAGCCAGAGAAGAAGCGATGGAGACGCAAGACACCCGCTTTCGGAGACGACGCTCGCCATCTACACCCAGATCAAACCCAGCTTTACTGTACCAGCAACAACCTCCGAACACCATGGCGACACCATTACCGCGTAGAGCACGCAGGGACCGCTAAGCAATCCTCCTGTCATGTATGCCTAGGATTAGCAGATAAGTGACTTTGCCTCCTGTTCCCTATTGCTAACCTTCTTTCCCTGCATGCATTCTCCACCCTGTATACTTTCATATCACCCCTGCCTGTCAGTATACCTATTCAGTGCCTTTCTTGAAAAACTACGTAGCACAATATAGACTCCTGTTACATACACAGTGGGGATACCTGCTCCAGGTTAGCTGACTGACCTATTATACGGCAGCCGCATCTCTCCCCTATACTTACACTAGTCTACACCAAGTGTGCCTTTCATCTCCCCATCTATATTAGGATAAGGATTCTTATATCATACTCCTATAGGGTCGCGGGTACACAATCCTCTTGGCATTACTGTACATGTCTCTCTGACTTTTACCTGTCCCCCTTACTGTTGAAGGGCCTATACCCCAGTAGACGGCTTGGCTACCCACCGATCCTTCATTTTGAGACGCACAGGAATCTCCGCTGTACCAATCACAGCGATATTTGACTGTTTCATATGAAACATGTACGGTACACCCTATATCTCCAGGTGCGTGACCCTCGCTCACTATGAGCCTTTTGCAAGAAAAGGGGGAGAAGGAAAAACAAAAAAATAAAAAACAAAAAAAAAAAACAAAAACAAAAAAAAAAAAAAAAAAAAAAAACAAAAAAAAAAATTTTTCTTTATGACCGCCACGCAGGCAAACGTTCATTATATCGAGCGCCTTTCTGAAGCGGCGCCTACATAAAATATAATGTGTCGGTCATGCATAATTTGCTAAGAGGATTATTACCCCCCCTAGTTTCACCTCCAAAGTAACCCCCTCCCTAAGGCTGGCGCTCATACATGAACATTACACAGGCACGGCAACGCTTCCCTAGCTCAGTAATCTATTAGAATATAAATGTCTTTAAGCCCTCCTGGGTACCTTCCACCATTAGTCCCCGGCTTGATTTACATTTATGGTTGCTTGTTACTCTAGAGCTGTTAATAATTTACTTAATAATCTACCTGTTAATAATACTGTTATAAACGACGGGGTTAACTGCTCCAGGTTAGCTGACCGTCCTATTACACGGCAGCCGCATCTCTCCCCTATACCTACACTAGTCTACACCGAGTGTGCCTTTCATCTCCCCATCTGTATTAGTATGAGAATTCTTATATCATACACCTATAGGGTCGCGTGTACACAATCCTCTTGGCATTACTGTACATGTCTCTATGACTTTTACTTGTCCCCCTTAATGTTGAATGGCCTAAACCCCAGTAGACGGCTTGGCTACCCACCGATCCTTCATATTGAGACGCACAGGAATCTCCGCGGTGCCTATCACAACGATATCCGACTATTTCATATGTGACATGTACGATAGACCCTATATCGCCAGGTGCGTGACCCTCGCTCACTATGACCCTTATACAAGAAATGGGGGAGAAGGAAACACAAAACGAAAAAAAAAAAATTGTATGACCGCCAAGCATGGAAATGCTCATTATATCGAGCGCCTTTCTGACACGGCGCCTATATAGAATATAACCTGTCGGTCATGCATAATTTGCTAAGAAGATTACCCCCCCTAGTTCCACCTCCAAAGTAACCCCCTTCCTAAGGCTGGCGCACATACGTTAACAGTACACAGGCACTGCATCGCTTTCCGGGCTAAGTGAAATTGTTAGCATATAAATGACTTTAAGCCCTCCTGGGTACCTTCCACCATTAGTCCCCGGTTTGATTTACTTTCATGGTTGCTCGTTATTTTAGAGCTGTTCCTAATCTACCTTTTAATACTACTGATATCTTTTTGATATGTTGATAGTTTCTGCTCACGATACTAATCTCCGGTATTATGACAATGCAGAATTGAATTTCCGAAATATGATAACGGACTACACAACACTTGACACCCACAACTGTATTCCACTGCTCCCGTGCATCTACAAACCAAGACCCAAACCTCGTCCTACTACCAATAATACGGCCCAAGCCCTATTTCTACACACGTCCCAAACAGCACTGTGCTCCCCACATGCACCTGAACACACACCTGAACTGGCCCTCCATCTGTCGGTTCATCTTCTCACATAGACTCCTCTTCGAACATCAAGCCACTTCCCACACAGTGGTAAAATCTATCACTAGCTATAACATTTTAGTGACCTTCTTTTTACCCCACTGATCTTTTTCGGCTACTCCGCGTTTGCGGAAGATACCCTACTTGGACACGTGAGACGGTTCTCACCTGTCGCCGAAACCTACCCAGACCATTCCCATACCCGCTCACTTGTACCCCTCGATCCTCCACCCCGACTCACAGCACCAACTGACTCTATTCCTCTAAATCCTAAGCCTAATTTCCAGAACCACTACTTATTGCTCTCCTCGCCCTCACCTCTAGCACAACACTAGAGACCACCATAAACTCAGTCCGAAGGACTCTGGTTACATCGATTACAATGGCTCCCACAAAGACCACTACAGACAAGCTCCCTATCAAGATCATCTCACTAAACGCGAGAGGACTTAATATTCCAGAGAAACGCTCCCAACTACTTCTTACTATGCAACGCAGCAAAGCGGACATAATATTCCTACAGGAAACGCACTTCCGCATGGATGTGATACCAAAACTACACAACCAATACTACCCTACTACGTTTCATGCCACGTCCCAAACATCCAAATCGAAAGGTGTCTCAATACTTATATCGAAACATTGCCCCTTCCAACTCTCAGACACACTGACTGACGTAGAAGGCTGTTACCTCTTCATCAAGGGGGTGCTTTTCGGCAGGAAAATCACGTTCGCAAACATATATGCTCCAAACTCTCACCATGTAAAATTCTTCCGTGACATCACCAATACTCTCATTACATTCCAAGACGGCATTTTAATCCTGGGTGGAGACCTGAACGTCCCCTTAAACCCAATCCAAGACACCTCTACAGGTACATCCTCCCTCCCCTATGCTGCTCTGAAAGCCATCAAATCACAACTCCAATTGTTGTTCTTACATGATTCTTGGCGCTTCCTAAACCCCAACGGCAGAGACTACACATTTTTCTCTGCTGCCCACAATAAATATTCTAGGATCGATTACATGTTCATAACACAAAATGACCTAACTATCCTCCAGCACACGTCCATAGATCCGATGTTTCTCTCTGACCACCATCCTATCTCCATGACCATTGCATTTCCAGAAATACACTCTCGCCCACAATATTGGAAATTGGACCCCTCCTTGCTCACAGACCCGACAATACTGGTGGAGGCCGAACTACACCTTAAACAGTACTTTGCAGAGAACAAACCAACTGACACCTCCCCTCTTATCACCTGGGAGGCCCACAAATGCGTAATAAGGGGCGTCCTAATAGCGGCCGCATCCAAACGTCGTAAAGAAAAAAAACAACACCTTCTGGGCCTTTTAAACAGAATAAAGACCTTAGAAAAGGCTCATAAACGATCGCAAGTACTGCACACCTTACAACCCCTTTTACAAGCTAGAAACGAACTGTTAGAACTTTTAGGCACACAAATTAAACGTAAATATATTCTCTCCCAATGCGTATTCTACGAATATAGCAACAAAGCCGTACGGCTACTAGAGAGAGCCTTACAGGCCAAAAAAATGACCACAACAGTACATTCTCTGACAGATTCCACAGGCCGTAAGGTAACCGCTACCCCGGACATAGCCGAACAATTTGTCACTTACTATTCGCAATTGTATAATTTACCACCTGCGTGCCCATCCACAGAAGCGGATTCGAGACAACAAGCTATCAGAGATTTCTTGCAGCAATACAGCCCCGCTCCATTCGCAACTTCCTTAGTGCAGAAACTAAACAACCCCTTGACCCCTGAGGAAGCTGACATAGCGCTGAAACAAATGAAATCAGGCAAAAGCCCAGGCCCCGACGGATTGACTACAGGCTACTACAAAACATTTGCCACTTTCCTTACCCCCTTTTTTTTTCTCACAGCTTTTAATTCTCTTGCATCACCTATTGAACCCCCTCGAGACCTACTCGCAGCATACATAACAGTGATTCCAAAACCAGGTAAGGACCCCTCCGCAGTCACAAATTACAGACCTATCTCGCTGCTGAACGTTGACCTCAAGTGGTATGCCAAAATGCTTGCTAACCGACTGCTCCCTTTGCTCCCCCAATGGATAGATTTGGACCAAGTCGGCTTTATACCAGGCAGAGAAGCGAGAGACAACACGCTAAAGGCGCTCAACGTTCACCACTGGCTAACGACTCAGCAGCGACAGGGTTTTTTTACTATCCCTTGACGCAGAGAAGGCATTCGATAGAGTGGCCTGGGACTACATGTCGGAAGCCCTTCGAATCCTGGGCATTCCCCCACGTATGATGCAATACATACTCGCCCTTTATGCTAATCCCACTGCCAAAGTAAGAGTGAACGGCCACCTATCGAATGCCTTTGCGATCTCTAATGGGACGCGCCAAGGGTGTCCCCTCTCCCCAATAATCTTTGTTCTCACATTAGAACCGCTACTCAGACGTCTCAGATCAAACCCTGACATAAAAGGGATAGATATCAAAAGTCACACCTACAAAATAGCCGCGTACGCGGATGACATTCTCCTCTTTCTTACTGAACCTCTCATCACACTCCCAAACTTACTTAAAGACTTCCACACTTTCCACTACTTAACGAACCTGAAAATCAACTTTACGAAATCTGACGCCCTTAACATAACATTGCCCCCTGACCTATGTCCACAATGCCAAACTAACTTTCCATTTAAATGGAACAATTGTTCCATTAGATATTTGGGTATCCAATTGCCTTCTTCACTATCTGATCTATATTCCACTAACTATCTCCCTCTTATACACAATATTGTGAACGATCTGAAAAAATGGTCCACTGGGCTTTTCACCTGGTTCGGCAGAGCTGCCGTAGTTAAAATGAACATCTTACCCAGACTCTTGTACTTGCTGCAAACAGTCCCAATTAGGCTCCCACCAGCTTTCTTTGCAATCTATCGAAGAACCTGTTCAAACTTTATCTGGGGCAGGGGGCGTGGCTAACCGCCGAGCAGTATGGAAGCCTGACTTCACAGCTCCTGCACCGATCGGAGACATCAGCCTCTAAAATTACTCCACCGGATCACAAAATGCATTCCTCTAACCCCCACATAGCGGGGAACCAGACCGGAGCATCCAGAAAGCGGAAAGAATACCGACAACCTAAGAAATTAACAGATTTCTACACAGTCACTCAGGCTGAACGAATCCAAGATGGCGCCCGCGGCGCCTCACAGCCCTCAGAGACACAGTTTACTGCAGATTCTTACACAGATCCGCCTGACGAAAATGAACCCTCAATCCTACCTCAGGAATTCTCATCAAGCTCCCATCCGCCATCAGGATCATCTTCCACCTCAAACAGCCCAGCCAAATTGAGGATGCGACTGGATACAGCTGCACAGGCTCAGGAGGTAAGGCCTGCACTAGATCAGCTACTCGCCCAGACACCACTATCCTCCCCTATAGCGGCCTTCCCCACATCTAATCAACCTGTAATTGACACAATGCTGAAGGAGATGCTGATCTCACTCCATAGCTCCCTCCACAATGACATATCCTCCATGTTCACTGCCTTTAAATCAGAAATGGTACACACAAGCAAAAAGATAGGCCAAATTGAAAAGCAGATGTCTATCATGACCGAAACGGTTAACGATTTAGTGGATGCCCACGATCATACCCGCGATGAACACCACTGGGTCAGAGCCAAAATGGCGGATCTCGAAGACCGTTCGAGACGCAACAATGTTAAGATTAGAGGCATCCCTGAAAACATCCTCCCAGCTGACCTGAATACATATGCGAGGAAACTCATTTCCACACTCCTGCCTGACTTACCACCGATAGAAACCATAATCGATCGAATCCATCGATTGCCAAAGCCGCCACACCTACCCTCAGAAGTCCCCAGAGACACCTTGATGAGAATACACTTCTTTCATGCCAAAGATATGCTGCTGGCACAATCCAGACGCCTGGGACAACTACCAGCCCCATACTCCAAGCTACAACTCTTTCCTGATATCTCCCAATTTACCCGCCAACAACGTCGACAGCTGCAGACCATTACAAAACCGCTTCACAACCACAAAATTCCATTTCAATGGGGATTTCCAACCAAGCTAGTAGTCACCAAAAATGGGGCACGGCACAACATCCACACAGTGGAAGAAGGCATAAAGCTGCTCCGGATCTGGGGCATCATCCCTGAAGTAGACCAGCCAACCCAGCCGTCCCATCCAGGAAACCCCCAAGCCCACGCTAAAGGAACGCATGCTAACTTCAACACCTGAACACCAGGTAGTGATGTTCTTAAATCATCATTCGCACTCCGATCCGGTGCCTGCTCCTTGCAGATAGTTCACGAACTTTACCCTCACATTGACCGGCAGTCCTACAGATTACTGCCGACCCTTCCTCCTTCACCCTACCAGACCTACTAACTGTTTCTCTTATCTCCTTTTTTGTCTGAGACCCGTTCCCTCTCGGAGAGCCTCAGTTCCTCAGAATTCGATCATCTTCAACCCACCATCCAGTCTGATCGACCTCATCAACAAGTACCAAGGATCTCACAGCTACTACGCTGACAACACAAAGAACTGTAAGTACTGACGGAATATACACATCCTCCACATCAATACCATAATGCCCAAATTCTTGTCACTGAATGTGAAGGGCCTAAACCACCCATCCAAAAGAGCTTCTCTGTGGAGCACCGCCCAAGATGCCCACTGTGAAGTCCTTTGTGTTCAAGAAACTCACTTTAAATCCTCTGCGGAGCCCCTCTGTACCAACACAAATTTTACGCACATATTCAAAGCATCCGGTCCAGAAAAGAAGAGAGGGGTCATGATAGCCATCAAGAACTCTTGCTCCTTCACTCTTCACAACAGTCTTATAGACACGGAAGGCAGATATCTAGCTTTAGATTGCACTCTGGACACCACCAGATACACCATCGTCACAATCTACGCCCCTAATCGGAAACAAATCCATTTTCTCACCAAACTGATGAAAAAAATTCACCGCTTCAAACAAGGTCACCTAATAATATGCGGAGACTTCAACATAGTACCAGACAACTCCGTAGACTCCTCCACTGATTCGCACAGACTACCCTCCCCGATGGGATCACTCATCAGATCCAATGACCTATATGACGTATGGAGATGTCACCACACCACAGAAAGGGACTACTCTTATTTCTCACCCCGGCATAATTCTTACTCGAGAATAGACTACTTCCTGGTAGACAAATGGACACTACCCAAAATCTCCTCATCAGCTATAGACACCATCACATGGTCTGACCACGCGCCAGTCTCTATCACCCTAGAAGAATCCCCAACAATCTCCCGAACTCGGCTCTGGAGAGCGAATGCCGCAATCCTTAATTCACCTACCCACGTGACCCACATCAGGACCTGCCTAGAAGAATACTTCAACTCCAACTCAGGCTCTGTACAAGACAACTCCATACTCTGGAATGCCCATAAAGCATTCATAAGAGGGATTCTTATACAAATTGGAGCCAGAGAGAGGAGGATGAGATCACAGCGTCTAAATTCACTGACTTCTAACATCAAAACTCTAGAAACCCAAAACCAATCTTCACCTAACCCAACACTCAAAAAACAGTTAGACACACTCAGACAAGAATTACGATCCCACCTCTTACAAACCTTTGAGAAAGCACATACATACTTTAGAGCGAAACACTACTCCACTGGCAATAAGGCCGGAAAAACTATGGCTAATAGACTAAAAGGTCACTACTCAAAAACAAAAATAACACATCTATTCCATCCTGCTACCAAACAAAAACTTACTGACCCACAATCCATTGCAGACGCATTCAGCCACCATTATAACACACTATACAATCTGAAAGACGATATCTCAGTCAAACAACCTTCCCTACAAGACATAGAATCATTTCTACAAGAAATCAAACTTCCCAAACTGACTGCAGACCAATTATCCGCACTGAACACCCCATTCACGGACTCAGAAATATGCACCATAATTACAACCTTACCCCCTAACAAATCACCGGGACCTGACGGCCTTACAGGCGAATACTACAAAAAATTCAGTACAATTCTAGCACCATATATGTCTTTAGTATTCAATGACGCTGCCTCATCCTCCTCTCTCCCTCCTGAAATGCTCAATGCTCTGATCGTCACTATACCGAAGCCAGGTAAGGAACCCACCCACGCACAAAATTTTAGACCCATCTCTCTTCTTAACCTAGACACAAAAATTTACGCTAAACTAATAGCCAATAGATTATTCAACTTAATGCCACTACTGATCCATAAAGATCAATCAGGCTTCACTAAGGGCAGACAGACATCCGATGCAACTCGCAGGATTGTCAACATCATTCATAATGCTGAGTTGACTCGAACGCCTTCTCTGCTCCTATCTCTGGACGCAGAGAAGGCGTTCGATAGAGTACATTGGAAGTACCTACAGGCTACTTTAAGCAAATTTGGATTTCAGGGTCCTATATTAACTGCCATAATGGCACTCTACTCTGCACCATCTGCTCGGGTGTACACATCAGAAATGCTTTCCAAACCATTTTCCATCACAAACGGCACCCGTCAAGGCTGCCCGCTCTCACCAATCATTTTCAACTTAATAATGGAACCCTTAGCAGAACATGTCAGACAATCTTGTAAGATAACAGGTTTTAGGATAGGGGATACGAAACACAAAATCAATTTATTTGCTGATGACGTTATATTAATGATCACAAACCCTCGCTCCTCCCTGGCTTCGGTACAAATGCTGTTGAAAAAATTTAGCAATGTTTCATATTATAAGGTTAATGAACACAAATCCTTCATACTAGATCTAGGTTTAGATGCGGTAGCCAGCAACATCCTGATGTCTGAATATCCTTACCCATGGGCCGATCATGGAATAAAATATTTAGGAATAACTCTGACGAAATCCACAAAAGGTCTATTTACTCATAACTATGTAGAAGCTAGGCAAATGCTCATTAAGGAAACAACAAAAATTTCTAAATTCGAACTCACTTGGACAGGACGCCTAGCAGCATTCAAAATGATGGCCCTCCCTAAACTCCTATACATTTTTCGCACACTACCTATCCCACTCTCAACAACATACCTCAACTCCCTCCAATCTATCCTGAACCAATTTATTTGGCAAGGAAAGAAGGCTAGATGCAGTCACTCTAAACTCATAAAACACAGATCTAAAGGTGGTATGGGACACATTGATATAAAAGATTATTATCTAGCCACTATATTATCTCAACTCAGAGATTGGTTTCAACCTACACCAACCACCCTGTGGAGCGCCATAGAAAACAACGAAACACCGGGCCCCAACCTCACCGATTGGCTATTCAGTACCCCTGTGAACAACCACTCCTTATTACAGTACTCCCCTCCTATCCAAGCTACCATCAAAGCCTGGAGAACCCTACACCACACCAGATGGTCACTCCTCCCGACCAAACCCCTTCTAATTCCTATCAATACCTTAAAACACCTGACCCCAGATTTATCCTTCCCACAATGGCTCTCTGATAAGATTAAGTACACACAAGACCTCCGCAACATCACGTCCACTAAATCCTACCCACAGGTCCAAAAAGAATACAATGCACCCACTAAAGACTTCTTAACATACTATAGATTAAAAAAATGCCTCACAACCTACCCATCCCTAGAAGGAGCACTGCCTATGAAACTATGGGAATTCTTCTTCTCTGACAACGCCAAGCCCAAGGGAGTCTCCCTCATTTATTTACTTCTGCAGGAAAAAAACACATTTTTCAAATCCAAACCACTCCTAGACTGGGAGAAAGACCTAAACCTACAATTCACTGATCACCAATGGCTAATAGCAATCAACTCAGTATATAAGGCAACTTCCTGTACATCTCTATGGGAATTGACACAAAAAACATTAATGAGATGGTACCTAACCCCGCAAAGACTTGCCAAATTTAATATCCACGCTTCACATGACTGCTGGCGTGGCTGCGGTCAAACTGGCACCCTCCTTCACATCCTCTGGACATGCCCTCACTTACAACAGTTATGGCTTGAGATACAAAACATGTTACGAGAAGTTCTCCATCTTCCCATCACTCTCACTCCACAGTTAGCGATCCTCAACCTGAACATTGATGAGCTACCCACACATCTCAGACAGGTGACTGTACACATCCTCCTAGCAACTAAACTCCTTCTAACAAGAAACTGGAAATCACACACCATTCCCCCAATAGCGGAAGTAGTTAAATTAGTTCATACACACTACACATATGAAACACTTCTATTACGAGGGTCACAACACCACTCTAAAACACTAGACCTTTGGAACCCTTGGTACAAATGGCACGCTACAAAACAATAACCGGTAACAGTCTTACCTTGATAGATACTTCACCATTACTGCTCTCCTCCCCCCTCCTTCCCTCCCCTTCCCCCCTACTTCACCTGTCCCCCCTCCCTCTTCCCCTCCCTCTCTCCCATCCCCCTTCCCATCCCTCCCCCACAGGTTATCACCTTTAGAATTTCATAAGAATACCTTTGTTACATGCTGTTATTAGTTACCTTGAACTAAACTCTCTCAATATCTACAGTTGCATGATTGGTCACCCAGCTCTTGCTATCATCTGTACAGCATGTCATTGCACTTACAACTGTATACCCATGTACTTTATGATGCATAACATGTAACCTATGAAAATGAGAAACTTTTCAATAAAAACTATTGAAAAAAAAAAAAAAAAGAATTTCTGAGGGATTCAGGCCTCCCTTCCCTCAGGGCAAAGGATATTACTCAACTTGAAAGTCCCATCGATTCCTCTGAACTCATGCTGGCGATTAAAGACCTAAAAATGGGAAAAAGCTATTGGGCCTTGAGGATGGATCACTGGCCAGAGCTTGCAATGTATGCAATTGAGCTACTGGCCTTTCCTGCATCCAGCGTTCTATCTGAACACACATTCAGTGCTGCTGGAGGCTTTGTAACCGATCACAGAGTGTGCCTGTCCACAGACTTGGTTGATCGGCTCACCTTCATAAAAATGAATCAGTCTTGGATCACCAGCTACCAAGCACCTGATGCTCTATGTAATTGCTAGTGGAGGAAATCAGATTGCAGAGTGTATGGGGTGCACACATTGTGGTTTGCAAGTTTACCACTGAAGCCCCACACCTCTATATGGAATGTTTTGAAGTAGTAAAAGCCTGACAGAGGTTGTAACCTTTCCTCTTGGTAATACAAAACTTTAACCACTTACGGGCTGCCCGTCCTTGTTATACAGCAGCTGTTTGAAGGAGGATATCGTTGTTATGGCAACAGTTAGCTGCCATAACCCCAGTGTCCCCATCTTCAGCGGGCCCTCCACTACAAGATAAAAGTGGTCTCTGCGGCAAATTCGCCACAAGCTCACTTTTATCGAGAGGGGGCAAAACGTCACTTCCGCCCACAGCACTTAAATGGCTTTTTTTTTTTTTTTTTTTTTTTTATTACAATTTTTTTTTTTTTTTTTTTAAGTGCATTTTAGTCTAAATATGAGATCGGAGGTCTGATATTTAAGAGGCCCTGTCATGCTTTTTTCTATTACAAGGGGTCTTTAAGGTAAAATAAATAATAAATAAATAAATAAAACATGCCCAGTCCCGATGAGCTTGCGTGCAAAAGCAAACTCATACATGAGTAGCACTCACATATGAAAACAGTGTTCAAACGACACATGTGAGGTATCTCCTCTTAAAACATGCAACCTGTAGAATTTTTTAAACATCACCTATGAAGATTTTTAAGGGTAAAAGTTTGTCGCCATTCCACGAGCGGGCACAATATTTAAGCATGACATGTTGGGTATCAATTTACTCAGCGTAACATTATCTTTTACAATATTAAAAAAAAAAAAAAAAAAAAAAATGGGCTAACTTTACTTTATTTTTTTTCTTATTTTTTAATTAAAAAAAGTGTATTTTTTATTTTTAAAAAGTGCACTTGTAAGACCGCTGCACAAATACAGTGTGACAGAAAGTATTGCAATGGCCGCCATTTTATTCTCTAGGGAGTTAGAACCCCCAAACATTATACATTTTTTTCTAAGTAATTTTCTAGCAAACAAAAAATAAATTATGTTTTTAACTTGTAAACAAATCTCAAAAAGAGGCTTGGTCCTTAAGTGGTTAAAAAAAAACAAAAAAAAAACAAAAAACAAAACAAAAAAAGTTTGGGCTGAACATTCACTTTGATTGCAATATGCACATCTTGTTGTTTTTTTTTTTTTTTTGCTCAATTGAACCTCTTTTTAACACTAACACTTTACGTTTTTAATCCCCCTAATGATGATAATACAATTATAAAAGCTTTCAGACAATGAGGGAATAATGGGAATAAAATGGTTTCCAGGATTGGCGATCATGTGTAAGTTCACCTATAAATGTGTAGATATTAGTAAAGGTGATAAAAATGTCCAATGCCCTAGGGACAATGTTCTACCTCTACTTTCTATAAAGGACTGTGTGCTGTCCGAGGTGATCTTGTCATCAGATTTGTATGTAGCTGATACTTTGTGTTTATTTGTGTCATTTACCTATCAGGCAGCTTATGGCTTTATCTTTGTACATTGATCTGCTGTTGATGATTGAAATAGATACAAATAGACAAAGATTTGACTGGGCTGATAGAGTAGATACAATGTTTCGTTGTCTTGCTTCTTTCCTCCATTGTGTTGTGGTTTAAGAACACCACGATTTTTTTAACTTGTCTTTTCAGATAAAGTAACAATGTAAGGCGGGAGATTGTGGGAGATCTTTGATTGTAACAATGTGTGAGTGCGGCATAAGTGTTTATTCAGCTCTGCCACCTTGTGGTGATTTCTGGTAGAACACTGGGGGGTGTGTGTGCAGTACAAGGCGATGAATAGAGGAATGTATACAGCCAGAAAGTGGAGATGATCTCCGCAATCCATAGAGAATCAGGATGGGAATAGAAGGAAGGTTTATTCATCCCCCTCCCAATCTGACCGACCTGCTCCTCATCTAAAGATCCTTCTTATTAGGATTATTAAACTCCCACTGCTCTGATTGGCTCAGATTTCAAATTCCTGGTTTCAAATTTTCCCGCTTGAATAGTGAAGAACGTTACAGACAAATAATCAGCCCCTATTATACCGCCAAATCCGACACTGAGATCATCAGATGAGACATTTATCCAAGAAATATGATCAATGCCTTATGACTGAAATGAATACAAATGGATTCTGAAGATCACTGAATAATGTAAAACATTTCTATATGTTCTCTTCTATTTCAAGTCCTCCGAATGCAGAACATGATAGTGAGATACTTCTCTCATAGATCTCTACCTTTCTATATGATGATGGGAAATAAAGTATTCCACGTTTCATCATTAGATCTGTATAGGATCATGGAACTGACCTCTATCAGATATGTACCAGTTACACATCCCCCCCCCCCCCCCCATATACATTTGTACAATGAATGAATAAAACAAATATTTCATGTCTGAAGAATCAGATCTGTCCCCTCTTAGAAACATTGATAACATTTTGCTGGTTTCTAGTTACAAAGTAAATGAAATTCTCTGCAGAATATTGGATGGCCGAGGCTCCTTTCTATCAGTTTTCCTTACTACCAAATGATAAAATATTCACCAGAAATATATTATAAAATGAAAAGATCGGAAGTGTAGGTCAAAAATGATGTATACAAGACATTATATATGTGTAATCCTTGTATACAGAAAAGTCCACTTTTAGATTACGGTAAAAAGCTCCCATGTATTCTCTGAGGAGCAACACTGACACCTAGTGGTTATAAAACTGCATGTCTTCTGTACGGGGATGTGGGAAGATCTACAATGTGATTGGATGGTTTGTTCCCACTAGCCGACTAGAATGGATGGGTCTAAATGGAAATACGTGAAGAATTCACAAATAAAGGGAATGTAATAAACTAGCTGATATTCGGATGGATTTATTCTCACTATAATACATACTCAAATCAATAACTTGCCATCAGATTGTACAAACCTCATTGTATAGATAACCTGTTAATTCTTCATTGATAACGGGTTAAGAATTGTGATAAAATGTGATGACAGCTCATTGACGGAAATGGTGGGTGGCTCTTAGAAGAGCCTTTGTGTCTTGTGTTGGGGTAATGATGATGATGATGGGGGGATTACTTGGCGCTGGTGTACTTGGTGACGGCCTTGGTGCCCTCGGAGACGGCGTGCTTGGCCAGCTCTCCGGGCAGGAGGAGGCGGACGGCGGTCTGGATCTCCCGGGAGGTGATGGTGCGGCGCTTGTTGTAATGAGCCAGGCGGGAAGCTTCGCCGGCGATGCGCTCGAAGATGTCATTGACGAAGGAGTTCATGATGCCCATGGCCTTGGACGAGATGCCGGTGTCGGGGTGCACCTGCTTGAGCACCTTGTACACGTAGATGGCATAACTCTCCTTCCTGCTCTTCCTCCGCTTCTTGCCGTCCTTCTTCTGGCTCTTGGTCACGGCTTTCTTGGAGCCCTTCTTGGGCGCCGGGGCTGACTTGGCTGGTTCAGGCATGATAAGAGTTAATGATATCTTCTCCGCTCTGTGAAGGGAAAATGTGCTGGAGCCGCCCTCATGTGCTGCTTATATAGGCGTCCTATGCAAATGAGCCTCATCCCTAATCACTCTTCTATTGGAGGATTCAATCATGTGATGGGGAGTGACGTCATGCTTTCTTTTCTCCTTTACAGATTGGTTTAGAGACAAGTCAGGACAGTATTGGCTGGATTGAAACAGGACCAATCACAGCGTGTGACGTCAGAGCACTGAGTGTATAAAAGAAAGGGGAGTGGCTGTGGGGTGACATTCTCTAGTGTCGATCATTCGGTGATAATGTCAGGACGCGGCAAACAAGGAGGCAAGGTTCGTGCTAAGGCCAAGACCCGATCATCCCGGGCTGGTCTGCAGTTCCCAGTCGGTCGTGTTCACCGCCTGCTCAGGAAGGGCAACTATGCCGAGCGGGTCGGGGCCGGAGCTCCCGTCTATCTGGCCGCCGTGCTCGAGTATCTGACGGCTGAGATCCTGGAGCTGGCCGGCAACGCCGCCCGCGACAACAAGAAGACCCGCATCATCCCCCGACACCTCCAGCTGGCTGTCCGCAACGACGAGGAGCTCAACAAGCTGCTGGGCGGAGTCACCATCGCCCAGGGAGGAGTCCTGCCCAACATCCAGGCCTTGCTGCTGCCCAAGAAGACCGAGAGCCACAAGGCCGCCAAATCCAAGTAATCATCCCGACAATTCCTCCACCTCTATTACCCAACACAACGGCTCTTTTCAGAGCCACCCACCTCTCCATACAAAGAGCCCGACATACATTGTTTTGTTGCCTAGTCTCCAATGTTTTTAATGTGATTCATCGTTCACTCTAATAGCAAACACTTTGTATTCTTCTTCACACTTTTTACAGGTCAGTAGTAAAGTAGGAAGATTCAGCCGCATTATACCTCTCCATACAAAGACACACATACATTGTTATCGGGGATCTGATTGTATGTTCTATTTGCAGTTATTTCATGGTAGTTTATAGAACAAAGTGATCTGATTACAGGGAAGGATCTTCATTGCTCTCCTTTAGTTCTGATGGATGATTCGATTTCATTCAATACCAAACAAGAATCCTTCCAACTGAAAAGGAACACAGATCTCCTCAACTCCTTCATCAGAGGAAGACAGACTTCTGAAGGAATCTGCAAGAACTGTGATTGGCTCAACTTTCTAATTTCTTCCTACAAATTGATCTCAGGAATTCAATAGACCGTTACAGTCATCTCTGATCCACTTAGCCGACCCTTCCGGGGACATTGATCAACGGCCCCCTTCATTTCAGGGGAATTATTTACCAAGAATAACAAAAATACGTTGGAAATTATACTTTCCAAATTGTGTTTTGGTTTGACATCCGAATACAGAATTCGCCCTGCTATAGAGATGAATGGAAAGTCTACTGAACAAGTGTTTTCTGGGCGGGAAACCGAGATCTCGGAATTCATTTCTTTGTAGTCCTCGTAAGAAGACTGTATTTTCTGGCTGGTGCAGGAACCGCCCACAGCTGTGATTGGCTCAGATTTCAAATTTGCCCGCCTGAATTGTGTAGATCGTTACAGATAAATATTCATCTCTCTTATACCGCCAAATCCGACACCGAGGAGTTGATCAGACGAGACATTTATCGGAGAAATATGAATAGCACGCTAATTTTCATTAGTCCGCAATAATTAGGAAAGGATTTTGTTTGTTATTGAACCATGAGAAAACACTTCTATATGTTCTTAGAATCCAGGATCTCACCACTGCTACACACAGAATATGATCGAGAAATGTCTTCTATTATAGATCTCTTCTTTTTTTATAGCATGGGAAATGAAGTCATGATCACATACAGATCTAATCATGAAATCTTCATGTTACTGCCTGATATCTATATATTTTTTTTCTCTTTCAGACGTTTATCAGTGAAAGATGGTTCTCATATCACAACCAGAATATGTATACAAAGAAATGTGAAATAAATAGTAGTAACCATGACACAGCTAAATATGTACAATGAATGCAAAAAAAAAGAGCCCTTTCCAACTATATCTAGCGCTTATGGATTGGTAAAATAGGAATCAGATATATCTTGGTCATTTATTGATTACTAATCATCTATTAGGTTAAAAAGGCGCTACTATATACAACTACCAAAGGTAGGTATTCTTAAACATATAATAAAATACACAAAAATACAGCGCTAAAAGTATCAAACAATATCAAATTGTGTGCATTGATGGAACCAATTATTATCCTAATTGTGCTATTGGTTGATGCTTTTTTGTGTGCTTTATTATATTTAATGAATAAAGTAAATATTTCACGTCTGAACTGAAGAGCCGGATCAATTTTCTCTTTGTAATACTCAATCTGCCAAAGGTTTAGAAGGTCCCAAGAATGTGAAATTCTCTGCCGAATACTAATATGTTGTGGCCCCGCCCCTTTCCAATAGTCTCCTATCAGGTCCGCCTGGCTTAAAACAGGGAAGACGGCGTATTTCTATATATGCTTCTTTATCAGAGTAATATTTTATAAACATGACATTATTATTGACAAATTAGTATCTGGTGGTTGTGGTTTCTGCTAAGGAGGGTCAAAAATATATATATTTTCGTTGTAATCTCCAAGGAATATCTAGAAAACTGTTGAGAAGCAAGAATATATTTGTCTTCTCTATTTTTCAGAACCGCAGAATGTTTAGGAGCCGACATGGAAAAACAAATCTATTCTGTGTAATGAATGGTTGTGACTCCGCCTTTTCTCGGGATGTTTTCCATCAGGTCCGCAAAGTCTCTATAAAAGGAGGGCGGGCAATCAGTCCATTTCAGTTCTTCTTAGTAACAGAGAAGAGTCGTCATGTCTGGTCGCGGTAAAGGAGGGAAGGGTCTGGGGAAAGGAGGTGCTAAGCGGCACAGGAAGGTGCTCCGGGACAACATCCAGGGCATCACCAAACCCGCCATCCGACGTTTGGCCCGCAGAGGGGGTGTCAAGCGCATCTCCGGACTCATCTATGAGGAGACCCGCGGAGTGCTCAAAGTCTTCCTGGAGAATGTCATCCGCGATGCCGTCACCTACACCGAGCACGCCAAGAGGAAGACCGTCACCGCCATGGATGTCGTCTATGCTCTCAAACGCCAGGGCCGCACTCTCTACGGATTCGGAGGCTAAACCCTCATAGACCCCCCTACTATCCACTTCATCTACACAAAGGCCCTTCTCAGGGCCACCCACCTTCTCATCCAAAGGGCTCTCATCGCGAATGTTTTGCATTTAATTATATCCATTTCTAGCATGTCGGAAAGGAAGTTCTTCAGCTGAGCATACACTATACAATCCGATTTTCATTAGATCTAAACCATATAAATGATACATGCTCTTCCTTTACAATACCGTTACCGCCTTTTTGGTAATCTATTAAGTGTATATATGTATATACACACACACCGGCCACTTTATTAGGTACAGTTGTTCAATTGCTTATCAGCCAATCACATGACGGCAACTCAACCCACCTACTCCTTCTTTATATGTCATACAAAGGCACTTCTCGGGGACATCCACCTTCTCACATAAAGAGCTGTAAATGGTGCCCTCCAATCGGTGTAATATACTAGTCGGGTACATGTAATAAGTTCTCCAGAATTTCAACCCCTTCCGCACCCTCTACTCCCTGTTTCTTTACATTTCTAGTCATGCTATTTCTTGCTCAAGAAACTTCCAGAACTGGGGTAGGCACAATATCAGTTTGAACGTTTACATTTCCCATCACGTTCCATCCAGAGAAGCAGAGCGATCATTGCACCGGATCTGAGCAGGAAATAGATGAATGGACGATTTCTATACAATCAAATGTGCACTGATCATTTCTCTTACTTGGGGAATTACAACGTCTCCTGTTATGTGTACGTCTTTCTCCATAGAATCCAAAACATTTAGTATTCTATAGCTCTATTACATCTGGAACTATAGTGACATTGAGGTCCAACATAATGTATATTAGAGATTTACTCCCGCAGACACTTGATTATATACTCGAAATTTGACATTCGAAGTACTGGCCACACACTGCAATCTCGTCTAAGCCTTTCAGTTCTATTTTTTGGAAAAAAACAAAACAAATAACATTGTACAACCGGATTGTATACACGACTAAAAATAACTTTCTTTGCCACATTTATGCTAGAATCGTATAACTCCGGGAGAAAAGTACAGATAATGATATAGACAGCCCTTTGGATGAGAAGGTGGGTGGCCCTGAGAAGGGCCTTTGTGTAGATGAAGTGGGTAGTAGGGGGTCTATGAGGGTTTAGCCTCCGAATCCGTAGAGAGTGCGGCCCTGGCGTTTGAGAGCATAGACGACATCCATGGCGGTGACGGTCTTCCTCTTGGCGTGCTCGGTGTAGGTGACGGCATCGCGGATGACATTCTCCAGGAAGACTTTGAGCACTCCGCGGGTCTCCTCATAGATGAGTCCGGAGATGCGCTTGACACCCCCTCTGCGGGCCAAACGTCGGATGGCGGGTTTGGTGATGCCCTGGATGTTGTCCCGGAGCACCTTCCTGTGCCGCTTCGCGCCTCCTTTCCCCAGCCCCTTCCCTCCTTTACCGCGACCAGACATCTCTATGCTTCGCCGTCAGATACACGACCAGTAAAGAGCCGCCGCCCGGCCTCCTCCTTATATACAGCAGGGGGCGGGAACGGGAGGGGAGGTGTGTCTGCGAGGTCACAGAAGCCCCGCCCCATCAGTCTGACCTCACAGCCGTTGCTCACTTTGAATTTCCCGCCTAATGATGCTCTTTGTTCTCTAATCAGGAAAAGTCCAACAGGAAGAATAAACTGCCGTGTGTGTAGAGAATGTTCTAGAAGCCGATTTTATAGGAATAGATGTTCTGATCTATAATCCCTCATCTGTATTTGTTGGCGGAGCAGACAGATCCTATTCACTAAACAATGATAAAGGAGAAGGGAGATGGTGTGTGTGTGTGTGTGTGATGTCCATGAACTCCACTGTGATTATTCTATCATCTCCTATACAGAGAAGTGACATTATTTCTGATCACTGCCGGCTATAGAAAGGTCAGAGGATGGAAAGCATTAGAGGAGACTTTCTACTCCCTGTGATGACCATGGATGATCATTACTGGGGGGGATGAGTCCATGTCTCTGACGTCATCCGGTATGATCCAAATAGATATCTTTAGTAAAACTTACTCAGATATCGGGACATTCATAGTTGGGGGAAACGTGAACTCAACAAAATAGGACTTGAGCCAAAACATTTACCCCCCCCCCCCAAAAAAACAAAAACAAAAAAAACAAACAAAAACAAAACAGTGATAATACCTTTCAATTCTTAGTTACAGACGAATACCTGGGATATGGGCACTCTGAAATGTCCATACAAACATCTACAGAGTATAGACATATAAAGTACTCTTTATCCTATTATCTTCCCTCCCACCTCATATATATCCTGGAATAAACAATTGTCTCTGTTCTCCCTGGAGAATTATCAGTTATTCAACATTACAGAGATGTAGCCTACCAAGTCTTATCAGAGATGCTTTCCTCCATCATTGACACTTGTTGCAGTATCTGATGTTCCCCTTTCAGTCATTCCTCCTGGGCATACATTATAATAGGGGTGCCGCCACTGTATCCTTTCACTGGTGACTTTTCTATCATGTCTACTATATAAAGTCCCCACAATGATGCTCCAATGTGTGATCCTTCAGGCCATACACTACACCATCTCTAATCTCCTATTATCTCTCCAGCAGTAAAGTATCTCCGAGAGTCCCGGAATAGATTCCTTGTAATACATTGTATCATTTCTCCACAATCCTCCCAGTGCAGAATGATGGCTCTCTGATCACCTTGTATCCCTTCTACACTGACCATGAGATAGTAGCAGGCACAGCTGCTGCATGTTATCATAGGGGCAAAAAGGCCATTCAGTCCTTCAGTGTACATCCATCCACACAAGGATTTCATGTCATCACTTGAACTGTATCCACATGCTGACAAGGCCTTTTCTGACACGTGTTACTTAGTTGTGTACAAGTAAAAATCAGTATTTTTTGTTAGAAAATTACTAATAAGTGAACCCCCAAACATTATTTAACGATACATACACAATATATATAGAGAGAGAGAGAGAGAGAGAGAGAGAGAGAGAGAAAGAGGAGACAATACAGTTATTCTCTACGGTCTCTGCTATGGCAGTTGTAATTTTTTAATGTCACATGGTTTTTGTGCAGCGTTTTTTTAAACACAATTTTTTGGGAAAAATACACTTTGGTTAATTTAAAAGTCATAATAACCTATACCCTTTTTTTTTTTTTTTTCCTTTTAACTATTTATGAAAAAATGATGTTACGCCCAGTAAATTAGGAAGTGGAATCAGGAAGGCAAACTTTACGATCACATTAAATCTCTTCCCAGATCGCAGCAAGCAATGGGGTTTGATCAAAGAAATGGTGTTTGATTTACTAAGACTGGAGAATGCAAAATATGGGGCAGCTGTGCATTGTAGCCAATCAGCTTCTAACTTCAGCTTGTTCAAATAAACTTGGACAAAAAAAAAAAAAAAAAAACCTAAAGCTGATTGGCTTCTATGCAAAGCTGCACCAGATTTTGCACTCTCCACTTTTAGTAAATCAACCCCAATGTGTCAGGGTTACACCTTCATCTGGAATAATTTGGGGACATTTTTTTAATGAAGATTGAAGCAGAGCCACTCCATACCTCTGTGTCTCCAGCGGAGTCCATCCTTACATCTGTGTCCCAAGTGGAACCCCTCCTTACATCTGTGTCCCCAGTGGAGCCCCTCCTTACATCTGTGTCTCCAGCGGAGCCCCTCCTTACATCTGTGTCCCCAGCGGAGCCCCTCCTTACATCTGTGTCTCCAGCGGAGCTCCTCCTTACATCTGTGTCCCAGGCGCCCCATATGGAAGGGCCGCCACTGCTCAAGAATCTGCTTGACACTTTTATCCATCCCAAATTCCCAACTAAAGGACTTTGCATATCCAACTCTATAAACTGGTGGGTTTTGTTCTTTGGCTTAACCAGATGACCCCAAAACTACTTCACTTTCCCATATGCAGACCCTAGCCTTCTGATGTAAACTTTGCTGTTTTATGTGGCTCCAAGATGTCTGGGATAAATGCTGCATGTCAAATCTTTCTAAACCACTAACAAGATAAGAGAAGACTACCAAGATATCAGATAAACAGATCTACAGTATGGAGCTTGCTGGAAGGTGTAGTATAGACACACAGCTTTCTCTGTGTGTTCAGTGGAGGGGGGGGGGGGGGCTCCCGTCTCCACTGAACACAAGGGGCTTAGTCCTCACGGAGGTAACCTTTTTATAGCCCGCCGGAAGTGACTTTGTTCCCACACTGAGAACAAAGCACCCGACTGGGCGGATGCTGCTGGGCACGATTGTTTGCACCAAAAAGCAGCTCCAAACCCCACCAATGAAGCACCGCATCTGCAATATCGTGATTAAAGGACATTCTTTTCAACTTTTTTTTTTTTTTTCTTAAAGGGTCCGTTTTTTTTTTTTTTAATTTATGTTTTGTTTTGGTGACTACAGGAGGGGGCATTGCCCGGGCGCCCCCTATGGATGGGCTGCCCCGACCCATGGCTTTACCTGCTCTGCAGCTTTTTATTTGCTTTGCCAACTATTATCGGAAGTTTATTTGTAACTTCTCGTCTTTGGTCAAGCCCCTGACTGATATTACCAGAAAGGACGGTAACCCACAGAGTTGGTCTCCGGAGTCCATTAGGGCCTTTGAGAGTCTCAAGGCTGCTTTTTTTCTGCTCCTGTGTTGGCACATCCTGATCCTACGTTACCTTGTATCCTTGAAGTTGATGCTTCTGAGACTGGAGTTGACGCCCTTCTGTCTCAACTTCCTACCTCTGAGAGTGCTATGCATCCTTGTGGCTACTTTTCCAAGAAATTGCCACCTGCAGAGTGCAATTACAAGATTAGTGACAGAGCTGTTAGTGATCATTTTAGCCCTGAAAGAATGGAGAAATCTCCATGAAGGTACCACTGTGCCGGTTCTCATTCTTACTGACCATAAGAATCTCACATTCTTGTCTGAGGTTGAACGCCTCTTTCCCAGAAGGGCGCAATGGGCTCTTTTCTTGTCTAGTTTCAATTACATTGTCTCATTCTTACCCGCTACTAAGAATGTAAGGGCTGACGCTTTGTCACAACAATTTTCCTCCACTTCCAAAATGGAGTCGGTTCCAGTTCCTGTGATTTCTTTGTGATTGTATTCTGGCTACGGTTCGCACCAGTCTCACTTCTCCTTTGGGTGACAAAATTCTTGCTGCTCAGGTCCATGCTCCTCCTGAGAAACCTTGTGACCGCTGCTTTGTCCCAGAGAGTCTCTGTACTGCCGTGCTCTAGACTTACCATTCTCCCAAGGCTGCTGGCTACCCTGGGAAGAATCAACTCTTTTGGGCCATTTCATAACAATGCTGGTGGTCTAGTCTACGTGCTGATGCAATCCCCTTCGTAGCTGCCTGTTCCGTGTGTGCTTAGCTTAAGACTCCACGACACCTTCCAGTGGGCCTCCTACAACCCATACCCAATGGAGAGAGGAGTCAGGACCTGGACCCACATGTCTATGGATTTCATTGTGGCATTACCCAACTCCCAGGGAAACACAGTTATTCTTATGGTGGTTGACCGGTTCTCGAAAACGTCCCATTGTATTCCACTTAAGAAGTTGCCCACTTCTAAGGAACTGGCTTCCATTTTTGCTCGTGAGATTTTTCGCTTACATGGGCTACCCAAGGTGATTGTCTCAGACAGGGGTAGTCAGTTTGCTGTGGTAATTCAGCTTGCTTTCTCCTCTGCGTATCACCTGCAGTCTAATGAGGCCGCAGAATGAGCCAACCAGTCCTTGGAGCAATTCCTACGTTGCTATATTTCTGACCATCATAACAACTGGTCAGACCTCTTACCGTGGGCGGAGTTTGCTCACAATAGTGCCTTGAATTCTGCTTCCCGATTGTCAATGTTTATGGCAAACTATGGTTTCCAACCTTCCCTGTTGTCTGACTCACTTGTTCCGCAGAGTATTCCTGTGTTAGAGGAGCATCTCCGTGGTCTTTGTTCCACTTGGGCACAAGTCCAGGAGGCTTTGCAACATGCTAATGACAGGTAAAGACTCCATGCTGACCGCAGACAATTTCCAGTGCCTTCCTACCAGGTTAGGGACAGGGTCTGGCTGTCATCTCGCAACCTCCGACTTTGTGTTACCTCTCTGAAGTTCATATCTCGGTTTATTGGGCCTTTCCGTATTCTTCGCAGGATTAACCCAGTGGCTTATGCATTAGAACTTCCTTCTAATATGTGTATTTCAAATGTATTTCATGTCTCCTTATTAAAACCTTTGGCCTGCAACCACTTTACCACCTCTGTGCCTCGTCCTTGGCGTCCTTGCCCTGTACAGGTTGAGAACCATGAAGAGTATGAAGTACAGTCCATCATTGACTCCTGTAAGTTCTGTGGGCGCATACAGTACTTTGTGCATTGGAAAGGGTATGGTCCAGAGGAACGCTCTTGGGTCTAATCCTCAGACGTACATGCCCCCGTCCTCCTTCGTGATTTCCATAGACATTTTCCCCTCAAGCCTGGTGATCCTCCGAGGGGGAGAGGTCTTTGAGGAGAGGGTACTGTCAGGGCTGGGCTCAGCCCTTCCTTCTCAAAGCTGGCCACTTGGCTGTCGGCTAATTACCAGCTCCTATCTCTCCACAGTGACTCACATGTTGATGATATCCTGCTCATCAGTCCTGCCTACTTAAGCTGTCCAGTCCAGATGATCTCTGCCTTTGCCTTGGTCACATCTCTAGAGGCACTCCCCTGTGTTCCTGTTTAAGACTTGCTTGGCTGACATTCCTTCTGGCTCCAGATCCTGCTTGCTGTTCTACTACACTCATCTCTGACTCCCTGACATTTTGGTTTGTCTGACTATCCATTCCAGTTCCTGAACTCTGGCTATGTATTGACTACGTTTACCTTTTTTTTTATTATTATTATTAAACAAGTGTGATTTAACTGTACTTCTGTCTCAGTCTTATTCATGGTTTCTTAAAAAATGGGGCGGGGGGGGGCGTGGCTTGCCGCGCGGTGGAGATGACAGCTTAGCTGAGGAGCTCCGTCAGACCCGTGGCCCAAAACCAGTCTTGCTGCTTAATAGAGACTGATGATGAACAAGCAGAACCGTCATCCACAGCACACTCGTTCCCGTTGCTCCACAGCTGCCTCAGCGGGGAGAAATATCTCCGAGATCTTCAATAACCAGGCGGTGGTACAGAGAGTCATGGTGGGAGGAAAGATGGCACCGGTGCAACAAGAGGGAGACTTCAGCGAAGACTCCCAGTCTGCTACAGAGGACAACGGTAGGAGAAATGACCTTTCTGATCACCCTATTATCTACGAAGACATGTCAGGCTTTGCAGCTGACATTAAAGCCTCTTTCTCTGCTGCTATCACGGACCTTAAAACCAACCTGCTGGTCCTTACAGAAAAGATGGCCACTGCTGAAGCAGCAGGGAAACACAGAGGCAAAGCCATTCACAGACTAGAGAAAGTCACCTCCTCCCATGCTCTCCACTTTATTGAGATGAGACAACTAGAAGATCTTTACAATAGAGGGAGAAGGAATAATATTAGGGTGCGAGGTATTCCGGAATCAGTTAATGCAGAACAGATAACACCAGTTCTACAGAGGGTCTTTATTAGCCTCTTTGAAAGGCCTGAAGACTCAGAGATTGAATTTGTCAGAGCACACAGAGCCCTTAGAGCCAGAGGCCCGGATACATTACCCCCCCCCCCCCCCCCGAAATCATTTGCTGCTTGCAAAATTTCTCTCTCAAAGAAGAGATCATGTACAAAGTCCATAAAAATGAACAAACAGTGTTTAATGGTGAGCACATAAAACTTTTTCAAGATCTTTCCCAGATTACGCTAAAAAAATGCAGGGCCTTGTGACCTTTGTTAGACGTGCTACGGGAAAAAGAACTTTGCTACATGTGACGTTTCTCCCTTGCCCTTCTGGTGACTCACAATAGCAGACAGCACATACTCCGCACCCCGAGTGATCTGCCGGAATTCTGCAGTGCCCTCCAACTAAGCCAGATAGACCTCCCGGAGTGGTATCAAGAGTTCACTCTCCCACCAAGGGAACAAAGTCCGCCACAGTATCCTTTGATGACACCAGAGAAACATCACTCCAAGAAACAGAAGCAGAATCGTCAAGATGGTCAAATGGCCGGCACTCCAGATAGCAGGGCACACTCTGCTAGAAATCTATCGGATGCCTGATCATTGAGACTCGGGGCACTGCAAGTAAGATCATACACATTGACCAATTGTTAACACAGCTTTCTTACTGGTTTAACAGAGATCCTATCGCATCTAGTGTAGGGCCTCATCCTAAGGCTCGCACCTCCATATTTGCCTTCCACATTGGATACTAACTGCGGATGCTTCACCACGCTCACTCTAGCAGCAGAGTAAAAGCAGACTAGCAATAAGGATTTGGTACACACCCTAGTCATCTTCCAAGTCCCCAAACCCCCCCCCCCCCGCCACAGGCGGCTCTAGGCTTTGTGAGGCCTTAGGCAAAACTTAGACATGAGGCCCCACTGATGCCCTTGAATTACGCAGTAGGCCTTCACAGATTGAGATCCTCGTGCGGTGGATGGGAAAAGTGACATGCGCGGACGCAATATCACTCCTCATTGGCTGGCAGGCAGAACATCAGTAGTCTTAGGTTACGCGAGAAGTTAGTGTAACAGGGCTCTTAACATTGCCTGCACACAGCGGCATTAAGATGTCTTGTCACCTCTAAAATAAAGTGCTGCAGATCAGATGTTCGGCATGCCTAAATGAGACAGGGCTCTTAACGCTGCGTGAGCACAGCAGTGTTGAGGTCCCCTGTCAATCAAAACTGGGGTAATGTTTGTCGCACTACCCCTGAAGGAGATGCTTGGTAATTTTGGGTTCTCTGTTCTGTGTCTCAACTCCAAGAACACCCTCAGCCCCTCTGACACACCTGGTTGATTGAATCACTACAGACACACGTAGCGTATAGTACCTTTCACCTTACTGTAGGATATAGGCAATAAACAATTACACACGTGCTTAGTGGTAGACACTATTTGTCTAGAATTAAGAACTTGCATAAATGACAAAAAGTGCAGTTCACAAAGCAGAGTAGAACTGCCCTCGGGTAATAAAGGTAAACAAATATATCTATAAAAGCAGCTCTATATCAATAGCAAAAAAATCAATACGAGAATAGGTAAATCAATATTTAGCTACACAACAGTAATCCAAAGGTGTCTGAAAGGAATAGCAGTTTCCTAGTGGTTTTCGAGTGCACTCGAAAAAATGAGAGAAGGTGGGGTCCCCCTTTAAATGGCAACAACAAACTGCGCAGGGCCGGTGCAAGGATTTTTCTTTACTTATCCCTGGTCCAAGAAGTGACGTCATACAGGGGAGGGCTGGCAGCCTGTCCAGTTAAGTGGCCCATTGAACCACCGAATCAGCTCATCCATGCCCACCTGGTTTTTCAATGCAGCTTCACCAGTGCCGCCTCATCAGTGCCTATCAATGCAGCCTCATCAGTGCCCATCAATGCAGACTCACCAGTGTCCATAAATGCAGGCTCACCAGAGTTGTAGTTTCCTCTGCCCTGCTCGAGAGCTTGAGCGTGGACTACAACTCCCAGAATGCAACAGCGGCCAGCTGGGCCGCCGGCCCAACTTCCTACAGAAGAAAAAAAAAAGGCAGTGGGCAGCGGCTGCTGGCTGTTTTCAACATAGGTTAGAGTAGCCTAGGGGGCAATTGCCACTATGCCCCCCTGGCCCAGCCTGCCCCTGACGTCATACATGACACTTCCCGTTCTGTGTACAGGAGGGTGCAGAGTGGACGAAGGTCTGCTGAGCTACCGCTGCCCTTCCCAGTGCCACCCACCATGACAGCACCGGGCCCGCAGGTGGGACAGTGGTGCCTGGTAAACATGGTGAAGGGGGTGTCAGTAGTGAAAGTGATAGGCGGCTTCCCAGCCACTTGTAACTTCCAGATGAAAGGCGACAGTCGGCTTTACTAAAGTACACACACTCCCAGCTGCTATAGGGGCTGGGAGTGTGTAAAAAAAACAAAAACAAACACAAAAACATTCAGCACTGTAAAAATCAGAATCCCCAGCAAGTGGGAACCCGCAGTGGATTTGCAGGGATCTCACATTGCACCAGTGTGAACCGAGCCTAAGTGTTGGTTCACACATGAGCGATGTGATCGCATGTCTCCCAGTGGCAGTTCACACTGCCCTATGCGAACTGCTGGGGGTGTCAATACAAAGTTAATGACACCCCCAAATCAGTTTGCATATCGCAGTGTGAACTGCAAATTCGGACAGGAATCGGATCACATGGGTGTGAACACCCATTTGTCCTGATTCTGATCAGAAAAGAGGTCCTGTGCGAGTTTGGTCCAAATGCAATTCGAATTCAGCCATACAATCTGTATGGCTGAAATTGCATTGCAGAGATTGCATGTGATTTGCACTGCAGTGTGGTACAAATCACATTCGATGTTGAACTTCGCTGCAGTGTGAACTAGCACTATATCCTAAATCTTCCTCTCTAATCGCTGGTGCATGTTGCAGCTGTGAATAAGGCCTGCGGACAGTATTAGGGTCAAAGAATAACAGGGTGGGCAGTTCCTATAGATGGCAGTAGATAATGGCCGACCAGCCCTCTTACCAGATCCAGGGATACAGCAACACAATGGTTCCTCTGATCAGGAGTTAGCTCATTCTGGGTTGCCTATGGCGACTCCGCTGGGTAGTGCCCAGGTCTGTATTCTGGAAATAACTTCATGCTTTTTTTTCAGAAGGGATGGTGCTAGGCTGTGTGGATTTCTCTCTGGTGTGCAGAGTCCTGGGTGCACTTCCCCAAAATTCTCCCGGGCTTCTGGATCTCTCTCCCTCCTCTTCAGCTGGGCATGCTGGGGGCTGCAGTTTCTTCCCTTCGTGTTGCAATGTCCAGCCTTTGAGACTACATTTCCCACAATCCTCCTCTCTGCTTCATTTTAGTGTTTTTTTTTTCCCCCTGTCCAATAAGAAGGAGGGGGAAGAAACACGAGTACAGTGGTGAGAGGAGAAGAGGGGGGGGGAGAGCTGGCAGCAGCTTCTCTCTCTCCACACAGATACAGCCGCTCCTGCGATCTTCTTCTGCTCTGCTCAACTCTGGCAGGGGGAAGGAGGGGGAATGGGCAGGAAGCAGAGAGAGAGAGCCCTCCAGTCTTTTAGCGGTGCCTCCAGCAGGAGGGTGAAGGAGGTCTCCTCAGACCCGCTCTTGTCATTTGCCGGTGGCCGGCGGGGAGAGCAAGCAGGATGGGGATCCACGGCACCTGTTTACACATATCAGGCAAATGCAGCGATGGCAAGGCCCCTGTGATTGTGAGGCCTAAGGCGATCGCCTAATTTGCCTACTTGGAGAGCCGCCTCTGCCCCCTGCCCTTTATACTATCTTTCTCTGACATAACTACTGCTGCCTGCAATTGCACTAGATTAGTGGAAACATCAGACACTAGACTACAATAGCTGGTACAGACTCATTCCCTTCCCAAGCGAAAAAAAAAACTTTCTAACACCTGAAGGTTGGCTACCACATTGTAGTTTGATATACTCCTTTGATGGATAGGTCCTACTGGATGATGCCCAAAGTCCCTATACTACTCAATATTCCAGATTAATAATGCCAGTTTAGTTACGACTTACAATGTGTTTGATCTGTTTAGCAGATCTTTTGTACATTTGTTTTTGCCTTTCTAATCCATTTGTCTCCAAGAGACAGGGGAGAATGGGATGGAAGGTAATGTTGCTTTCCTCACCTCGATCCCAACATAATATCTGTTCTTTACATTTGCTATAGTTAATGCTTGTCCAATGTTGTCGGTCAAAGCTATATATCAATCGCCCAAATGGCAGTGAAGACTTTATGGCACTTATCATTATGTTTATTTGGGCCATGATTTGAATGTTCCACAAAATTTGATACGTTTTCCCCTATCCACTTTTAGATTGGTGGGGGCTGTCATCTCTGTCGGGGGCCTCCCTCGTTCCTACAGTGTGTGACGGTCTGGAGATTTTAGACCCATTCCCGCACACTACGATCTGACCCTCTTGGACGGTATAGTTGTCTAGGAGGGTAGTTAACTCCTCTCTCCGCTCTTACCTCTGTCTACTTTTCATATTCCTGTTCCTCTGCTTTCTACACTCTGTCCATCATAGCTGTTGGTTTAAGTGATAAAAAACCCATACTTGTACCTTATCAGTGTCTCCTGAAGTTGTGGTTACAGGTAATAGTCTCTATCTAGTCTCGCTTCTGAACAATGGCCTACTCTGCACTTGGGCGACTCCCACAGTGGTTTCACAGAATGTCAAAGGCCTTAATATACCGGAGAAAAGATCCACCCTCCCGAGGGAGTTGAAAAAAAGTAGGCCTAAGTTTGTTTTTTTTACAAGAAACACACTTCAAGACAAATCATATCCCTAGGCTTACCGATTCCTACTTCAATGAGGCCCACCACGCTACTAACAACGTATCAAAGTCTAAAGGGGTCTCAATTCTACTGAGTAAAGATGCCTCGTTTGAAATAACAGACAAATTAGTAGACCCAGGGGGAAGATTCATTTTCATCAAAGGGTTGTGTGGCGGAGTTCCCACCGCCCTAGCCAATGTTTATTTGCCCAACACCTCCCACCTTTAATTCTGCC
Organism: Aquarana catesbeiana; assembly: GCF_042186555.1. Lineage (NCBI taxonomy): Eukaryota > Metazoa > Chordata > Amphibia > Anura > Ranidae > Aquarana > Aquarana catesbeiana. Next base: position 27,160,759 of record NC_133325.1, on the reverse strand, counting down.
AAAAACTAGTGAAGGAGTTGGAAGGTTTCAGCTCGGGCCGTTTAATTCTGGGAGGGGATCTCAATATCCCTTTAAACCCGCTAATAGACACCTCGACAGGGAAGACTCTCGTCACCTTTAAGATACTAAAGAGAATTAAATCCCTTCCTCACTCAGTAGAACTGGTAGACACCTGGCACTTTTTACATCCGGATGGTAGAGACTTCTCCTTTTATTCAATTCCACACAAGCGCCACTCAAGTATTGATTATATTTTCATTACACAAAGGGACCTTCACTTAGTCTTCAGAAGCCCATATAGGGATCCAGACAATCTCTGACCATGCCCCAGTTTCCATTACTCTAAATCTTGCAGACCCCCCCCCCCAAAAAAAAAAAAAAAAAAAATCAGAAATGTGGAAACTAAATTCCTCTCTCTTAACAGATCCTGTCTTGCTCTCCAAACTGAACACATCCTTAAATGACTTCTTTAGAATCAATGTGACCCCAGGTATGGACCCGCTGACGGTTTGGGAGGCTCACAAGTGCTCCGTCAGAGGTGAATTGATCAATTGGGGATCACAAAGAAAGAAAGATCAGGACAGGGAAATTTCACACCTAACGGGGAAAATTTGCACCCTAGAAACCCTCCATAAACAGTCCTTGACAACCCAATCCACAACAAACCTTCTTGAGGCCAGAAAGAAACTCAAGCAGATCTTATAATCAAAAACTAAATGATTCCTTTTCTTTTGGAAAATAATTTACTATGAACAGGGAGACAAGATTGGTCACTTGCTGGCTAGGGCCCTAAGAACCACCATGGCCACACAGAACATTACAGGAATCCAGAACAAAGGGGACAAAATTGACAGGACAACTGACAAAATAAGGCAACATTTTCACAAGTTTTATACCAATCTCTACAATCTCCCAACTCAACACAGACCATCAGACTTACCAGACAATAGGCTGAAGGTGATACAAGAATTTCTGAGGGATTCAGGCCTCCCTTCCCTCAGAGCAGAGGATATTACTCAACTTGAAAGTCCCATAGATTCCTCTGAACTCATGCTGGCGATTAAAGACCTAAAAACGGGCAAACGTTACTGGGTCTTGAGGATGGATCACTGGCCAGAGCTTGCACAGTATGCAATTGAGCTACTGGCCTGTCCTGCATCCAGCGTTCTATCTGAACGCACATTTAGTGCTGCTAGAGGCTTTGTAACCGATCATAGAGTGTGCCTGTCCACAAACTAGGTTGATCGGCTCACCTTTATAAAACTGAATCAGTCTTGGATCACCAGCTACCAAGCACCTGATGCTCTATGTAATTGTTAGTGGAGGAAATCAGATTGCAGAATGTATGGGGTGCACACATTGTGGTTTGCAAGTTTACCACTGAACCCCGCAGCTCTATATGGAATGTTTTAAAGTAGTAAAAACCTGACAGAGGTTGTAACCTTTCCTCATGGTAATCAAAAACTTTAACCACTTACAGACCGCCCGCCCTCGTTATACGACGGCTGTTTGAAGGAGGATATCTTTGTTATGGCAACAGCTAGCTGCCATAACCCCAGTATCCCCGTCTTCAGCGGGCCCTCCACTACAAGATAAAAGTGGTCTCTGCAGCAAATTCGCCACAAGATCACTTTTATCGGGGGTGGGAGAGGGGCCAAAACGTCACTTCTGCCCACAGCTCTTAAAGAGCCTTTTTTTTTAATATATATATTTTTTTTTAATTAGATTTTTTTTTTTTTTTTTTTTTTTAAATTGCATTTTAGTCTAAATATAAGATCTGGGGTCTTTTAGACCCCAGATCTCATATTTAAGAGGTCATGTCATGCTTGTTTCTATTACTTTAAGATAAAAAAAAAAAAATAATAAATAATAATAAAAAAAATATATATAAAATGCCCCGTCCCGACGAGCTTGCATGCAAAAGCAAACTCATACATGAGTAGCGCCCGCATATGAAAACAGTGTTCAAACAACACATGTGAGGTATCTCCTCTGTAACTTAAAACATGCAACCTGTAAAATGTTTTAAACATCGCCTATGAAGATTTTTAAGGGTAAAAGTTTGTCGCCATTCCACGAGCGGGCGTAATGTTTAGGCATGACATGTTGGGTATCAATTTACTCAGCGTAACATTATCTTTCACATTATTAAAAAAAAAAAAAAAAAAAAAAAAGAGCTAACTTTACTTTATTTCTTTCTTATTTTTTAATTCAAAAAAGTGTATTTTTATTTTTAAAAAGTGCACTTGTAAGACCGCTGCGCAAATACGGTGTGACAGAAAGTATTGCAACAACGCCATATTATTATCTAGGGTGTTAGAAAAAAATGTATAAGCATATATATATATATATATATATATATATGCTGGTGCCATATATCTCTTGTTTTCTGGGGGTGGCAGAATAAAGTAGGAGGGGAGCTTACTGCAGAACGTGAAAGGGCCATTGTGGGATTGTAGTAAAGGGCTCTTTCACATTCTGCAGTAAGCTCCCCTCCTACTTTATTCTGCCACCCCCAGAAAACAAGAGATATATGGCACCAGCATGCAAAGAAAATATAAGGGTCCAAAGCAGTGGGAGAACTATCAGGGTTGCAAAGGTTGTCTTGCCACCGGGCCCTGGTGTTCTGCCACTGTGGGGTATCCCAGCCTCCTCTTGCTGTCCTGCTCCTGCTATTGACAGCGCTGGTCTGGAATCTCTTGGAATTTACAGGCTGGTTCTCCTGTCCTAAGGATTGGAGAAATCAGTCTGTTTTTTTCAGTAACAGAGTCCTGGTGGAGTCCTTCCTGCAACTCGCTCTTCTCCCTGCCAGTGAGGATGCAGGGGAAGGAGCAGATCGGGTGGCCGTGGTTGTGTGAGCGCTCGCATTATGCAGTGTCAGCGAGCAGAGGGAGGGGGTTGGAATCAGCCGCAGGGATTGCCTGGGGATGCTCTCCCTCTTAGACATTTCCTTTTTGTAAAAAAAAAAAAAAAAAAAAATTAATTGGGGGGGGCACATGGTGGGGCACAGCATAATGTCCCCCCCTAGGGACGCCATTGCGCCTACCCCATCCTCCCCGCTGTATTCTGTGAAATACAGAACACAGCAGGGACCTAAGAGGATGCGCAGCGTGACTCGCGCATGCGCAGTAGGGAACCAGGAAGTGAAGCCGCACGGCTTCACTTCCTTATTCCCTTATCGAGGATGGCAGCGGCAGCAGCGGAGAGCCGAAGGAAGGATCGGCTTCGGCTTCCGACATCACGGGCTCCTTGCACAGGTAAGTGTCCATATATTAAAAGTCAGCAGCTGCAGTATTTTTAGCTGCTGGCTTTTATTTATTTATTTATTTATTTTTTCAGCGGACCTCCGCTTTAAGTGGTTAAAAGAAAAAATAAATGTTTGGGCTGAACATTCACTTTGATTACAATATGCACATCTTGTTTTTTTTTTTTTTTTTTTTTTTTTTTTTTTTTAGCTCAATTGAACCTCTTTTTAACACTTTACGTTTTTAACCCCCTACTGATGATAATACAATTATAAAAGTTTTCAGACAATGGAGGAATGATGGGAATAAAATGGTTTCCAGGATTGGAGATCATGTGTAAGTTCACCTATAAATGTGTAGATATTAGTAAAGGTGATAAACATGTCCAGTGTCCTAGGGACGATGTTCTACCTTTACCTTCTATAAAGGACTGTGTGCTGTCCGAGGTAATCTTGTCATCAGATTTGTATGTAGCTGATACTTTGTGTTTATTTGTGTCATTTACCTATCAGGCAGCTTAGGGCTTTATCTTTGTACATTGATCTGCTGTTGATGATTGAAATAGATACAAATAGACGAAGATTTGGCTGGGCTGATAGAGTAGATACAATGTTTCGTTTTCTTGCTCCATTGCATTGTGGGTTAAGAACACCACGATCTTCTTAACTTGTCTTTTCAGATAAAGTAACAATGTAAGGCGGGAGATTGTGGGAGATCTTTGATTGTAACAATGTGTGAGTGCGGCATAAGTGTTTATTCAGCTCTGCCACCTTGTGGTGATTTCTGGTAGATCACTGGGGGGTGTGTGTGCAGTACAAGGCGATGAATAGAGGAATGTATACAGCCAGAAAGTGGAGATGATCTCCGCAATCCATAGAGAATCAGGATGGGAATAGAAGGAAGGTTTATTCATCCCCCTCCCGATCTGACCGACCTACTCCTCATCTAAAGATCCTTCTTATTAGGATTATTAAACGCCCACTGCTCTGATTGGCTCAGAGTTCAAGTTCCTGGTTTCAAATTTTCCCCGCCTAAATAGTGAAGAACGTTACAGACAAATAATCAGCCCCTATTATACCGCCAAATCCGACACTGAGATCATCAGATGAGACATTTATCCGAGAAATATTATCAATGCTTTATGTCTGAAATTAATAAAAAAAAGGATCCTGAAGATCGCTGAATAATGTAAAACATTTCCATATGTTCTCTTTTATTTCAAGTCCTCAGAATGCAGAACATGATAGTGAGATGACTTCTCTCATAGATCTCTACCTTTCTATATGATGATGGGAAATCAAGTATTCCACGTTTCATCATTAGATCTGTATAGGATCATGGAACTGACCTCTATCAGATATGTACCAGTTACAGATCTCCCCCCATAGTAAAACTAGAATAAATTAATTTGGATGGATTTATTCTCACTATAATACATCCTGAAATCAATAACTTGCCATCAGATTGTACAAACCTCATTGTATAGATAACCTGTTAATTCTTCATTAACGGGTTAAGAATTGTGATAAAATGTGATGACAGCTCATTGATGGAAATGGTGGGTGGCTCTTAGAAGAGCCTTTGTGTCTTGTGTTGGGGTAATGATGATGATGATGGGGGGATTACTTGGCGCTGGTGTACTTGGTGACGGCCTTGGTGCCCTCGGAGACGGCGTGCTTGGCCAGCTCTCCGGGCAGGAGGAGGCGGACGGCGGTCTGGATCTCCCGGGAGGTGATGGTGCGGCGCTTGTTGTAATGAGCCAGGCGGGAAGCTTCGCCGGCGATGCGCTCGAAGATGTCATTGACGAAGGAGTTCATGATGCCCATGGCCTTGGACGAGATGCCGGTGTCGGGGTGCACCTGCTTGAGCACCTTGTACACGTAGATGGCATAACTCTCCTTCCTGCTCTTCCTCCGCTTCTTGCCGTCCTTCTTCTGGCTCTTGGTCACGGCTTTCTTGGAGCCCTTCTTGGGCGCCGGGGCTGACTTGGCTGGTTCAGGCATGATAAGGGTTAACGATATCTTCTCCGCTCTGTGAAGGGAAAATGTGCTGGAGCCGCCCTCATGTGCTGCTTATATAGGCGTCCTATGCAAATGAGCCTCATCCCTAATCACTCTTCTATTGGAGGATTCAATCATGTGATGGGGAGTGACGTCATGCTTTCTTTTCTCCTTTACAGATTGGTTTAGAGACAAGTCAGGACAGTATTGGCTGGATTGAAACAGGACCAATCACAGCGTGTGACGTCAGAGCACTGAGTGTATAAAAGAAAGGGGAGTGGCTGTGGGGTGACATTCTCTAGTGTCGATCATTCGGTGACAATGTCAGGACGCGGCAAACAAGGAGGCAAGGTTCGGGCTAAGGCCAAGACCCGATCATCCCGGGCTGGTCTGCAGTTCCCAGTCGGTCGTGTTCACCGCCTGCTCAGGAAGGGCAACTATGCCGAGCGGGTCGGGGCCGGAGCTCCCGTCTATCTGGCCGCCGTGCTCGAGTATCTGACGGCTGAGATCCTGGAGCTGGCCGGCAACGCCGCCCGCGACAACAAGAAGACCCGCATCATCCCCCGACACCTCCAGCTGGCTGTCCGCAACGACGAGGAGCTCAACAAGCTGCTGGGCGGAGTCACCATCGCCCAGGGAGGAGTCCTGCCCAACATCCAGGCCGTGCTGCTGCCCAAGAAGACCGAGAGCCACAAGGCCGCCAAATCCAAGTAATAATCCCCGACAATTCCTCCACCTCTATTACCCAACACAACGGCTCTTTTCAGAGCCACCCACCTCTCCATACAAAGAGCCCGACATACATTGTTTTGTTTCCTATTCTCCGATGTGTGATTCATAGTTCACCCTAAAAGCAAACACGTTATATTCTTCACACTTCTTAAAGTAGGAAGATTCGGCCCCATTATACCTCTCCATAAAAAGACACACATACATTGTTATCGGGGGATCTGATTGTAAAAATTAGACAACCGAAAAGGATTTTCTTTTACATGTTGATAATAAGATGTGATCCGGACGGGAGAACAATGTGTCCGTAATAAGATAATGGTGAAATATTTGATATAGTAATGTGATCTCATTACAGGGACTTCATTCTCCTCCATCCTTTCTAGTAGTTCTGATGATCACAAATCATTCTCCCAACTGGAAAGGAGCCCACAGATCTCATCCCCTTCTTCACACCCCACAAGGAAATATTCGTTTCACCAAAAAAAAAAAAAACTACTGGTTGTGGGGCAAAGAGCTCAAATTTTGCCCGCCAGAATTGTGAAGATCACAGACAAAAATTCACCCCTTTTCTACCGCCAGATCCGACATTTTAATTTCGGTTAGACGGGAATGACTTCTGATTAAATACTAAATCAAACATTTATATATGTTTTATTTTATTCCAAATCCTCGGAATCCACTACTACACACACAACGTTTATCTTCCTTTATGACGGAAAATAAAGCATTCATAATGACATACGTCACTGACCGATATTTCTTCTTCTCTTACATGTAGCGGTGACAGATTGTCCTCATATCACACCCCGAATCTGTCTATAGAGAAATGTCAGGTGACTGGCAGTAATCAGGACACCGCCAGATAAATATGTACAATCATTTCACAAAACACATTTTTCAGGTCTGATAAATCAGGTCGGTTTCCTGTTCAGATTCTAATAAGTGACATTGTCTGCAGAATACATTGTCGCGGCCCCGCCCCTTTGCATCCCCCCTCAGCCTTTTATACAGACATGGGGAGGGGGGGGGGGGTCCCAATAACAACTCCGAGTGACAAATGTGTAAAAGATGAGAACCACAGACAACACCAATCCGTTTGTATCGACTAAGGAAAGTGGTGTTAATTGGTGAACAACCTACCTGAAATATAATAAAAGTGACATAACGATATTGTAAGACAGATCTGTTGTTACATCTAAAGGAAATCATACAATCGGATTGCATGGTGTATGTTTAGCTAAAAGGAACTTCCTTTCACACACAGCAAAAATGTATCATTACAGGAGAAATCTATAGACAGCCCTTTGGATGAGAAGGTGGGTGGCCCTGAGAAGGGCCTTTGTGTAGATGAAGTGGGTAGTAGGGGTCTATGAGGGTTTAGCCTCCGAATCCGTAGAGAGTGCGGCCCTGGCGTTTGAGAGCATAGACGACATCCATGGCGGTGACGGTCTTCCTCTTGGCGTGCTCGGTGTAGGTGACGGCATCGCGGATGACATTCTCCAGGAAGACTTTGAGCACTCCGCGGGTCTCCTCATAGATGAGTCCGGAGATGCGCTTGACACCCCCTCTGCGGGCCAAACGTCGGATGGCGGGTTTGGTGATGCCCTGGATGTTGTCCCGGAGCACCTTCCTGTGCCGCTTAGCGCCTCCTTTCCCCAGACCCTTCCCTCCTTTACCGCGACCAGACATCTCTATGCTTCGCCGTCAGATACACGACCAGTAAAGAGCCGCCGCCCGGCCTCCTCCTTATATATATATATATACAGGTGTGTCTGCGAGGTCACAGAAGCCCCGCCCCATCAGTCTGACCTCACAGCCGTTGCTCACTTTGAATTTCCCGCCTAATGATGCTCTTTGTTCTCTAGTCAGGAAAAGTCCAACAGGAAGAATAAACTGCCGTGTGTGTAGAGAATGTTCTAGAAGCCGATTTTATAGGAATAGATGTTCTGATCTATAATCCCTCATCTGTATTTGTTGGCGGAGCAGACAGATCCTATTCACTAAACAATGATAAAGGAGAAGGGAGATGGTGTGTGTGTGTGTGTGTGATGTCCATGAACTCCACTGTGATTATTCTATCATCTCCTATACAGAGAAGTGACATTATTTCTGATCACTGCCGGCTATAGAAAGGTCAGAGGATGGAAAGCATTAGAGGAGACTTTCTACTCCCTGTGATGACCATGGATGATCATTACTGGGGGGGATGAGTCCATGTCTCTGACGTCATCCGGTATGATCCAAATAGATATCTTTAGTAAAACTTACTCAGATATCGGGACATTCATAGTTGGGGGAAACGTGAACTCAACAAAATAGGACTTGAGCCAAAACATTTACCCCCCCCCAAAAAAAAAAAACAAAAAAAAACAAACAAAAACAAAACAGTGATAATACCTTTCAATTCTTAGTTACAGACGAATACCTGGGATATGGGCACTCTGAAATGTCCATACAAACATCTACAGAGTATAGACATATAAAGTACTCTTTATCCTATTATCTTCCCTCCCACCTCATATATATCCTGGAATAAACAATTGTCTCTGTTCTCCCTGGAGAATTTTCAGTTATTCAACATTACAGAGATGTAGCCTACCAAGTCTTATCAGAGATGTTTTCCTCCATCATTGACACTTGTTGCAGTATCTGATGTTCCCCTTTCAGTCATTCCTCCTGGGCATACATTATAATAGGGGTGCCGCCACTGTATCCTTTCACTGGTGACTTTTCTATCATGTCTACTATATAAAGTCCCCACAATGATGCTCCAATGTGTGATCCTTCAGGCCATACACTACACCATCTCTAATCTCCTATTATCTCTCCAGCAGTAAAGTATCTCCGAGAGTCCCGGAACAGATTCCTTGTAATACATTGTATCATTTCTCCACAATCCTCCCAGTGCAGAATGATGGCTCTCTGATCACCTTGTATCCCTTCTACACTGACCATGAGATAGTAGCAGGCACAGCTGCTGCATGTTATCATAGGGGCAAAAAGGCCATTCAGTCCTTCAGTGTACATCCATCCACACAAGGATTTCATGTCATCACTTGAACTGTATCCACATGCTGACAAGGCCTTTTCTGACACGTGTTACTTAGTTGTGTACAAGTAAAAATCAGTATTTTTTGTTAGAAAATTACTAATAAGTGAACCCCCAAACATTATTTAACGATACATACACAATAGAGAGAGAGAGAGAGAGAGAGAGAGAGAGAGAGAGAGAGAGAGAGAGAAAGAGGAGACAATACAGTTATTCTCTACGGTCTCTGCTATGGCAGTTGTAATTTTTTAATGTCACATGGTTTTTGTGCAGCGTTTTTTTAAACACAATTTTTTGGGAAAAATACACTTTGGTTAATTTAAAAGTCATAATAACCTATACCCTTTTTTTTTTTTTTCCTTTTAACTATTTATGAAAAAATGATGTTACGCCCAGTAAATTAGGAAGTGGAATCAGGAAGGCAAACTTTACGATCACATTAAATCTCTTCCCAGATCGCAGCAAGCAATGGGGTTTGATCAAAGAAATGGTGTTTGATTTACTAAGACTGGAGAATGCAAAATATGGGGCAGCTGTGCATTGTAGCCAATCAGCTTCTAACTTCAGCTTGTTCAAATAAACTTGGACAAAAAAAAAAAAAAAAAAAAAAAAAAAAAAAAAAAACCTAAAGCTGATTGGCTTCTATGCAAAGCTGCACCAGATTTTGCACTCTCCACTTTTAGTAAATCAACCCCAATGTGTCAGGGTTACACCTTCATCTGGAATAATTTGGGGACATTTTTTTAATGAAGATTGAAGCAGAGCCACTCCATACCTCTGTGTCTCCAGCGGAGTCCATCCTTACATCTGTGTCCCAAGTGGAACCCCTCCTTACATCTGTGTCCCCAGTGGAGCCCCTCCTTACATCTGTGTCTCCAGCGGAGCCCCTCCTTACATCTGTGTCCCCAGCGGAGCCCCTCCTTACATCTGTGTCTCCAGCGGAGCTCCTCCTTACATCTGTGTCCCAGGCGCCCCATATGGAAGGGCCGCCACTGCTCAAGAATCTGCTTGACACTTTTATCCATCCCAAATTCCCAACTAAAGGACTTTGCATATCCAACTCTATAAACTGGTGGGTTTTGTTCTTTGGCTTAACCAGATGACCCCAAAACTACTTCACTTTCCCATATGCAGACCCTAGCCTTCTGATGTAAACTTTGCTGTTTTATGTGGCTCCAAGATGTCTGGGATAAATGCTGCATGTTAAATCTTTCTAAACCACTAACAAGATAAGAGAAGACTACCAAGATATCAGATAAACAGATCTACAGTATGGAGCTTGCTGGAAGGTGTAGTATAGACACACAGCTTTCTCTGTGTGTTCAGTGGAGGGGGGGGGGGGGGCTCCCATCTCCACTGAACACAAGGGGCTTAGTCCTCACGGAGGTAACCTTTTTATAGCCCGCCGGAAGTGACTTTGTTCCCACACTGAGAACAAAGCACCCGACTGGGCGGATGCTGCTGGGCACGATTGTTTGCACCAAAAAGCAGCTCCAAACCCCACCAATGAAGCACCGCATCTGCAATATCGTGATTAAAGGACATTCTTTTCAACTTTTTTTTTTTTTTTTTCTTAAAGGGTCCGTTTTTTTTTTTTTTTTATTTATGTTTTGTTTTGGTGACTACAGGAGGGGGCATTGCCCGGGCGCCCCCTATGGATGGGCTGCCCCGACCCATGGCTTTACCTCCTCTGCAGCTTTTTATTTGCTTTGCCAACTATTATCGGAAGTTTATTTGTAACTTCTCGTCTTTGGTCAAGCCCCTGACTGATATTACCAGAAAGGACGGTAACCCACAGAGTTGGTCTCCGGAGTCCATTAGGGCCTTTGAGAGTCTCAAGGCTGCTTTTTTTCTGCTCCTGTGTTGGCACATCCTGATCCTACGTTACCTTGTATCCTTGAAGTTGATGCTTCTGAGACTGGAGTTGACGCCCTTCTGTCTCAACTTCCTACCTCTGAGAGTGCTATGCATCCTTGTGGCTACTTTTCCAAGAAATTGCCACCTGCAGAGTGCAATTACAAGATTAGTGACAGAGCTGTTAGTGATCATTTTAGCCCTGAAAGAATGGAGAAATCTCCATGAAGGTACCACTGTGCCGGTTCTCATTCTTACTGACCATAAGAATCTCACATTCTTGTCTGAGGTTGAACGCCTCTTTCCCAGAAGGGCGCAATGGGCTCTTTTCTTGTCTAGTTTCAATTACATTGTCTCATTCTTACCCGCTACTAAGAATGTAAGGGCTGACGCTTTGTCACAACAATTTTCCTCCACTTCCAAAATGGAGTCGGTTCCAGTTCCTGTGATTTCTTTGTGATTGTATTCTGGCTACGGTTCGCACCAGTCTCACTTCTCCTTTGGGTGACAAAATTCTTGCTGCTCAGGTCCATGCTCCTCCTGAGAAACCTTGTGACCGCTGCTTTGTCCCAGAGAGTCTCTGTACTGCCGTGCTCTAGACTTACCATTCTCCCAAGGCTGCTGGCTACCCTGGGAAGAATCAACTCTTTTGGGCCATTTCATAACAATGCTGGTGGTCTAGTCTACGTGCTGATGCAATCCCCTTCGTAGCTGCCTGTTCCGTGTGTGCTTAGCTTAAGACTCCACGACACCTTCCAGTAGGCCTCCTACAACCCATACCCAATGGAGAGAGGAGTCAGGACCTGGACCCACATGTCTATGGATTTCATTGTGGCATTACCCAACTCCCAGGGAAACACAGTTATTCTTATGGTGGTTGACCGGTTCTCAAAAATGTCCCATTGTATTCCACTTAAGAAGTTGCCCACTTCTAAGGAACTGGCTTCCATTTTTGCTCGTGAGATTTTTCGCTTACATGGGCTACCCAAGGTGATTGTCTCAGACAGGGTTAGTCAGTTTGCTGTGGTAATTCAGCTTGCTTTCTCCTCTGCGTATCACCTGCAGTCTAATGAGGCCGCAGAATGAGCCAACCAGTCCTTGGAGCAATTCCTACGTTGCTATATTTCTGACCATCATAACAACTGGTCAGACCTCTTACCGTGGGCGGAGTTTGCTCACAATAGTGCCTTGAATTCTGCTTCCCGATTGTCAATGTTTATGGCAAACTATGGTTTCCAACCTTCCCTGTTGTCTGACTCACTTGTTCCGCAGAGTATTCCTGTTTTAGAGGAGCATCTCCGTGGTCTTTGTTCCACTTGGGCACAAGTCCAGGAGGCTTTGCAACATGCTAATGACAGGTAAAGACTCCATGCTGACCGCAGACAATTTCCAGTGCCTTCCTACCAGGTTAGGGACAGGGTCTGGCTGTCATCTCGCAACCTCCGACTTTGTGTTACCTCTCTGAAGTTCATATCTCGGTTTATTGGGCCTTTCCGTATTCTTCGCAGGATTAACCCAGTGGCTTATGCATTAGAACTTCCTTCTAATATGTGTATTTCAAATGTATTTCATGTCTCCTTATTAAAACCTTTGGTCTGCAACCACTTTACCACCTCTGTGCCTCGTCCTTGGCGTCCTTGCCCTGTACAGGTTGAGAACCATGAAGAGTATGAAGTACAGTCCATCATTGACTCCTGTAAGTTCTGTGGGCGCATACAGTACTTTGTGCATTGGAAAGGGTATGGTCCAGAGGAACGCTCTTGGGTCTAATCCTCGGACGTACATGCCCCCGTCCTCCTTCGTGATTTCCATAGACATTTTCCCCTCAAGCCTGGTGATCCTCCGAGGGGGAGAGGTCTTTGAGGAGAGGGTACTGTCAGGGCTGGGCTCAGCCCTTCCTTCTCAAAGCTGGCCGCTTGGCTGTCGGCTAATTACCAGCTCCTATCTCTCCACAGTGACTCACATGTTGATGATATCCTGCTCATCAGTCCTGCCTACTTAAGCTGTCCAGTCCAGATGATCTCTGCCTTTGCCTTGGTCACATCTCTAGAGGCACTCCCCTGTGTTCCTGTTTAAGACTTGCTTGGCTGACATTCCTTCTGGCTCCAGATCCTGCTTGCTGTTCTACTACACTCATCTCTGACTCCCTGACATTTTGGTTTGTCTGACTATCCATTCCAGTTCCTGAACTCTGGCTATGTATTGACTACGTTTACCTTTTTTTTTATTATTATTATTATTTTTTTTTTTTTTTTTTTCAAAAAAATTTTATTTCGCTTTTCAAACATATAACAGAAGGTATAAAATACAGTGATGAATACAGATATTTAGATGTATATAGGTATTGTGATATATACAGATAGTTTGAAATACTTGTACATTCACAGATATGGGATAGAGTTCGGTACACAATTATACAGAATTATACAGATCCCAAACCTAGTGATCATAGAGTAGTGTGGTGGATGCCTGGATGGAACCAATTATTACTATTTCTGCGAGTATTAACTTATTTAAGCTAGTATTAACTTATTTAATATCAGTCAAATACCTGTAGATTTGATAGGAACTCATAACCAGAGAGGGGGGGGTGGGGGGGGGGGGGGGGGCATGAGATGGAAGATGGAGTGGCAGTTTATGAGGGTATATTGTCCGGTTGATCTTAGACAATGTGCCATATTGCGAACAGTTTGTGGGTAGGATAGGATAGCTGGTAGACTTTAGGTTTCATGCTGGATTGCTGAAGATCTTGGATTTGTGAATTGAGTAGCTCACGTGGTGATCCGGATAGTTGAGGATGGTTCAGGGTGACACCTCTCATGGAAGGATTTATATTTTGTTTCGTAACTGTTGGTATGAGTCGTGGTAGGAGAAGGTGGATTTGTTCATATTTGCTATTTCTTCTTGAGAAAGAGATGAGAGCATAAAGGTGTGCCATTTGAAATGGAAGCGGTCTGAGGAGGTTGTCTGTTTGAAGTCCGTGTTTATGCGGTCTTTGATGAGTAGGTGTAGAAGCTCTCTTTTGACTTGTGCAATGTTGGGGTGGGGTGGAGATATCCAATGTTTTAAGATAGTCCTTCTTGCGATTAGCAGACAGGTTAGGATCCACCCTTTGTGTGGGGTATTGACTTTCAAATTTCCTGAGGGGCTTGTGTCGCTGTTGGCGAGTTTGGACCAGGGTAGGAGTAGAGGGTCCCAATAGCCGAATATGAGGAGTAGCGGGTCTTTGGGTAGTTTTAATAGGGTCACTTCGAATATGTAGGCAAGAACTTGGTCCCAAAAAGTTGAAATGTATGAGCAGCTCCAGAAGCGGTGGGCTAGGGTAGGTTTCCGGAGGTGGCATAGTGGGCAAAAGGCTTTGCTAGCGTCCGTCTTTGACGAAGAAAAGGGCATATAAGCTCTGTGGGATATTTTTAATTGCGTTTCTCTCCAAACTTCATTGGGTGTAAGCTGTTGTACGGAGTTGAGACCTTGCACGATTTTTTCCACTAGGTTGGAGTCTGGGAAATCTTTAGACCAGTTTTTGATTGATGATGTTGAGAGGGGTGGAGATGATTTGAGTAGAAGGGGTTTGTAAATGTCTGAGGTTTTGTAGGAGTTGTTTGAAATCATTTGGTCTATGATGTTTGATGGAAACCTTTTCTCTGCTTGTATACATGTCTCCTTTAGGAAGCTGATGCATTGCCCGTAGTGGAAAGAGTGTGAGGTGGGAAGAGCGAAGGATTCGGCAATGTTGGTAAAAGGCAGTGGTCGACCCGTCTGAATGTTGCAAAGGGAGGAGAATTTTGTTAGGCCTTTCCGTTCCCATATTTTGAAAGGTTTGTGGTCTAGACCCTGTGGGAAGGCCGGGTTTCCTTGGATCGGGAGATGAGATGACATGAAGGGGGATATCTTTAGTATTTTTCTAGCTTCTCTCCAAGCCACCGCTGTATCTCTCAACAGTAGATTATGTTGGTGAGGGGGGGGGGACTGACTTCCATCTGCAGTGGAGGAGACCTGCTAGCGAGTAGGGATGGGCCATGTCCGATTCCAGGGAGAAGTTTGAATAGCGGGAGGATTGAGTTATCCAATCAATGCTGGTTCTAAGTAAACATGCTATATTGTACATTCTAATGTGCGGTAAACTGATGCCCCCTTCGCGCCTGGGAAGATACAGTTTTTTTAGAGCAATGCGTGGTCTTTTGTTTCGCCATAGGAATTTGGATAAGGAGGAGTTAAGCAAGGATACATCTTTGTGTAGAAGTAGTAATGGAATAGTTTGTAGTGGGTATAGTAATCTTGCGAAACTGACCATTTTTATTAGGTGGCATCTTCCCAAGAGCGAGAGGGGCAGGTCCATCCAGGCATTTAATTCTTGAGATATTTTCGACAGCAGAGGAGGGTAATTTAAATGATATATCGAGGAGGGGAGCTTTCCTATTTTTATCCCTAAATATGTGATATGGGATTTCGCGACTGGGAAGACTGATGTTTGGGCCCATGGTGGTACAGAGTGTGTGCCTATGGGGAGAATTTCGCTTTTGCTGTAGTTAATGCGTAGGCCGGAGCACAAGCGAAATTCATCAAACACCTTTTTGATGGTTGACATGTCCGAGGGGGGGTTGGCCGAGAATATAAGTATGTCATCTGCAAATAAAGAGGTAAGTAGGTCATGTGTGCCTATTTTTATGCCATGTAAGGGGGCTGTTAGTGTTAAATATCTGGACAGGGGTTCTAGGGCGATGTTAAAGAGAAGTGGGGATAGAGGACATCCTTGGCGTGTGCCCTTATGAAGGCGAAATTCTTCTGATATGAGTCCTGCTACCACTAACTTTGCTGATGGGGCTGTGTACATGGCAGTGATGAGGTGATGGAAAGGGCCAGAGAAACCCATTTCCGACATTGTCATAAAAAGCCAGTCGAAGCTAACGTTATCAAAGGCCTTTTCTGCGTCTAATGTGATAATGGTGTGGTTGGTGTTTGGGTGATGGAGTGCGTGTTCTAGGGCCATCATGACTTTACGAATATTGAGGGTGGCGGTTCTGCCTTTTACGAAGCCTGATTGAGCGGGGTGGATTAAGGAAGGGACAATGTCAGCCAACCTAGTGGCTATAATTTTGGAGAGAATTTTCACGTCTAGGTTGAGAAGGGAGATGGGTCTGTATGAGCCTGGTTCTTGGGGGTCTTTGCCCTTTTTTGATAGTAATTTTATGAGAGCTTGGTTCCCTGACTGTAGATACGAGCCCCCTGACCAGATATTCCGGTATACTTGGAGGAGGGTAGGTTCTAGAAGGGGTTGGAGGGTCTTATAAAATTCGCTAGTGAAGCCGTCCGGGCCGGGGGCTTTGGATAGGGTCAAGTGGCGTATGGTTGTTGATATCTCAGTGGGGGTTATGGGGGCGTTAAGAGTTTCTAGTTGTAGTGTAGAGATCTTGGGTAAGCTTGTTTTTCCTAAGAAAGCGCGTGCTTTTTGTGTATCTATGGGATCTGTGGCATAAAGTGTAGAGTAGAATTGTTGCATAACTTTGTTAATGGCTTGTGGAGTGGATTGAAGGGTGCCTGTACTGTCGCGGAGTGATGTAATGTGGGTGGGGCGGAAAGGGCCTTTGCACAGTCTGGATAAGAGTTTGCCTGTTTTGTTTCCAAATTTGTGGAAAGAGGCTTCTAAGTGGGCCTGTTTGGTGTGTTCAAGGGTGTTTACCCAAGTGTCGAAGTCCCTCTTGGCTGCCTGCCATTCCATTCGGTTGGCTGGGGAGTCTGAGGTATATAGAGCTCGTTGTGCCTGGCGTAGGCGTGAGCTGGCAGCTTTGTATTTAGATAGGGTGTTGCGTTTAAAGGAGGTTGCGTAGGATATGATTCGGCCTCTTAGGTAGGCTTTGCCGGCATCCCAGAATAGATTGGGGTCATGGATATGGGGGGCATTGTTGGAGGAGTATTCCGTCCATGCATCGGACATGTATTGTTGGAAGTCAGTGTTGTTATGGAGGAAAGAGGGAAATCGCCAGATGTTGGGGTGGGGGGGTAGGTTTAGATTGTCAAGAGTAACTTCTATAGGTGCGTGGTCGGAGATAGTTATGTCATGAATGGTGGTGTTCTGGAGGAAAGGGATTAAGTTGTCGGAGCCAAAGAAGTAGTCAATCCTTGTGAATATTTTGTGAGGGTTGGAGTAGAATGTAAATTCCCTGTCTGTTGGGTGGGAGAGGCGCCAAAGGTCCTGGATATGGATAGAGTCCATGGTGTTTGCGAAGAGGGTAGGAGCTGGAGTGGTGTATCGTGGGTTTGGGCTTTTTGGTGAGGATCTGTC
The DNA here is from genome assembly GCF_042186555.1 of Aquarana catesbeiana. NCBI lineage: Eukaryota > Metazoa > Chordata > Amphibia > Anura > Ranidae > Aquarana > Aquarana catesbeiana. The sequence continues at coordinate 27,143,596 of NC_133325.1, read as the reverse complement.
GTCTATCAGATGAAGGGTGTCATTAAAATCCCCTCCGATCAGGTGGGGGAGGTGAGTGTTTTCCAGAAGCCAACTAGAGAGCTCGGAGTAGAACTGTTTGTTGGGGCTGTTAGGGGCGTAGACATTTGAGATTATGAGCTCTTTGGAGCCTATTTTGACATGTGTGGTGAGCAGGCGGCCCTGGTGGTCAGTTTTTGTCGACAGGATTGAACAAGGGAGATTTTTGTGAATGAGTAGGAGGACGCCAGCTTTGCGTCCTGCTGCCTCAGATCCTAGAACAGTGCCAACCCAGAGCTTCTGCATACGGTGGAAGTCTGAGGCTGGCAGGTGAGATTCCTGGAGTAGGGCTATATCTGTTTTGAGCCGTTTAAGATGCCTAAGGATTTTCATTCTTTTTTGAGGGGATCTGAGACCCTTTACGTTCCAGGAAATTATTTTCATGTTAGGGGGGGGTTGTGAGGGGTGTGGGCAGATGTTGTCAATTTACCAATTTGTGTAAGATGGGATAAGTCACCAGCTATGGTAGGATTCGTGCTATTTGCACAATGATCAAGAATCACCTTGGATGTAAGGGGAAGATGTTTTGGGCCCCGTGGAGGGGGGTAGAAGGAGGGAGGAGGTAAACCATGGAGGGGAAGTAACATTGGGAGTAACATAACCATTAAGCCTAAGCACTTCGCTTTTTTCCGCATGGGTTCACTGTGTAGGTCAGCTCCCATAACAGGACAGTTATGGAGTGTGGCCCGAAAGCCCGTGGAAGGGTGACAGGAGTCTGTGCATGCTCTTGAGGATAGAAAGTAGAATTTGGAGGGGGGGGGGGGGGTTGCATGTTGCCGTACACAGTGAAGCCAGGAGGACATAGACATGTAAGAAAACTGTGTTCAATACAAAATATTATTCTGGAAAGGATAAAGAACAATATAACAAAGCCTCTTAAAACTGAGAGCCAATCATAACAATATCGCGTTATACATTACGTGAAACCGTGGAAGGAGGGTGAGAGAAAAGACCTGAGTGGGGGCAAGTTGGGGAATTGCCCGTAAGTTGGGAAGACCGCAGTTGCGGATGCGAGTTACAGTTCAGCGAGGAGTGAAGCGATGCTGTTCCGGAAGTGAGGGTCTGAAGCGTTTGGGAGAGTCTTTGCGTGGGCTCCGTTGGTCCAGGGAGCGGTTGAGTGGGGTGCCCTTGGAGGGGGTGTGCTGTTGGTTGTTGGAGAGTAACGATCGCACGTAGGCTTCCGCTTCTGGTGGATCCTGGAAGGATAGCTGGTCGCCGTTGGGAGATTTGAGGCGTAGGGTGGCTGGGAATGCTAGAGTAAATTTGATTTGTTGCTTGAAGAGTTCTGTGCAAATCTGTTGGAAGGCTTTGCGTTTCTTGGAGACCTCAATGGAGTAATCAGCAAAAATCAAGATTCTCACCCCATCAATTTGGAGTGTGCGGGTTTGTCTAAATTTTTGGAGAATGAGGGCTTTGTCTGCGTAGTTTAGATATTTGGCGATGATGGGGCGAGGGCTCTTGCGTTCTTCATTATATGGTCCCATTCTATGGGCGCGTTCCACCGCGCAGGGGCCTGTTAGGCCTAGTGCTTCAGGGATGCGATGGGAGCAAAAGTCTGATAGAGCAGATGATTGTAGCGATTCGGGTAACCCCACGAATCGCAGGTTGCTCCTTCTGGACCTATTCTCCAAATCGTCGAGTTTTTGTAGTATGAATTTGTTTGTCTTGTCCTGCGCCTGTTCCGTGGCTTGGGCTTGGTACATCTCTTCTTCCATACTGGAGAGGCGGTGTTCCAGATCATGTAGCCTGGTGTTATGCTCTCCTAGCTGGGCTTTAATTTGTTTCATCCCTGCATTTACAGCTTTTTCCACAGATGTTGCAATCATGGGGGACAGGAGGGCTGCAACTGCTTGTGCGATGCGCTCTGTGGTGTGGTCCCCTGTAAGCTGTGGAGTGGAGGCCGGCGTTTGGAAGGCCTGGGAGAGAGGGGCTAGAGGAGAGGCGTTTTGGGGTTTTGGCTGAGTTTGGGGAGCTTGTGGAGATGCGTGAGGGGCTGCACTGCCACTTACTTCCATGTCTGCTGGGTGCGCGTCTGATTGCTGGTCCGTGTAGGCCGAAGCCGGGGCCTCGATTTGCGGCTGTGGCAGCGGCGCCGTTTGGGCCGTATTGGATCGGGGGCCGCGGACTTCCACGAACCGGTCCATATGTAGGGTACAGGTGCCTGAGGTGGCCGGGGGTTGATTCGGGCTTCAGGGCCGGTTTTAAAGGCAGGTTTTTAGTCCTGGTTGCGGGAGCTGTGAGGAGAGACAGCTACTCCATGCGGCGCCGGAACCGGAAGTTTTATTATTATTATTAAACAAGTGTGATTTAACTGTACTTCTGTCTCAGTCTTATTCATGGTTTCTTAAAAAATGGGGCGGGGGGGCGTGGCTTGCCGCGCGGTGGAGATGACAGCTTAGCTGAGGAGCTCCGTCAGACCCGTGGCCCAAAACCAGTCTTGCTGCTTAATAGAGACTGATGATGAACAAGCAGAACCGTCATCCACAGCACACTCGTTCCCGTTGCTCCACAGCTGCCTCAGCGGGGAGAAATATCTCCGAGATCTTCAATAACCAGGCGGTGGTACAGAGAGTCATGGTGGGAGGAAAGATGGCACCGGTGCAACAAGAGGGAGACTTCAGCGAAGACTCCCAGTCTGCTACAGAGGACAACGGTAGGAGAAATGACCTTTCTGATCACCCTATTACCTACGAAGACATGTCAGGCTTTGCAGCTGACATTAAAGCCTCTTTCTCTGCTGCTATCACGGACCTTAAAACCAACCTGCTGGTCCTTACAGAAAAGATGGCCACTGCTGAAGCAGCAGGGAAACACAGAGGCAAAGCCATTCACAGACTAGAGAAAGTCACCTCCTCCCATGCTCTCCACTTTATTGAGATGAGACAACTAGAAGATCTTTACAATAGAGGGAGAAGGAATAATATTAGGGTGCGAGGTATTCCGGAATCAGTTAATGCAGAACAGATAACACCAGTTCTACAGAGGGTCTTTATTAGCCTCTTTGAAAGGCCTGAAGACTCAGAGATTGAATTTGTCAGAGCACACAGAGCCCTTAGAGCCAGAGGCCCGGATACATTACCCCCCCCCCCCGAAATCATTTGCTGCTTGCAAAATTTCTCTCTCAAAGAAGAGATCATGTACAAAGTCCATAAAAATGAACAAACAGTGTTTAATGGTGAGCACATAAAACTTTTTCAAGATCTTTCCCAGATTACGCTAAAAAAATGCAGGGCCTTGCGACCTTTGTTAGACGTGCTACGGGAAAAAGAACTTTGCTACATGTGACGTTTCTCCCTTGCCCTTCTGGTGACTCACAATAGCAGACAGCACATACTCCGCACCCCGAGTGATCTGCCGGAATTCTGCAGTGCCCTCCAACTAAGCCAGATAGACCTCCCGGAGTGGTATCAAGAGTTCACTCTCCCACCAAGGGAACAAAGTCCGCCACAGTATCCTTTGATGACACCAGAGAAACATCACTCCAAGAAACAGAAGCAGAATCGTCAAGATGGTCAAATGGCCGGCACTCCAGATAGCAGGGCACACTCTGCTAGAAATCTATCGGATGCCTGATCATTGAGACTCGGGGCACTGCAAGTAAGATCATACACATTGACCAATTGTTAACACAGCTTTCTTACTGGTTTAACAGAGATCCTATCGCATCTAGAGTAGGGCCTCATCCTAAGGCAAGAGAATACATCTAGAGATGTGAAATATATTCTTGCTTATTAATGGATTTATAGGTATTCTTCTTCGGAGATTATACCGAAAATATCATTTTTTGGACTCCTGATAACAGAAACCACAATCACCAGATACTATTGTCAATAATAATGTCATATTTATAAAATAGTACTCTGAAAATGACAAATATACACTGATAACCCCTTGTTTTTTCCCCTGGTTGAAGCCTGAGCGGACCTGATAGGAGACTAACGGAAAAGGGGCGGGGCCACAGCGCGTTGGTTTTCTGCGGAGAATTTCACATTCTTAGAACTTTGTAAATATGTGGCAGATTTCATGTTACCGAGGGGGAACCCGATCTGGTTCTTCAGACATGAAATATTTACTTTATTCATTCAGTGTACATATTTATCTGTGTCATGGTTACTAACATGAATTGCACATTTCTTATTATACGTATCCTGGTTGTGATATGAGGGAAATCTTAACTGATACATGTCCAGAAAGAAAAAAAATAAAACAATATCAGTCAGTGACATGAACATCATATTCTGTATGTAGCAGTGGTGAGATCCTGGATTCTGAGAACATATAGAAGTGTTTTTTCATGGTTCGGTAACAAACAGAATCTTTTCCTAATCATTCTGGACTAATGACATTAGAGTGCTAATCATATTCCTCCGATAAATGTCTCATCCGATCATCTCCTCGGCGTCGGATTTGGCGGTATAAGAGAGATGAATATATATCTGTAACGAACTACAGAATTCCGGCGGGCAAATTTTGAAAACAGCCATTTTAAATCTGAACCAATCACCGCTGTGGGCGTTTCCTTCATCATCCAGTAATACTGCCTTCTTTTGAGGACTCCAAAGAAATGTATTCCGAGATCTCTCTATGTTTTCAGCCCAGAAAATACTTGCTAAGTATTCTGAAGTCAAATCAAAGACCAAAACAATCTGAAATTAATATTTCCAACGTATTTCTTGGTTAATGAATCCATGAATTGAATAAAGAATGAATGACACAAATTGCAGTATTTGATGATCCCCTTTCAGTCATTCCTCCTGGTTATACATTAAAATAGGGGTGCCGCCACTGCACCTTTCACTGGTGACTTTTCTATCCCATTAACTATATAAAGTCCCCACAATGATGCTCCGGTGTGTGTTCCTTCAGGCCATACACTACACCCATGTAAAAAAAAAAAAATACACTTTGATTAGGGTGGACCCCAGTTGTAAGGGAAGTTCACAGCAACATGAACAGATAAGGAGGAATGGGCCTTGATTAGAGTATAGGAATCAACATGGTCGCAAATCAGTTGTATTGTATCGAGATAGTGTGGATACACATGGCCCCTCTTAGATCGACCTAGGTGTCTTCTAAACAGTACCTATAGATATTTTAGCTGCCCAAAACATAACATATAGGATTCTGTGTATGTTTGGGATTGCTGTCAACCGGTTTGTAAATTAGGAGACCTATTTGAGCTTTTTTAGGGAATATTAACCATTGTTACCGCGTACTCGGGGGACACCTCAGGGTACCCCTCTATTCACTTTTTTAGTCTCATTGGGTCACCATAACATAGAGAGGATTTCAGTGACAGACATCCTATGGGCTCTATAGTGGAGATGTCCACAGAAGACAGTGAAGGCGGAGATGTTCCCGGAATGACCTCTAGGTGGCAGAGTGGAACGATAGATGCGATGGAGTCCGGAGAGCAGAGAGCCTCAGCACCCCACAATCCCCCTGATCCCCATTACAGGGGACATGAAAAGTGTTCTTTATAAGTCAGATGTATACCGTGATCGGTGACCTATAAGAAGTGAGCATGGACGGATCCCCCTGATCCCTGTGCTGTGTATTTGGCGGAACAGACAACAGCTGCTCCGTGTGGAATCCCCGCTCACACTTTCTATTCTGTATAATAACCCACATCGAAGGAGTTCAGAGATCTCCGAGTATTGTGTGATGTGCGGAGACTTCACTTTGGATTTGAGAAAACAATAGCGATTTATTCCAATCATAGAACGTGCAGATCTAGGCGGGCAATTCAAAAAAAAGGCGCTTTTCAAGTGAACCAATGAGGAGGAAGAGTGTGCTCTCATTGTCCAATCAGAGGGCTGGGGTGTGTATAAATAGCGCTGCAGAGCGGCATAAGTTCACGTTCCTTGTATCAGCGAAGCATTGAGCAGTAATGGCGAGAACCAAGCAGACAGCCCGTAAGTCCACCGGAGGCAAAGCTCCCCGCAAGCAGCTGGCCACCAAAGCCGCCCGCAAGAGCGCCCCGGCCACCGGCGGAGTCAAGAAGCCTCACCGCTACAGGCCCGGCACCGTGGCTCTCCGAGAGATCCGCCGCTACCAGAAATCCACCGAGCTGCTCATCCGCAAGCTGCCCTTCCAGCGCCTCGTCCGAGAGATCGCCCAGGACTTCAAGACCGACCTGCGCTTCCAGAGCTCCGCCGTCATGGCTCTGCAGGAGGCCTCTGAGGCTTACCTCGTCGGACTCTTCGAAGACACCAACCTCTGCGCCATCCACGCCAAGAGGGTCACCATCATGCCCAAAGACATCCAGCTGGCACGCCGCATCCGCGGGGAGAGGGCATAGAGAGAGACACACACTCCGAACTACTACTAATCCCAACACAAAGGCTCTTTTCAGAGCCACCATATCCTCCTATACAAAGATCTATATACTCCATCATCATCACACCGACTATGACAGGGAAACTCGTACAAGACATCCACACATCTCCCCACCTCCTTCCTCAATACATACAGACGTCTACATACATTACATACTGATTAGGATTTACACTTTATTGATTTCTCTTTCTAGTAAATCAATTCTTTATGTCGGTGATCATTTGTTCTACTTTATAATTTATCTGAAGGAATTTGTATTCATGTTTGGTTAAGGGAAAAATTAATATTTGTACAATGGGCTCATGGGAATAAGAATTCTCCTTGAGTGCGGTGTGGATTGTCATTTATTGATACAATTCTTTCCAACATCATCAATCCATCACAAAGTAACAAATCATATTTCTTTTCCCGTACAATCTCCTCTGCTATTCCTCGACCTTGTACAATCATTCCCCGATATAGAGGGGGACATCTCCTGGACATCTTCCTGACTTCCCATTCATCAGCAGATTGGAACATATGGGGGGGGGGGTCGTCTCACTTCATCTCCTCTACTAGCACTGTGTGATCAGAGCTCTCTGCAGGTGCTGCACACATGGAGAGACTAGAAGGAAGAATTCATCCAGTATTGTGTGGAGAATCCGGGGAACTCCCCTGAACCCCCATTTCTTCACTGGTGTTTTATTATTCACCGCCGCCCATATGGGATCTAGATCGTTTTAGCAGCCCCTGATATCCATATGGGGGGGTAAATCTAACTGAACTGGATATTTAGTAAGGAGTACATTGTCCACATAACACAATGATGTGCCTCTCTATTGGTTCCCCTCTAATGATCACGGAAGGATCTGCAGTCGCTGTGTTCCATATTGAAGTGTCAGAATTCCTTGTACAATGATCGTCTAGAAGAGGAAATGTTCATCCCCATCCTCCCCGGGGAGATCCCGCAGACAGTGTGCGGGAATTGTCTCCGATTTGCAGGTCTCCAATCCGCACTGCAGATGTTATATATCATTTTGTATCAGGGACGGATCTCTCGTTCAATATTTTTATTACGGTTTAAATGAGATATACTTAACAATCTCTAGGCTTATAGGTGGGAAACAATCAAATCATGAATAATAATTAAAAAAAAACGAGTATATAAGTCACTGCGTGTGCAACAGGAATGCTAATAATATAGATCCAACATTAGAACCCCCAAAACGTTGACCACCCATGATGGGCACAAACTGTAGATGGGTGGGGGCAAAGCTGTATAAATCGGGAATATTTACACCAAAATAATTTTAATATTATCAGGGACGGATGTCATGTGAAGAGTCCTGTGATCGGATCTCCCGCTGTATGAATACATGATTCTATAGAGGGGATTGTGTAAGGTGGTCACATTGCTCTGTATGGAGGACTTCTAATGCGGCCCCCCCTGGTCGCTGTGTGTATGTAGAGCTCTGTCAGGAGGAGGTGGGTGGCTCTGAGAAGAGCCTTTGGGGGGTGTAGATGAAAGGAGGTCTCTCCGGTGGGGATTATTTCTTCTTTGGAGCGGCCTTCTTGGGCTTGGCTGCTGTCTTGGGTTTAGCCGCCTTCTTAGCCGGACTCTTGGCGACTTTTTTCGGCTTGGCTGCAGCTTTGGGCTTCTTGGGGCTCTTTGTCACCTTCTTGGCAGCTGCAGGCTTTTTTGCGGGTTTCTTGGCGGCCTTCTTGGGGCTCTTGGCTGCGGTGGGGGCTTTGGTGGTGGTCTTCTTCTTGGGGGACTTGGCTGGCTTCTTGGCGGCCGGCTTCTTGGGGGACTTGGCCGCAGCCGATGGCTTCTTGGTGCTTTTCTTGGCTCCTGCCGCCTTGTCCTCCTGCTTCTTGTTGATCTTGAAGGATCCGGAGGCTCCATGTCCTTTGACCTGGACGAGGGTCCCCTTAGTCACCAGCCCCCTGATGGCGATCTTGAGGCGGCTGTTGTTCTTGTCCACATCGTATCCTCCGGCGGCCAGGACCTTCTTGAGGGCGGACAGGGAGACCCCGCTGCGCTCTTTGGAAGCGGCCACGGCTTTGACCAGGAGCTCGGACACGCTGGGACCGGACGGCTTCTTGCTGCCTTTCTTGGCTCCTCCGGCTGCCGCCTTCTTGGCCGGCTTCTTCTTGGCGGCGGGCTCCGCTGGAGGAGCGGCGGCTGGGGCGCTCTCAGTCTCCGTCATGATTCTGCAAATATTAGCACTGTAATAGATACATAGAATTGCATTTGTCGCTTTGGCTTATATAGAGACGTTCTGCACTGCTATTGGTCGGCAGAAAGCTTTAGTGCCTACTGCTATTGGTTGCAAATAAGACACGCCCACTGACTTTCACTCCCGAGTTGGGGAATCTTCTCTCTCTTGTTGTGTTTCCCGGGCAGAGAGAAAAACGACTTTTATTGGGAATAGAACGATGTCCGATCTTCATCGGGGACCCGATCTGCTCACTGGACTGTCACTTATCGGGGGGTCACTTACAGCTGTCAGGAGCTGCTGAGGAGGCTGAACACAGAGGCTGCAAACACAGCCATCCTCCTGAGTGTGTGTCCCATTCTTCCTTCTATCTTGTTTTCTACACAAATTCTACCCAGAAAACAATCTTCTCACATCTCCCACTAGAATGATCTTCACATTAGATGAGTGAAGAGTGACCATCAGGAAACATTTCCCCCTAATACACAACTCTGCTCATCTATAGCTGAGTAGAAGGAGCCTGGAACAAAAACATCAGCCGGTGACATGAGATCCTTGTGTGATGTGATGGCAGATATTGTTATACATACAAATGTCTCAGCTGATTACACAATGTCATGTTTGATGTGCTATGTATCATTATCTGGTCATCATGATACATAAAGTGTTATCCAGATACTTTGAGTAAGCCGATTGCTACATTTTGCTAAACAGCTACTCAGGAGGAACAATGTTTGTTTTGAATTCTTGTATCTCAAATTTCATTTCATGAGTTTATTGATCAAAGAACCAATCCATCAACATTTCATTCCCCAATTTAAACAATCAGTAATAAGAACTTTGCTGGTAATCATCATTTTAGCTATCTTATACAATCCGTACCCTGGAAGAGGGCCTATGCCTACTGAGAAGAGTGGCATATACAGCCTACAACTGAACAAGCATCCTTTCCATCATGCTCATGTCCAATGAAAACTGACTGGTCTCTCCAAAATACTTGACCAGGATCCTCCTGATGGCTGTTTTTGCTCCTATGTACCCACTTTAAGCTGGGAGACTGCGGCATATTGTTTGTCTTTCTTTTTTTTTTCTAGCTACCTACCTACACATTGTTGTCCAGATCCACACCGTACTGATCTGGAATGTTTCTTTGCACCCCAATTATTTAGCACTTATATTCTAACAGTCCATAGTTCTCAATTTTATAAGATACTTTTTTTTATCAACCCACGGATACCCTTCAACGACCCCTCTAGCCACTTCTGGACCGCCGCACGCCAATATACATCCTAACTTTGAAGAGGAATATTGTTGTTATGGCAGCAGCTAGCTGCCATAACCCCGGTATTCTCTTCTTCGGCCGGCGGCTCGCTTTCCGATAATAGTGGTCTCTGCGGCAGATTTACTTTTATCGGTGGCGGGAGAGGGGCCCCCCTCCCGCCACGCTGGTGCCCTCTGTCGGCAGTGGTGGAGGCGATCGGATGCTGTCCCTTGTGTGCCATGGAGATGAGTGAGGGGAAGATGAACCCCACCCGTCTCCATACTATTGTAGGGTGGAAGCGAAGTCAAAACGTCACTTCCGCCCATAGCTCATAAAAGGGACTTTTTTGTTCTTTAAGTGACTTTTTTTTTTTTTTTTATCGCATTTTTGTGTAAATATGAGATCTGAGGCCTTTTTGACCCCAGATCTCATATTTAAGAGGTCCTGTCATGCTTTTTTTTTTTTTTTCTATTACAAGGGATGTTTTCATTCCTTGTAATAGGAATACAAGTGGCCCCCCCCAGTTCGGGTTGCAGCAGAACATGCAAACAGACCTAAAATGTGTGTGATCACACGAACCCCGTTAAAGTCTATGGGACTCGAACGTGAAACATCAAAAGTGCTAATTTTAAAGGCTAATATGCAAGTTATTGTCATAAAAAAGTGTTTGGGGACCTGGGTCCTGCCCCAGGGGACATGTATCAATGCATTTTTTTTATTTTTTTTTAAACGGCAGTTTTTTCGGGAGCAGTGCTTTTAATAATGCTTAAAGTGAAACAATAAAAGTGTAATATTCCTTTAAATATCTGCCTGGGGGGTGTCTATAGTATGCCTGTGAAGTGGCACAATTTCCCTGTGTTTAGAACAGTACCACAGCATAATGACATTTCTAAAGGGAAAAAAAAAGTCATTTAAAACTGCTTGCGGCTGTAATGTAATGTTGCCCCCCCCCCAGCCCATTACCAGGCCCTTTGGGTCTGGTATGGATATTAAGGTGAACCCCGCTATCTAATTAAAAGAAAAAAAAATAAAAAATTGTGAGTCCCACAGGCCCTATATACTCTGAACAGCAGCAGTATACAGGCGGTCCCCGGGTTACAAACAAGATAGGGACTGTAGGTTTGTTCTCGAGTTGAATCTGTTTGTAATTTGGAACAGCTACATTTTGTAAGTGTAGCTCCAGCTAAAAAATCTATTTTTAAGCTTTTTGAATAACATGGGGAAGGGTTATCATCACCCCTGTAACATTTGTTTTGCTGTCTGTGCCCCTGTTCAGAAGATTTCACCTCACTTTCTGTCCCAATGACAATTGGATTTTGAAACTTTTGGGTCATTAGGGAAACAAGGATTGGTGATAAAGCATGAGTGGTGACATCTTTTTCCCATATTAATTCTTACAGGAGAGAATTTCTCTTCCTAGGGGTAGATTTCCTCTCACTTCCTGTTGTCTCATTCCATTTCTAAGTAGGAGTTGTTTGTAAGTCGGATGTTTGAAAACATGGGACCTCCTGTATATACTATACGGCCTGCCCTATACACTCTGCGGAAATTTGGGCCTTTGGTGCTGGTGGTACCAGAACATTGTAAGCCCTCACAGTTACTCCTGGTGGACGCTGGAAAGGGCCCTGCTGTGAAATATTATATCAATAATTGTAATTACAAAAATTGGGCCAAGGCAGTGGTGGTGGTGGTGGTGGTGGTTGTGGTGGTACAACACTGTAAAGCCTCACAGATACTTTTGTTGAGCGCAGGAACAGGCCCTGCTGTGAAATATTAGATCAAAAATTGTAATTTTTTGCAAAGTAGATGTAACAATGACAATGTATACATAACATACAACACAATACTCCTCAATGACTAAGGCAGCCAATGGAAGGAAATACATTGGATGAACAAAATATCTCTTACAAGGGGGATATAACAATGCAGCCCTGGTACATTTAAAGACGTAACCTTATAGTGCACACTATGCACCTTCCTCTTATGTAATTGGAAGATCTTGCTAGGAAGAAGAGGAGATAGGAATACCAGGGGCCCTAGACAAGATAAAAATAAATAAATCAATAATTCACAGTGTGTAGAACCTTTAATCTCAGGGTATAATGTTACTCTCAGGACATGCATTATAACTTATACTGTCTGTTAATCCTTCCGAAGAGGGTTCCCCCAGAATAAATAAGTCGCCAGGCAGGAGGGGGCAAAACGCTCCGACCTCCCGCGCCTGTTGTTCAGTTTGACTGGGAACCTAAGTATTTTACCACATAAGATGGACAGCCTGAGAGGAATTTCAACAGGGATGCTCCTCCCGAGCAGTCCCCCAAGATCATCACCCCACCCCAATGGGAACACACTGTGGGGTGTGAGAGCACCAGGAGCCCTCCCGGGTGAGGCAACCCCTTATCACCCATCGGTTCCCCTGGGGAGCCGCTCCCGCCAGGAAGATCCCCAGGCGTCGCAACCCCAGGATGGAGCCAACGGTCTCATTGCCCGGGTTAGAGAAATAAAAGTGACTGGCTGTCCCCTATGCTAGGTTACCAAACTAACAGTTGAGGACAATCTATGTAAGGCTTATGGAAAGATCTAAGCCTTGTAAAACTCAAATCTGATGTTAGAGAGTGTGAGGAAGAAGAGGGGAAAGAGAGTGAAAGAGGAGCAAGAAGGAGGAAGAAAGAAGAGGGAAGAGGAAGGGAGTTGGGGTGAGGTATGTGAGGAAGGAGTGTAGGCTCGTTGAACTCCCCCCTACGTTAGCAGATGACCTGGGTAAAGTGGGACTCGGACATACTTGGCCCAAGGTTCCCAGATCCCTTCAAAGCGTTGGACCGTATCACGCAGTTTTGCCACCATTTGTTCCTGTGACATTATCCACAAAATCTTCCGCTTGGTGGCCGAAATGGACACTGAGGGGTTTTTCCAGGCTTTCGCTAGTGTGATTTTGGCTCCCAAACACATAAAGAAGATAAGTTGTTGTGTGGTTTTAGGTGTGTTGTGTACTTTGCGGTTTAGCAGGATGTATGTGGGGTCCTGTGGTACATCTATCCCAGAGACTCTCCGCAGAAGATGGAGAAATTAATTCCAGTAGCTCCGTATGCGGGGGCACGTCCACCAGATATGATGCATCGTGCCCATATGACCACAGCCTCTGTAACATAGAGGGGAGGAGTCTGGGAATATCCTAGAGAGCCTGGCTGGGACATAGTACCATTTAGTGAAAACTTTAATGTTAGCCTCTATCAAAGCAATATTTAAGATACCTTGATCTGCTGAAGGCTTGGAACCACATGTCAGGATCCCACTGGATGTCCAGGTCCAACTCCCAGGATTGTGCGTATGCCGGGATGTCTGTCCTATCTGCCAGGGAAAGGTAGATAATGGAGATCCCACCTTTTTGTGAGACTATCGAGGAGCACCATTGTTCACCCATCGTGACCTTAGGAGTGTTTAATTTGTCAGTCCAAAGAGAGCAAAGGAAGTGCTGTATTTGCGACAGTCTGAATGTTTCTGAGGCTGGCATTTCCAGTGTACTCAGGCAATGGCCCAATGAAATAGGGCCGTTAGGTGTAAAGAAATAGCCTATCCTGAAGAGGCCTTTGTTCAGCCACCAATGAAATGCATATATATTCATCCCAGGGGGAAAGTCGGGGTTGTGAAACAGGTGTGTGAGAGGCCTTAAGGGAGATATCAAGTTGGCATTTTTTGTGTAATTGATCACAGAGGGTTAAGGAGTGAGTTAAGGTAGGGGCTAAAATAGCCGGTCTATGTTTAGGAGGTCTCCATGCTAAAAAGTTGAGTGTGGGGGGCGGAGCTTGCCACGGATGAAGATGGACGCTCACTAATGGAGCCCCACAGCGCTCGGGAACACACCGGAGCACATCGCCTGGCCAAACGAGCTAATCCAGCTCAATACACCCAGCGGACCTGCAGCACAGTCCGGGGACCCGATCGATCATGCCCCGACGCCAAAAAGACAACCGGAGGCCGCAAAAACTCACGGAATATTATCCGCTCGGGCCTAAGCAAGATGGCGGCGGCGGGTCAGCAGCGCGAGGTATGTCCAGTACTCCCTTATACGATCCAGGCAAGGGTAATCCCTTTCAGCTGTTTTCTTTCTATGTTAACCGTTATGTATGTCCACAGCAGCAAAAATTACTAAACACCTATCTACCCGCTCAAGACCACCCTCAGAAGAACTACAGACGCAAACGACCCATCCTACTTCGGATATGGCTCAGCATCATCGATCCTTGGACCACATGTAAGTGTTATCAACACATTCTACCTAACACTCTTCAATCTGATCTTATACCATGACCATTACCTTCTTAACAATTAATGCCAGGGGTTTGAACCACCCTGCAAAGTGCAGTTCCATGTGGAGAGAAGCCAACCAACACAATGCTGATGTCATATGCGTGCAGGAGACACACTTCAAAAAACAAACCCAACCCCTTTGCTCTCACCCCAAATTCCCATATACCTTCTTTTCAAGTTCAGAAGCAAACACTTCTTTACGGTATTTACAGCAATAAAAGACACTGTAGCCTTTTGCCTTCATAAGGAAGTTCAGGACACGCAAGGTAGATACCACATTCTGATTTGCGATCTCAATAACACTACCTATACATTGGTGAATGTCTACGCCCCAAACACCCATCAAATCCGCTTCCTACATAAACTTATGAAAAAGATCTCACGAGTGCAGAGAGGCCACTTGCTTCTATGTGGAGATTTCAATCTACCTCCCGACCCTGAAATGGATTCTAGCTCACAAAACACCAAGAAAACTCAGATCCTACAACCAATACTGAGAAGTTATGACCTATACAACGCATGGAGATGTCTTAACGCTACAGAAAAGGACTTTTCTTTCTTTTCAAATAGTCACAAAATTTACACACGACTTGATCTTTTTTTGATAGATAAAGGGTTACTAACCAAAGTCAAATCCTCTGCGATTAATGGTATCACTTGGTCGGATCATGCCTCGGTGTCGCTGCTGGTGGATGATGCTTCTAAAAACAACCCTACTTATATCTGGAGATCCAACCCGCGGCTATTCCAGGATGATTCGTCCAAGGAGATATTGCAGAAGGATTTCATTGAGTTTTTTGAACATAATGTGAATTCAGTTACTAATCCATTTGTGACATGGAACACACATAGAGCGTTCATGAGGGGTCTCCTCATCAAAATGGGGGCAAGGGCTAAGAGAATGAGGGGGCAGCGTATATTGGATGTCTCTAGACAAATTCAAACACTGGAAACCCAGAACAAAGCAAATTTTTCCCCTGTCCTATCAGACCAATTAACCAAACTGAGACTTGATCTCCGTCTTATACTACTGGAGGATTTTGGAAAATCCTCTAGGAGGTTGAAAATGACATATTATGCAAACGGTAACAAAGCAGGGAAATTAATAGCAGATAGACTACGAGGACAGAGACATAAAACTAAACTCCCCTACATTATACATCCAGAAACTCAAACTAAATTGCACCATCCCCAGGCTATAGCTGATGCCTTTAGTACCTATTATAGTTCTTTATATAACCTGACAAAAGACCCAAACACAATTCAACCACTATCTCACACTATCTCTGAATTTCTTAGCACGCTAAAACTTCCCCAAATCACAGATACACAAAACACAGCATTAAATTCTCCATTCACAGCACAAGAAATTTCACAAGTGATTGACTCACTCCCAAACAATAAATCTCCTGGACCGGACGGTTTCACAGGTGAATATTTCCAGACGTTTAGAGACATCCTAACTCCTAGACTCACAGAGATTTATAACCAAGCTGCCTCCTCCTCCTCCTCTTTTCCACCTGAAATGTTAAAAGCAATGATTGTGGCGTTGCCGAAACCGGGGAAAGACCCTAATACACCTCAAAATTTTCGTCCAATATCGTTACTCAACAACGACCTTAAAATTTACTCTAAATTGCTAGCTAACAGGTTGGTAGATCTCCTCCCATCGTTGATCCACCCAGATCAATCTGGTTTTACTAAAGGCCGCCAAACGGCGGACGCAACCAGATGCCTACTTAACTTCATACTCATAGCCAACAAAAGAGGAACGCCTTCTCTGCTCCTTGCTTTGGATGCAGAGAAGGCGTTCGATAGGATTTGTGTAATTGGGTGCTTTTGATTTATTTTGTTTGTTGCTCTTCTTGCTTGACACCGTTTGCCATTCATACTGGCTATTTAGTTTTGCAGGGGGAGAGGGGCCTGCAGGTGCATTATCAGGTAGTATGTCCAGGGATCTGAGTAGCTGGAGTCCCTCTTCCACATCTGTAACTACTGTGGTGTTACCATCATGAGTCACCGTTAATTTGACCGGGTACCCCCAGCGGTATACGATATTATGGTTGCGCAAGGCTTTGGTCACTGGTAATAAAGCTTTACGTTTTTGCATTGTGAATTGTGAAAGATCTGCAAATAGTTGAATATGCGCAAATCTTTCTGGTGGATGTTGGTTTTTGTGGAATGCGGCCATAAGTTGTTCCTTGGTTTGATAAAAGTGTACCCGCATCAGGACATCTCTGGGTATGTTATCTGGGAGATGTGATGGTTTTGGCAGTCTGTGAATGCGGTCAATTTGAATTTCTTTTTTTTTTTTTGTTTCATAAAGTTTTTATTGATTGAACAAATAAATGTAATACAACTTTGTCATATAAATGAAGTATAGTAAAGTCACATAGTCATCTGAGTAACATTTGGGTTAAAGTGGATTACACAAACAATAGTAATATCAAGATGATTTGGACAGTATTAATAACTATATTTAAAGCATATACATATTACATATTTAAACTTATTTGCTTAGTGAGTATTAAGGTGAATTAACTCATTATATGAGTATGGAGAGGTATGGAAAGGCAATAGAAAAATAATAGTAAAAAAAAAAAAAAAAAAAAAAAAAAAAAAAAAAAAAAAAAGGGGGGGGGGGAAGGGGTGAATAAGGACTATTTATTTATTATAGTAGTCTAGTATTCTCTTTGGTTTTTCTGTGTATGTCTTGTTTTGGTGAAGGACTCTTTTTATTAATTAATTAATTAATAATAGCTTTGTAAGACTGTGAATTTTTGAATTCAATCCAGTTGTACCATGTTGATGTAAAATTAGAAATCCTCTCCTGGGAAATACTTATAAGTTCTTCTATCTTTTCTATATTGTTTATTCTCCGGAACCATTCTTTTTTCGATGGGATAGAGTTTGAGCGCCAGTGGCAAGGAATACAGTGTCTTGCTGCATTTATCATGAACATGGGTAAGGATTTTAAATATTGTTTTTTGGGGATTGAATTGTAGTGAAGGAGGTATTGTGCTGGATTAAAACTTATGTTCTCTGAAGTGAGTGAGGTAATGGTTTCATGAACCATTTTCCAAAAGTTTTGTATTAGGGGGCATGACCACCAGATATGGAGCATAGAGCCTTCTTCTTGTTTGCATCTCCAGCATCTGTCTGAGATGCTTGGAGAGATTTTGTGTAGTAGGGCAGGAGTTCTGTACCACCTGGTAATTATTTTGAAGCCACACTCCTGGGTGGCTACATTAAGAGATCCTTTATGAGCATGCGTGTATATTGTTTCCCAATCCTCTTCTGAAAGAGATAAATCAAGCTCTTGTTCCCATACTTGGCACGACGCACTGGAGAACTCAGTTTTGTCCCCAAAAAGTGAATTGTAGAGAGTAGATATAATGTGTCTTTGTGGGGTTTTTCTTGTGCATAGTTCCTCTAACTTTGTGAGTTGTCTTGTCCATGATTGGGCTGTCTCATTCCTGGTCAAAAAATGTCTGATTTGCAAATAGTTCCACTGTGAAATTTGGTTAGGGTTGTTGTTTTTGTTTATTTCTTCTCTAGATAGAAGTCTCTTATTTTGAAAAAAGTCACTGACTAGAATTTCTTTATGCGGCCATGAATTTGCAAGGAAATTTTGTTCTAGTCCCGGGGGGAAGTCTGGGTTATTTCTAAGCGGTGTGAGGGGGCTAAACCAAGGAGAGGAGTTTATTCTTTTAAAGGTGTTTCGAAAGGTTTCTAATGTGGGGCCTATTAGGGGGTGAGTTTTGATATCTTTTGAGTGATTTTTTGGATGAATCCATGGAAGAGATTTAAGCTGTTGGGAGAATTGTTTTTGTTCTAAAGATACCCAGTCTTTCACTGTGTTATGGATGTTCCAATCTACTATTCGAGCTAAGAGGGCAGCCTGGTGATATTTCTTTAGGTCAGGTAATGCAATTCCCCCCTTATTTTTGGGTAGATTTAATCTAGTGAATTTGATTCTGGGAGACTTGCCTTTCCATATGAAGGTAGAACAGGCTTTGCGAAAGGATTCAAAGAATGTCGTTGGTAGTCTGATGGGAATTGTTTGCATCACGTAAAGGAATCGGGGCAGAATTGTCATTTTTATTAGGGAAGCACGTCCAAACCACGATACGTTTAGAGAGTTCCATCTTTTTAAATCATCATGCGTTTCTTTTAGGATAGGGGTGAAATTAAGTTTAAAGAGATTATTTAGATTTGTAGGAATTTCAATTCCAAGGTATGTAATACTGTGTTTGGCCCATGAGAAGGAGAAGTTTTTTTGGCTAATTTGTACTGAACTTGGGGCTAGAGAGATATTGAGGGCATTAGATTTGGAGTGATTAATTTTTAGATTTGATAGTAGTTGAAAGTGTTCTAGATCTTGTATAAGATTGGGTATAGAGATGTGCGGTTCTGAGAGGAAAAGGAGCATATCATCCGCAAAAGCTGCGACTTTATATGTGTGATTTTGGATTTCTATTCCTTTAATGTCTGGATTTGATCTGATTTTATTTAGTAACGGTTCTAGTGTGAGGACGAACAAGAGTGGGGATAGAGGGCATCCCTGTCTAGTACCATTTCGTAAGTGGAAGGCGTTCGACAGGTGGCCGTTGACACGAACTCGTGCTGTTGGATTTGAGTATAATGCTCTAATGTATGATCTCATTAGAGGCATAATTCCTATATGTTTTAATACTGCGTCAATGAAGTCCCAGGCCACTCTGTCGAACGCCTTTTCAGCATCCAGGGAGAGAAAAAATCCCTGTTTCTTATTGGTTGTTAACCAATGATTTATGTTTAGTGCTTTGATTGTATTGTCGCGTCCCTCTCTCCCTGGGATAAATCCCACCTGATCCAAAGAAATAAGGGAGGTTAATAGGGGTAAGAGTCTGTTAGCTAGTATTTTAGCATATATTTTTACGTCTACATTGATCAGTGAGATTGGTCTGTAATTAGTGACTAAATTAGAATCTTTTCCTTCTTTGGGAATTACAGTTATGTGAGCTTCTAGTAATTGTTTTGGGGGCTGTTGTTCAGTATGTAGTGATTGGAAGGTTTTTAGAAATCTTGGTTTCAGTATATTGGTGAATGTCTTGTAATATTGTAGGGGTAGTCCATCTGGTCCTGGGGCTTTGCCTATTTTCATATCCTTTATAGCTCTATCGAACTCTGGGCCTGATATAGGGGCTTCAAGCTCTTGAGCTATGTTTCCTGCTATTTGAGGGGGACTGTATTTCTCTAGGAAGTCTTGAATGAGTTTTGTTCTCTTGTCTGTGTTATGTGGGCATCTAGGATTGGACGGGATGTTGTATAGGGATTGATAATAATTTTCGAACTGTTTAGCAATCTCCTCATTCGACGAGTGTGGTGTACCTTGTTTATCTCTTATTTGATGTATATTGGAAGCAACTTTCTTATTTTGAACTGCTTTTGCCAATAATTTCCCACTCTTATTTCCTTGTTCATAATATATCTTATGTCTTAGGATATATTGCCTTTTGGTTTTCATGTTAATTTCTTCTGATAGTGCTGTTCGTGCTTTTGTTAACTCCTCAAATGTTGAGAGTGCAACAGTTCTTTTGTGTGCTATTTCTAATTTGTGGATTTGTTCTATCAGTGATTTTATTTTGGATTGTTGTTCTTTCTTTAAATTGGCTAGTTTTTTGATAAATTCTCCTCTAATTACGCATTTGTGCGCCTCCCATTGTGTAATTACAGAAGTCTCATCATTTTCATTTTGTGAAAAGTATTCTTTTAGTGTATTATTAAAATGTAATACATCTATGGGATCTTTTAGTATGGTGGTGTTAAGTCTCCAGGTTTTAGTAATCGTCTTTTTTTCCGGAAAGGTCAGTGTCAAGGTTATCGGGTGATGATCAGAAAGAGTCATGGTTTCGATTGTGGAATGGGTCAGTAGGTCGAGGTCAGGTTGTGAGAGAAAAAAATAGTCTATTCTAGAGTATTTTTGATGGACAGAGGAGAAATAGGTGAAATCTTTGGTTTGAGGGTTTAGAGTTCTCCAGGCGTCGTGCAGCATTAGTTCCTTAAATTGAATTTTGATTTGTTTCAGTGCTTTATAGGGAAGGCTCGATGTACCACTTGAAGTGTCAATGAGGGGGTTTAAGGGAGTGTTGAAATCTCCCCCAAGAATAAGAATGCCTGATTTGAAAGTCGTTAACAGGTCTTTTATCTTGCGAAAGAAAGCCACCTGTTTTGAGTTAGGGGCGTATACATTTGCTATGGTTATGGGATGTGGTCCTATCTTACCCTTCAAAAATATGTATCTTCCCCCTGGATCAAGCATTGTATCATGGATCTGAATTGGAGTTTGTTTAGATATCAAAATTGACACTCCTTTAGTTTTCCCTTCTGGATTGGTGGCGTGAAAAGCTGTTGGAAATCTTTTGTCTTGTATTTTTGGAATTTTGTCAGATTTAAAGTGGGTTTCTTGTATGCAAATGATATTTGCTTTCTGTTTATGAAATTCATTAAAAAATTTGGTTCTTTTTTCCGGTATGTTGAGTCCTTTTGCATTTATTGAGAGTAATTTTATTGTTGAAGAAATTTTCTGTTGATTTTGGATAGGCATTTTGGAGGTAGTTTTTCGAAAAACTGGATTTAAAGATGTTGGTATTGTGATACTGATCTATGTTATGGAGGATCTGATTATTATATCTGTTCGTCTTTACGTTAGTCTAGAAAGATTACTTAAGATTGGGGAAGGGAGGGAAAGGAAGAAAAAAAAGAAAAAAAAAAAAAAAAAAAAAAAAAAAAAGGGGGGGAAAAACCCCAACTATAGATGGAAGGGGTAAATGTTCCGGAGGTAGGTTAGACCAGCTAGTCTACCCTTAAAAAAAAAAAAGAAAAAAAAAAAAAAAAAAAAAAAAAAAGGATCCGGAAAGGTCAAAGAGCAGAAAAATTTCTTACCCTTTGTGTGGGTTCGAGGTCTAAGTAAGGCAAGATGAACTCCTACACCGCCTCTCTTTTTCTTTTTAATATGCAGTATAAGATAAAACAATCCTTTCTTACTTGTTACTGTTTTCAAGCACTTCGGAGCAGCTAGCATAATATAATGTTTTAATAATTCGGGGATCTGCTATATTTTATTGCATTTCATAAAATATACCTATATTACGATAATTAAGGTTTAATATACTTTGTGGGCTAGGGTGTGTTGAACTTTTGTGTGTTTATGGGGTAACACATAAACCTATGCCATATTATGAGTAAAGTTCTTCAGGTCAGAAATTGATGAGATCAGCTGTTACAATTATGCCTTTTGGCCGCTAGAGGGAGCCCTTGTATTCAATAACATATTGTAAATTCAAGAAGAACAGTGCATAATCTATGAATGGGAAATGAGATGTACAAATAAAACAAAGAGAAAGTTAAGGAGAAAAAAGGGGGGTTAGATAGAGGTCATAGGTTATCAAGAAATTATACCATACTGAATTAAGCAACTGTTAAATCTTCTATTGAGTGTGTCTAATACTTGTAACTTTTTTTTTTTTTTTTATTTCTATTTTCATTAGATACAAATGAAAGGCACCACGGTGGCTTAATGAGATGCTTGTTGTTTTATTATGTTTGATACCTCTACTTGATTGAGGGTGTTATCAGTGGGTTATATAGCACCTTCCCTTATGTGTTCATTGGGGCAGTGGTTGAGTGCCTTAGAATTAAATAACATGGACCTTGGATTTTTGAAGGCCTTTAATATAATCCACCGTGATACGTTTCCTCTGCACTAGATTTAATCGAACAACAGAATGAAGTAATATTAACGTAAGCTGTGTTTGAACAAACTAGATGTAACTTTAGCTTGGATCTGTGAATATAAGTCACAAGCTACTAATAACTCTCCTCTTCTTTTTATAATAGAGGATATTTCAAATCAAACTTTAATTATGTTCATTTAGAATTTCGTTTATTATCTGGGTTGATCAGTGTATGTAGACATTGCAATTTTGGAGTATCTAACATGTCTGATACTGGGTAACCAAGTTTGTGAGTATTTATTTTTTATTTGTTTTATTTTTATTTATATTTTTTATTATTTTTGTCTATTAATTCTTTTTTTTTATTTTTTATTATTATTTTTTTTTTTTTTTTTTTTTTTTTTTTTTATTTATTTATTCATTTATTTATATATTTTCTCTTCATCTCAGATTACCCGAGTATCAGAGTGGTAGCATAAATTACAATATTTACTATCATTTTCCATAGATCATATCCTATTGAACATACCATCAAAATAATGTTTTTTTCCAAAGTAGTTTTATATTTTCGAGTATTTTTAGAGGATGGTATACTTGCCTTGACTTAGGTATGTATCATAAATGTAAATGGGTAGGAGAAAAAAGAAAAAACTGGGGATAAATAAAAGTTAACAGTCAACCTTTTTTTTCTTTTCTCTTTTTTTTTTTTTTTTCCTTTTTCTCTTTTAACTGAAAACTTGGTTCTCTGTGTTTGGATAGAAGTCTGTTAATCTTCTTGTTTCTGTTTCCTCTGGGGGTTGTATCCCCATGTTATTATAGCTTAGTTGAAGATGCCTATTTGGGCAGAGGATAATAGACATCACGGCTATAGACAGATAAAGTTCAGGTGTCCATATGATCCTGATGATCCATGCGGTCCCTGCGTCTGGGTGGTGAGATTCCAGGGCTTCCTTGGTTTAGTCTTCTTCTGTTATGTTGATCTGATGGCGATCTGCGACGGCGATCTCGGTTCCTTTGGGCTCTGGGAGTATAGTTGTTGGTTACTTCAATCCAGGAGTCGTTTATCATGAATGAATTGTACCATTCTGGGACATCGGTTGAAGGGATATTTAATGTGTCACAGAAGGATTGGAGATCGTCGGGTGTGCGCAGTAGTGCTGTGTGTCCTCTCCATGATGCTGATAGACAGAATGGAAATTTCCATCTATACGGTATTCCTCTGGTACGTAATTGATCAAGAATTGGACGCAAGGCTCTGCGTTGCTGTAGTGTAATATTTGACAGGTCTTGGAATAGCTTGATTTCATTTCCATTGAATAGGACTCTGTTTTTTTCCCTTGCTTTTTTTAGAATAGCTTCTTTCAGAGGGAAGTTTACCAAGCAGCAAATAATATCTCTTGGAGGATCAGTGTCCCTTCCTCTCGGTCTGAGGGCTCTGTGAGCTCTTTCAAAATCAATGGGAGAGTCAGGGGGTCTGTCTAGTAGATCATTAAAGATTGCTGCAGCAGTCTGTTCTATTGGGTTTTGATCTGCTAATTCTGGGACTCCTCTTATTCTAATGTTATGTCTTCTCCCCCTGTTATCGAGGTCCTCCAGGTGACGGTGAATCTCAATGATATGAGAGAGATGCATGTCTGAATTTTTCTGTACTTGTTTGATAGCTTCTGCATGGCGTGCTGTGGCCTGCTCTACTGAACCCATCCTTGCTGCTACAGTCTGTATTTCAGTCTTTAGGTCTGTGACTGCTGCTGCTAGGGTTGCTTTTATGTCCAGGGCCACTGCTTGCAAGTCTGCTAGGCATAGGGCTTGAGGTTGATGTTGTGCTGGGGGACCCGGTTGTGTTTCAGGGTTGTAGGGGCCGATCGCGCCGTCCGCGGCAGGGCTGGAGCCGCCGAGCGGGACGGGATGTTTAGGCGAGGCCGCGGCTTTGAGGCCTTCACCCTGCGCCGTTCGGAACATCGCTGGGATGCTGCTAACCTGTTGCTGGTTTGCGTCCTTCGGTTCCCGGGTAGATGAGGAGCTCCGGTCACCCTTCACCATGGTTAGGTATGCGCTGTGGGATCCAGATGCTTATTTTAGCTGCTCCTGTGTGCTGGAGAGCCCGGTCTAAGCATCCATCTTGGTCCGGAGTTAGGCCACGCCCCCTTGAATTTCAGATTCTGAAATGGTGGGTAAGAAGGTCACGAGTAAGTCTCTGGCATACTGTTGAAGTTGTGGGGGAAGAATAGTTTCGGGGACCCCCCCGTAGCTTAACATTATTTCTTTGTGACCTATCTTCAAGGTCAGCGACCTTTGACCTCAGCCATGCAATCTCATCAGAGTGATCATTGTGGGCATCAATTAGGGTGTTGTGGGATGAAGCAAAGTCCCCCATTTTATCCTCTATATGATTTACTCTCCCTCCCAGGGTTCCCAGTTCTGTTTTAAAGTTGTTAACACATTGCAGCATGTCTGTGTGCATAGAACTGCGGAGGGAGACGAGCATATCTTTGAGCATGGTGTCAGACACAGGCTTACCCATTGTGGGGAAATGCTGTAAACGGATCCACCAGCTCCCTGGTATCCTCCATGGATTCTTGTGTCATGCTTCCTGGCTGGATGTCCTCCTCCAGACGTGGCTTTGATTTGGCTGGGCTGCGGGAGAGAGGTGTGGAGGCATCCGGAGACCTGTGGATCAGGCCTGTTTGTGAGCCTGGGCTTGAGGCCTGAGACCGCGAGCTGCCTGTGGGGGAAAGAGAGTCGCTCCCTGCGCTGGCGCCGTTTTGGGCACGATCGCGGTCTTTCGGCTGGAAGAAATCTTGTAGTTTCTTCAGCTGTGCTGCGTCTTTCCTCTTGCGGGTCATCTGGGCGAGTCGGCGGTGGTGTTATGCAGTCTGTAAAGACAGATAGTGAGTCGGTGTTGTCCCAATAGTCGGTGGTTCCCTCAGCTGGAGCGGAGCTGCGGAGTTACACAACCATTCAGCTGTGCGGTAGCCACGCCCCCCCCCCCCCCCCTGTGTTCGATAGGATTCACTGGACGTACCTAGAACAAGTTCTGAACAAATTTGGTTTTCATGGCCAGATATATCAAGCCATTATGGCCCTTTATACCCAACCATCAGCACAAGTTTATGTATCAGGCACACTATCTACCCCGTTCACGATAACAAATGGTACCCGCCAGGGTTGTCCTTTATCGCCCCTAATTTTTAACTTACTGATGGTACCCCTGGCAACCTACATTCGCCAACATCCAAAAATTAAAGGGATCACAATTGGAGGTAGAATGCATACCATTAGCTTATTCGCGGATGACGTCATCCTGATACTTACCGATGTGAAGTCTTCCCTGGCCTCGGTTCACCAAACCCTGCAGTTATTTAACGCGATCTCATATTACAAAGTTAACGAAAACAAATCGTATCTATTGGGATTAGGCCTATCTGACACTATGAAACAACATATAAGTGATAATTTCCCATACATGTGGAACGAGAAAGGTATATCATATTTAGGTATTACTCTCACATCTACAATCTCCAATCTAGTTAGAGAAAATTATAACCCATTCCTGCAATCTCTGAAAGCCAAACTAGATAAACTAAAGCGGTTTGAACTATCTTGGACAGGGAGGTTAGCTGCATTTAAAATGCAAATCTTGCCACAATTCTTATATCTTTTCAGAACTTTACCTATACCGGTTCCTAAACCCTTCTTCCAACAAGCACAATTTGAGATAGATAGGTATTTATGGGTTGGGAAAAAAGCACGATGTGCATTCAATAAACTTACTAAAACCAAACAAGCGAGGGGAATAGGTCATACAATGATTAAAGATTACTATGTGGCTACCATATTGGCTCAGGTGAAGGATTGGTTCCCTTCCCATAATAATACCCTATGGACAGAAATAGAGCAGTCTCAAATCAAAGGAGGAAATCTGTACAATTATCTAATTACCGGCCCACACCAGTTACATAAACCATTTTCTCATTCCCCTACCATTCAAGCTTCGGCCGAAGCATGGCATTATCTCCTTAAACATATAACACATGAAGGAGCTCAAATTCCATTAAAATTCCCAATTAATGCTCTAGAATTCATTATACCAGACATATCATTAGCTAACTGGGGCTCCAGAGGAGAAATACTACTTGAAGACCTTTTAATTCGACCTTCAATTAAAACATTTAGAACACTACAGATCGAATATGATATCCCAGAATCTGATTGCTATAAGTACATCCAAATATCCCATTTATTGGGGAAAAAAAGAAGTGACCTTTTTACTTACCTACCCTGGCGAATTGTTGCCTTTCTTACACATAATAGCACAAAAATCAAAGGAACAGCATTGTTTTACAAATTCCTACAGAATAAACATTCTTTCAGTAAAACCACTAATATAACAGCATGGGAGAAAGACTTTGGGAAAGATTATACAGAAGACCAATGGAAAAAAGCCCTTAATGTCACATATACGTCTACAAGAAGTGCCAACCTATGGGAATTGCACCACAAAATACTTCTGAGGTGGTATCTTACCCCTTATCGCATCTCAAAGTTTGCCCCGGATGCCTCACCGGAATGCTGGAGGAAATGTGGGAAGACAGGCACACTTTTACATGTGCTGTGGTCATGTCCATGCATCCAGAGGTTTTGGATGCTTATATTTCAGATGATAAAACAAGTCACAGGTGTGGAAGTGGCGGGTTCCCCGGGTATGGCACTCCTTTCATTGGAAATTGATTCCATTCCAGCGCCTTTTAGACCACTAGTATCACACTTACTGATTGCAGCTAGACTCACTATAGTACGTCACTGGAAAAATATTGACCCACCTCCCATAACAGAAACCCTACAAATAATAAATACACATAGGATGTATGAAATACAATTCGCTTGGAGTCTAGGTAACCAGGCAAAAATTTCTAAAATATGGAATCCCTGGCTAACATGGTACCCACACAACATGGGTCTCAGATTTTTTGGGAAACGTTAAATAAAAATCCTATAGTTTGATACGCTTATCTAATCTTTATATATTGGCTGCTCAATGGACATACTATATTATTATAGGTTTATCTCAGTTAATATTCCTTATATCTTCTTTCATATTTTTTCGTTTTTTTTTTTGTCAAGTACAACTCTAATATCAACACAATGTCAAGAGGGAATACAGTGTAAACAATTATGGATTTCCATTAATACGACTCGACCCACATGAAAATCTTTGTATACTTCCAATGTCTGTGGCAAAAGAGGAGAAAACAAACAGGGTAGTTTTGTGGCGGAGTGTGACTCCCCGCTTTCCTGGACACAGATAGCTCCCATGTGGGGTGTCCTGGGGGTGGGGGAGAAGCATCCGGTACCGACATATAGAAACGTGGCTACAGTTCATGATGTAATTATAATTGCAAGAATATGTTTACTCATATCTCATGTGTACCCTACTCGACAAAAAATGCTGATTACAATGTACTTGAATATTCTTCCTGTTATCCTTGTAAATCTTGTTAAAACTTGAATAAAAACATATTGCAATTAAAAAGTTGAGTGTGAAATGTGGGACAGATTGCCTGCCAAGGGAGATCCAAGTCCTCCTCTTCCTCCCGCTGTTTTGCCTCAAGTGCCCTCTCCATTATTCCACGAAGCGTGTGCTCCAACAGGAAGACAAGAGGGAAAGTATCACTGATGCATGCACTGTCACTGCTCACCATCCTCGTGGCCTCCTCAAATGGTGGCAGGACAGTGCATGCATCCGTGATCAGTAGCCACTGGTGTGACAAAAAAAGCCAAGCTCCCCTGACCCTGTCCTGTGCCATACTCACACAGGTACTCATTGATGGCCCTCTGCTGTGTGTGCAGCCGCTGCAGCATTGCCAACGTCGAGTTCCACCTGGTGGGCATGTCACAAATGAGGCGGTTCTTGGGCAGGTTGCATTCTCTTTGAATGTCAGCCAGCCGAGCACTGGCATTATATGACCGGCGGAAATGACCACAGACTTTCCTGGCCTGCCTCAGGAAATCCTGGAAGCCCGGGTACCTGCTCAAGAACCGCTGCACCACCAAATTCAGGATGTGAGCCAAACAGGGAACATAGGTCAAGTGTCCCTGTCGGAGGACGGAGAGGAGGTTGTGCCATTGTCACATACAACCATTCCTGGCTGAAGCTGGCATGGCGTCAACTACCTCTGAGCCTGCCCCTGCAGAGCTGACAGTATCTCTGCCCCAGTATGGCTCCTGTCACCTAAGCAGACCAACTCAAGCACCGCATGGCATCTTTTTGCCTGAGTACTTGCATAGCCCCTTGAACGCCTACGGAGCAACGCTGGTTCAGAGGAGAAATCTGCAGAGGAAGAGGCCATAGAGGAAGAAGAAGAGGAGGGGGTGGAGGAGAGAGCTGTGGCAAAATCACCACTAGCATTTTGGAGGCGTGGTGGCGGAACAAGCTCCAACAATACTGAACCCTGTCCTGCATCCTTCCCAGCTGCCAGCAGAGTTACCCAGTGTGCCGTGAAAGCAAGGTAACATCCCTGTCCATGCCTGCTGGACCATGAGTCAGCAGTAATATGCACCTTACTGCTGACTGCCCTGTCCAACAAGACCAAGACATTGCCTTCCACATGCTGGTAGAGAGCCACAATGGCCTTCTGTGAAAAGAAATGGCATTTGGAAACCTGCCACTGAGGGTACCGCACATTCCATAAATTCACAAAAGGGGGCAGAGTCTACCAGCTGGAAAGGCAGCAGTTGCAGTGCTAGAAATTTGGCCAAGCTAGCATTCAGACGCTGAGCATATGGATGGCTGGGGTAGCAACTGGGGTAGGGAAATTTGCTTGCTAAAATCCGATGTTGGTGTACCGCTAGCAGATTGGCCTCAAGTACTTGGGACACCTATTTCTATACCTTCATTCCTCTCAGTGCAGGTTTCTGAAAGGACTGGAGGTATAGAAGGGTTGGATATCCCAGCTGATGAGGAGCAAGGAGAGGTCCACCTTGTTCTTTGATGTGGGTCTTTTAAGTGCTGTTGCCAACGGACTGCGTGGGAGGTCGTCATATGTCTGGTCAAGCATGTGGTGCCCAAGTGTCTGCTGTTTTGGCCACGCTTGATACACTTCAGACATTTGTTGCAAACAGCAACGGTGCGATCTGCTGCACATGTGTCAAAAAAGGCCCACACCAATGAACTTTTCAAAATATGCGGGGAGTCAGCAGTGCCCTGCATCTGCTTAGCTCTTCGGTGTGATGCAATAGTGTGGCTGCCCTTAAGCTGCCCCACTGGAGGGCATCCTACCTCGTTGGAGATGTGCCTCCTCCTCCTCTCTTCTATCAGGCACCCAAGTAGAGTCAGTGACCTCATCATCCCCTCCCTCCTCATAACTGGAGCAAACTTGGCAGTATGCTGCAGAAGGGGGAACATGACTGCCAGTTTCTTGACCTTCTTGGGCACCCTCTCTCTCTAGGTTGATGTTACTCCCTTCCTCAACCTGGGTACCATCATTGGAGCCTTCAAATCACTGTGCATCCTCCTGCAGCATGTACCCGACACTGTGGTCGAATAGTAAGGGGGACGCCTTTGTGCATGATGGTGGGGCTACGGAAGCAGTGACTGTTGACATGGAGCTAATGGAATAGGCCACTTTGGCAGCTGCATTGGCAGGCAAACTACTCTGAGCCTGGGTGACAGAGGACAAGGAGGATGAGGATGGCTTTGTTATCCACTCCACCAACTCTTCTGCATGTTGTGGCTCAATAACACGGCCAGCTGCAGGAAAAAAGGACAAGCGTGCCCCACGGCCACGTGCTGAGGATGCACCGTGTCCACAACCAGCACTGTGGACTGTAGACACAGAGCCTGCTTGCCCTCTTTTAGTGGCCTGTGAGCGTCTGCCTCTCCTTGGTGGCCTTCCAGACATGCTGTAAATTCTGATTACCAAAAAAAACTACACTGTATTGTGTACTGTGTACACCACCAGGAAAGTAGTAGCAACTGCACTAGGGGTGCACAGTACTGTGTACACCAACAAAAGTATAATAACAACTATGGGTACACTGTATGTATTGTGTACACCACCAGGAAAGTAGTAGAAACTGCACTAGGGGTGCACATTACTGTGTACATCAACATAAGTTTAATAACAACTATGGGTGTACTGTATTGACCACCAGAAAAGTATGAGCAACTGCACTATGGGTGCACAGCACTGTACACTGTGTACACCGCCTGAAGTATATTAGAAACAGTACACAGTATATCTGACTGTATATATATATATATATATATATATATATATATATATATATATATATATATATATATATATATATATATATATATATATATATATATATATATATATATATATATATATATATTACACTGCAGCTAACTGAATAATCTGCCTGCCTGCTCAATATGAATGACGCTCTCTCTCCATCCACGCCAATGATACACTACACAAGGCCGACGTGCAGGCGGCCTTATATAGTGTGGGGCGTGAACTTAGTCCCCCTGAGCCATGATTGGCCAAAGGAACCCTGCCTTTGGCCAATTATGGCTCTCTTAGCTGAGGGTGCTGTGATTGGCCAAAACATGCAGGTCATGGTGCATGCTCTGGCCAATCATCATACAGCAATGCACTGCGCTCCCGCAGTAGATTATGGGCCGTTACGCGCCGCTCAAATTTGGAGCGAATGGCCCATAATGTTCAGTTTTCGACGAACGGTCGAACAGCCATGTTCGACCTGAACAGAAAGCTTATTCCTAAATAAGAAAAAAAAATGCTTTAAGCGCTCCCCGTCCCGCAGAAGCGAGCACATACATGAGTAGCGCCCACATATGAAAATGGTGATCAAACCACAAATGTGAGGTATTGCCGCGATCGGTAGAGTAAAAACAATAATAATAATAATAATTATTAATAGTAATAATAATGGGGGGCGTGGCTTGCCTTGTGAGAAGATGGCTGCTTAACCCACTAGCTCCGACAGACCGAGGCCAAATTCTCAATTTCTCTGGGGTCTTCAGCTGTACACTCTCACACAATTATGGGAACATCTTCCCGCACATCCTCGGCATCTAGATCTCGCTCTCCGAGAGACATTCACGGACCTACAAGCCAGAATATCCCAGAGTTCTTCCGGACACAGAGATCTAACATGGCGGCATCTTCCTCAGCTGCGCCTCCCGCTCAGAATCTCGCAGGGATTACCCTCACCCCCACCGAACTACCTCCCGCTACTTCTGCTGGCACCCAGCCACCAATACAACAGCCGAGCCTAAATGACCTCCACACAGTAGCGGCCGACATTAAGAACACACTATTTGCGGCCATCACGGACCTACGCCATGAAATACAGGCCATAACGGGCAGAGTACTTGAAGTGGAACGCACTGCAGCACAACAACTCACAACTATCCGAAAAGTGAACCATAAAGTGGACACACATACCTTACAGCTTCGGGACCTACAGAGACATGTGGAGGACCTCGACAACCGAGGAAGACGTCACAACCTGAGAGTCAGAGGCCTCCCCGAATCCGTTGCTCCTGATCGGGTGCGAGCGACGGTGACAGAGCTGTTCAACCAACTCCTCGAACAACCCGGTCAAAAGCCCATTGCTATGGAGCGAATTCACAGAGCCCTAAGACCACGCGGCAGAGACTCTGATCCTCCGAGAGACATCGTGTGCCATATAGATGACTTCCAGACTAAAGAAGACATCCTTCGGAAGGCCCGCACCAAGACTCCACTACTGTATGAGGGTCACACTATTCATGTCTACCAAGACCTCTCGGCAATCACGCTCAGGCACCGCAAGGATCTTCGTCCCCCGCTTGATATGCTGCGAGCAAAGAAAATACCATACCGATGGAAATTTCCATTCGGTCTTTCAGCCTCCCATCAAGGTCGCACGGCCCTCCTCCGAGTCCCTGAGGAATTGGAAGACTTCTGCCTGACTCTGGACATCCCGCTCGTAGAGGTTCCGAACTGGTACGTGGACTTCACCATCCCTACTCCGCACCGTCACCAAGCCAGAGAAGAAGCGATGGAGACGCAAGACACCCGCTTTCGGAGACGACACTCGCCATCTACACCCAGATCAAACCCAGCTTTACTGTACCAGCAACAACCTCCGAACACCATGGCGACACCATTACCGCGTAGAGCACGCAGGGACCGCTAAGCAATCCTCCTGTCATGTATGCCTAGGATTAGCAGATAAGTGACTTTGCCTCCTGTTCCCTATTGCTAACCTTCTTTCCCTGCATGCATTCTCCACCCTGTATACTTTCATATCACCCCTGCCTGTCAGTATACCTATTCAGTGCCTTTCTTGAAAAACTACGTAGCACAATATAGACTCCTGTTACATACACAGTGGGGATACCTGCTCCAGGTTAGCTGACTGACCTATTATACGGCAGCCGCATCTCTCCCCTATACTTACACTAGTCTACACCAAGTGTGCCTTTCATCTCCCCATCTATATTAGGATAAGGATTCTTATATCATACTCCTATAGGGTCGCGGGTACACAATCCTCTTGGCATTACTGTACATGTCTCTCTGACTTTTACCTGTCCCCCTTACTGTTGAAGGGCCTATACCCCAGTAGACGGCTTGGCTACCCACCGATCCTTCATTTTGAGACGCACAGGAATCTCCGCTGTACCAATCACAGCGATATTTGACTGTTTCATATGAAACATGTACGGTACACCCTATATCTCCAGGTGCGTGACCCTCGCTCACTATGAGCCTTTTGCAAGAAAAGGGGGAGAAGGAAAAACAAAAAAATAAAAAACAAAAAAAAAAAACAAAAACAAAAAAAAAAAAAAAAAAAAAAAACAAAAAAAAAAATTTTTCTTTATGACCGCCACGCAGGCAAACGTTCATTATATCGAGCGCCTTTCTGAAGCGGCGCCTACATAAAATATAATGTGTCGGTCATGCATAATTTGCTAAGAGGATTATTACCCCCCCTAGTTTCACCTCCAAAGTAACCCCCTCCCTAAGGCTGGCGCTCATACATGAACATTACACAGGCACGGCAACGCTTCCCTAGCTCAGTAATCTATTAGAATATAAATGTCTTTAAGCCCTCCTGGGTACCTTCCACCATTAGTCCCCGGCTTGATTTACATTTATGGTTGCTTGTTACTCTAGAGCTGTTAATAATTTACTTAATAATCTACCTGTTAATAATACTGTTATAAACGACGGGGTTAACTGCTCCAGGTTAGCTGACCGTCCTATTACACGGCAGCCGCATCTCTCCCCTATACCTACACTAGTCTACACCGAGTGTGCCTTTCATCTCCCCATCTGTATTAGTATGAGAATTCTTATATCATACACCTATAGGGTCGCGTGTACACAATCCTCTTGGCATTACTGTACATGTCTCTATGACTTTTACTTGTCCCCCTTAATGTTGAATGGCCTAAACCCCAGTAGACGGCTTGGCTACCCACCGATCCTTCATATTGAGACGCACAGGAATCTCCGCGGTGCCTATCACAACGATATCCGACTATTTCATATGTGACATGTACGATAGACCCTATATCGCCAGGTGCGTGACCCTCGCTCACTATGACCCTTATACAAGAAATGGGGGAGAAGGAAACACAAAACGAAAAAAAAAAAATTGTATGACCGCCAAGCATGGAAATGCTCATTATATCGAGCGCCTTTCTGACACGGCGCCTATATAGAATATAACCTGTCGGTCATGCATAATTTGCTAAGAAGATTACCCCCCCTAGTTCCACCTCCAAAGTAACCCCCTTCCTAAGGCTGGCGCACATACGTTAACAGTACACAGGCACTGCATCGCTTTCCGGGCTAAGTGAAATTGTTAGCATATAAATGACTTTAAGCCCTCCTGGGTACCTTCCACCATTAGTCCCCGGTTTGATTTACTTTCATGGTTGCTCGTTATTTTAGAGCTGTTCCTAATCTACCTTTTAATACTACTGATATCTTTTTGATATGTTGATAGTTTCTGCTCACGATACTAATCTCCGGTATTATGACAATGCAGAATTGAATTTCCGAAATATGATAACGGACTACACAACACTTGACACCCACAACTGTATTCCACTGCTCCCGTGCATCTACAAACCAAGACCCAAACCTCGTCCTACTACCAATAATACGGCCCAAGCCCTATTTCTACACACGTCCCAAACAGCACTGTGCTCCCCACATGCACCTGAACACACACCTGAACTGGCCCTCCATCTGTCGGTTCATCTTCTCACATAGACTCCTCTTCGAACATCAAGCCACTTCCCACACAGTGGTAAAATCTATCACTAGCTATAACATTTTAGTGACCTTCTTTTTACCCCAC
This sequence comes from Aquarana catesbeiana, assembly GCF_042186555.1. NCBI lineage: Eukaryota > Metazoa > Chordata > Amphibia > Anura > Ranidae > Aquarana > Aquarana catesbeiana. The sequence goes on along the minus strand of NC_133325.1, from coordinate 27,109,367 downwards.
TGATCTTTTTCGGCTACTCCGCGTTTGCGGAAGATACCCTACTTGGACACGTGAGACGGTTCTCACCTGTCGCCGAAACCTACCCAGACCATTCCCATACCCGCTCACTTGTACCCCTCGATCCTCCACCCCGACTCACAGCACCAACTGACTCTATTCCTCTAAATCCTAAGCCTAATTTCCAGAACCACTACTTATTGCTCTCCTCGCCCTCACCTCTAGCACAACACTAGAGACCACCATAAACTCAGTCCGAAGGACTCTGGTTACATCGATTACAATGGCTCCCACAAAGACCACTACAGACAAGCTCCCTATCAAGATCATCTCACTAAACGCGAGAGGACTTAATATTCCAGAGAAACGCTCCCAACTACTTCTTACTATGCAACGCAGCAAAGCGGACATAATATTCCTACAGGAAACGCACTTCCGCATGGATGTGATACCAAAACTACACAACCAATACTACCCTACTACGTTTCATGCCACGTCCCAAACATCCAAATCGAAAGGTGTCTCAATACTTATATCGAAACATTGCCCCTTCCAACTCTCAGACACACTGACTGACGTAGAAGGCTGTTACCTCTTCATCAAGGGGGTGCTTTTCGGCAGGAAAATCACGTTCGCAAACATATATGCTCCAAACTCTCACCATGTAAAATTCTTCCGTGACATCACCAATACTCTCATTACATTCCAAGACGGCATTTTAATCCTGGGTGGAGACCTGAACGTCCCCTTAAACCCAATCCAAGACACCTCTACAGGTACATCCTCCCTCCCCTATGCTGCTCTGAAAGCCATCAAATCACAACTCCAATTGTTGTTCTTACATGATTCTTGGCGCTTCCTAAACCCCAACGGCAGAGACTACACATTTTTCTCTGCTGCCCACAATAAATATTCTAGGATCGATTACATGTTCATAACACAAAATGACCTAACTATCCTCCAGCACACGTCCATAGATCCGATGTTTCTCTCTGACCACCATCCTATCTCCATGACCATTGCATTTCCAGAAATACACTCTCGCCCACAATATTGGAAATTGGACCCCTCCTTGCTCACAGACCCGACAATACTGGTGGAGGCCGAACTACACCTTAAACAGTACTTTGCAGAGAACAAACCAACTGACACCTCCCCTCTTATCACCTGGGAGGCCCACAAATGCGTAATAAGGGGCGTCCTAATAGCGGCCGCATCCAAACGTCGTAAAGAAAAAAAACAACACCTTCTGGGCCTTTTAAACAGAATAAAGACCTTAGAAAAGGCTCATAAACGATCGCAAGTACTGCACACCTTACAACCCCTTTTACAAGCTAGAAACGAACTGTTAGAACTTTTAGGCACACAAATTAAACGTAAATATATTCTCTCCCAATGCGTATTCTACGAATATAGCAACAAAGCCGTACGGCTACTAGAGAGAGCCTTACAGGCCAAAAAAATGACCACAACAGTACATTCTCTGACAGATTCCACAGGCCGTAAGGTAACCGCTACCCCGGACATAGCCGAACAATTTGTCACTTACTATTCGCAATTGTATAATTTACCACCTGCGTGCCCATCCACAGAAGCGGATTCGAGACAACAAGCTATCAGAGATTTCTTGCAGCAATACAGCCCCGCTCCATTCGCAACTTCCTTAGTGCAGAAACTAAACAACCCCTTGACCCCTGAGGAAGCTGACATAGCGCTGAAACAAATGAAATCAGGCAAAAGCCCAGGCCCCGACGGATTGACTACAGGCTACTACAAAACATTTGCCACTTTCCTTACCCCCTTTTTTTTTCTCACAGCTTTTAATTCTCTTGCATCACCTATTGAACCCCCTCGAGACCTACTCGCAGCATACATAACAGTGATTCCAAAACCAGGTAAGGACCCCTCCGCAGTCACAAATTACAGACCTATCTCGCTGCTGAACGTTGACCTCAAGTGGTATGCCAAAATGCTTGCTAACCGACTGCTCCCTTTGCTCCCCCAATGGATAGATTTGGACCAAGTCGGCTTTATACCAGGCAGAGAAGCGAGAGACAACACGCTAAAGGCGCTCAACGTTCACCACTGGCTAACGACTCAGCAGCGACAGGGTTTTTTTACTATCCCTTGACGCAGAGAAGGCATTCGATAGAGTGGCCTGGGACTACATGTCGGAAGCCCTTCGAATCCTGGGCATTCCCCCACGTATGATGCAATACATACTCGCCCTTTATGCTAATCCCACTGCCAAAGTAAGAGTGAACGGCCACCTATCGAATGCCTTTGCGATCTCTAATGGGACGCGCCAAGGGTGTCCCCTCTCCCCAATAATCTTTGTTCTCACATTAGAACCGCTACTCAGACGTCTCAGATCAAACCCTGACATAAAAGGGATAGATATCAAAAGTCACACCTACAAAATAGCCGCGTACGTGGATGACATTCTCCTCTTTCTTACTGAACCTCTCATCACACTCCCAAACTTACTTAAAGACTTCCACACTTTCCACTACTTAACGAACCTGAAAATCAACTTTACGAAATCTGACGCCCTTAACATAACATTGCCCCCTGACCTATGTCCACAATGCCAAACTAACTTTCCATTTAAATGGAACAATTGTTCCATTAGATATTTGGGTATCCAATTGCCTTCTTCACTATCTGATCTATATTCCACTAACTATCTCCCTCTTATACACAATATTGTGAACGATCTGAAAAAATGGTCCACTGGGCTTTTCACCTGGTTCGGCAGAGCTGCCGTAGTTAAAATGAACATCTTACCCAGACTCTTGTACTTGCTGCAAACAGTCCCAATTAGGCTCCCACCAGCTTTCTTTGCAATCTATCGAAGAACCTGTTCAAACTTTATCTGGGGCAGGGGGCGTGGCTAACCGCCGAGCAGTATGGAAGCCTGACTTCACAGCTCCTGCACCGATCGGAGACATCAGCCTCTAAAATTACTCCACCGGATCACAAAATGCATTCCTCTAACCCCCACATAGCGGGGAACCAGACCGGAGCATCCAGAAAGCGGAAAGAATACCGACAACCTAAGAAATTAACAGATTTCTACACAGTCACTCAGGCTGAACGAATCCAAGATGGCGCCCGCGGCGCCTCACAGCCCTCAGAGACACAGTTTACTGCAGATTCTTACACAGATCCGCCTGACGAAAATGAACCCTCAATCCTACCTCAGGAATTCTCATCAAGCTCCCATCCGCCATCAGGATCATCTTCCACCTCAAACAGCCCAGCCAAATTGAGGATGCGACTGGATACAGCTGCACAGGCTCAGGAGGTAAGGCCTGCACTAGATCAGCTACTCGCCCAGACACCACTATCCTCCCCTATAGCGGCCTTCCCCACATCTAATCAACCTGTAATTGACACAATGCTGAAGGAGATGCTGATCTCACTCCATAGCTCCCTCCACAATGACATATCCTCCATGTTCACTGCCTTTAAATCAGAAATGGTACACACAAGCAAAAAGATAGGCCAAATTGAAAAGCAGATGTCTATCATGACCGAAACGGTTAACGATTTAGTGGATGCCCACGATCATACCCGCGATGAACACCACTGGGTCAGAGCCAAAATGGCGGATCTCGAAGACCGTTCGAGACGCAACAATGTTAAGATTAGAGGCATCCCTGAAAACATCCTCCCAGCTGACCTGAATACATATGCGAGGAAACTCATTTCCACACTCCTGCCTGACTTACCACCGATAGAAACCATAATCGATCGAATCCATCGATTGCCAAAGCCGCCACACCTACCCTCAGAAGTCCCCAGAGACACCTTGATGAGAATACACTTCTTTCATGCCAAAGATATGCTGCTGGCACAATCCAGACGCCTGGGACAACTACCAGCCCCATACTCCAAGCTACAACTCTTTCCTGATATCTCCCAATTTACCCGCCAACAACGTCGACAGCTGCAGACCATTACAAAACCGCTTCACAACCACAAAATTCCATTTCAATGGGGATTTCCAACCAAGCTAGTAGTCACCAAAAATGGGGCACGGCACAACATCCACACAGTGGAAGAAGGCATAAAGCTGCTCCGGATCTGGGGCATCATCCCTGAAGTAGACCAGCCAACCCAGCCGTCCCATCCAGGAAACCCCCAAGCCCACGCTAAAGGAACGCATGCTAACTTCAACACCTGAACACCAGGTAGTGATGTTCTTAAATCATCATTCGCACTCCGATCCGGTGCCTGCTCCTTGCAGATAGTTCACGAACTTTACCCTCACATTGACCGGCAGTCCTACAGATTACTGCCGACCCTTCCTCCTTCACCCTACCAGACCTACTAACTGTTTCTCTTATCTCCTTTTTTGTCTGAGACCCGTTCCCTCTCGGAGAGCCTCAGTTCCTCAGAATTCGATCATCTTCAACCCACCATCCAGTCTGATCGACCTCATCAACAAGTACCAAGGATCTCACAGCTACTACGCTGACAACACAAAGAACTGTAAGTACTGACGGAATATACACATCCTCCACATCAATACCATAATGCCCAAATTCTTGTCACTGAATGTGAAGGGCCTAAACCACCCATCCAAAAGAGCTTCTCTGTGGAGCACCGCCCAAGATGCCCACTGTGAAGTCCTTTGTGTTCAAGAAACTCACTTTAAATCCTCTGCGGAGCCCCTCTGTACCAACACAAATTTTACGCACATATTCAAAGCATCCGGTCCAGAAAAGAAGAGAGGGGTCATGATAGCCATCAAGAACTCTTGCTCCTTCACTCTTCACAACAGTCTTATAGACACGGAAGGCAGATATCTAGCTTTAGATTGCACTCTGGACACCACCAGATACACCATCGTCACAATCTACGCCCCTAATCGGAAACAAATCCATTTTCTCACCAAACTGATGAAAAAAATTCACCGCTTCAAACAAGGTCACCTAATAATATGCGGAGACTTCAACATAGTACCAGACAACTCCGTAGACTCCTCCACTGATTCGCACAGACTACCCTCCCCGATGGGATCACTCATCAGATCCAATGACCTATATGACGTATGGAGATGTCACCACACCACAGAAAGGGACTACTCTTATTTCTCACCCCGGCATAATTCTTACTCGAGAATAGACTACTTCCTGGTAGACAAATGGACACTACCCAAAATCTCCTCATCAGCTATAGACACCATCACATGGTCTGACCACGCGCCAGTCTCTATCACCCTAGAAGAATCCCCAACAATCTCCCGAACTCGGCTCTGGAGAGCGAATGCCGCAATCCTTAATTCACCTACCCACGTGACCCACATCAGGACCTGCCTAGAAGAATACTTCAACTCCAACTCAGGCTCTGTACAAGACAACTCCATACTCTGGAATGCCCATAAAGCATTCATAAGAGGGATTCTTATACAAATTGGAGCCAGAGAGAGGAGGATGAGATCACAGCGTCTAAATTCACTGACTTCTAACATCAAAACTCTAGAAACCCAAAACCAATCTTCACCTAACCCAACACTCAAAAAACAGTTAGACACACTCAGACAAGAATTACGATCCCACCTCTTACAAACCTTTGAGAAAGCACATACATACTTTAGAGCGAAACACTACTCCACTGGCAATAAGGCCGGAAAAACTATGGCTAATAGACTAAAAGGTCACTACTCAAAAACAAAAATAACACATCTATTCCATCCTGCTACCAAACAAAAACTTACTGACCCACAATCCATTGCAGACGCATTCAGCCACCATTATAACACACTATACAATCTGAAAGACGATATCTCAGTCAAACAACCTTCCCTACAAGACATAGAATCATTTCTACAAGAAATCAAACTTCCCAAACTGACTGCAGACCAATTATCCGCACTGAACACCCCATTCACGGACTCAGAAATATGCACCATAATTACAACCTTACCCCCTAACAAATCACCGGGACCTGACGGCCTTACAGGCGAATACTACAAAAAATTCAGTACAATTCTAGCACCATATATGTCTTTAGTATTCAATGACGCTGCCTCATCCTCCTCTCTCCCTCCTGAAATGCTCAATGCTCTGATCGTCACTATACCGAAGCCAGGTAAGGAACCCACCCACGCACAAAATTTTAGACCCATCTCTCTTCTTAACCTAGACACAAAAATTTACGCTAAACTAATAGCCAATAGATTATTCAACTTAATGCCACTACTGATCCATAAAGATCAATCAGGCTTCACTAAGGGCAGACAGACATCCGATGCAACTCGCAGGATTGTCAACATCATTCATAATGCTGAGTTGACTCGAACGCCTTCTCTGCTCCTATCTCTGGACGCAGAGAAGGCGTTCGATAGAGTACATTGGAAGTACCTACAGGCTACTTTAAGCAAATTTGGATTTCAGGGTCCTATATTAACTGCCATAATGGCACTCTACTCTGCACCATCTGCTCGGGTGTACACATCAGAAATGCTTTCCAAACCATTTTCCATCACAAACGGCACCCGTCAAGGCTGCCCGCTCTCACCAATCATTTTCAACTTAATAATGGAACCCTTAGCAGAACATGTCAGACAATCTTGTAAGATAACAGGTTTTAGGATAGGGGATACGAAACACAAAATCAATTTATTTGCTGATGACGTTATATTAATGATCACAAACCCTCGCTCCTCCCTGGCTTCGGTACAAATGCTGTTGAAAAAATTTAGCAATGTTTCATATTATAAGGTTAATGAACACAAATCCTTCATACTAGATCTAGGTTTAGATGCGGTAGCCAGCAACATCCTGATGTCTGAATATCCTTACCCATGGGCCGATCATGGAATAAAATATTTAGGAATAACTCTGACGAAATCCACAAAAGGTCTATTTACTCATAACTATGTAGAAGCTAGGCAAATGCTCATTAAGGAAACAACAAAAATTTCTAAATTCGAACTCACTTGGACAGGACGCCTAGCAGCATTCAAAATGATGGCCCTCCCTAAACTCCTATACATTTTTCGCACACTACCTATCCCACTCTCAACAACATACCTCAACTCCCTCCAATCTATCCTGAACCAATTTATTTGGCAAGGAAAGAAGGCTAGATGCAGTCACTCTAAACTCATAAAACACAGATCTAAAGGTGGTATGGGACACATTGATATAAAAGATTATTATCTAGCCACTATATTATCTCAACTCAGAGATTGGTTTCAACCTACACCAACCACCCTGTGGAGCGCCATAGAAAACAACGAAACACCGGGCCCCAACCTCACCGATTGGCTATTCAGTACCCCTGTGAACAACCACTCCTTATTACAGTACTCCCCTCCTATCCAAGCTACCATCAAAGCCTGGAGAACCCTACACCACACCAGATGGTCACTCCTCCCGACCAAACCCCTTCTAATTCCTATCAATACCTTAAAACACCTGACCCCAGATTTATCCTTCCCACAATGGCTCTCTGATAAGATTAAGTACACACAAGACCTCCGCAACATCACGTCCACTAAATCCTACCCACAGGTCCAAAAAGAATACAATGCACCCACTAAAGACTTCTTAACATACTATAGATTAAAAAAATGCCTCACAACCTACCCATCCCTAGAAGGAGCACTGCCTATGAAACTATGGGAATTCTTCTTCTCTGACAACGCCAAGCCCAAGGGAGTCTCCCTCATTTATTTACTTCTGCAGGAAAAAAACACATTTTTCAAATCCAAACCACTCCTAGACTGGGAGAAAGACCTAAACCTACAATTCACTGATCACCAATGGCTAATAGCAATCAACTCAGTATATAAGGCAACTTCCTGTACATCTCTATGGGAATTGACACAAAAAACATTAATGAGATGGTACCTAACCCCGCAAAGACTTGCCAAATTTAATATCCACGCTTCACATGACTGCTGGCGTGGCTGCGGTCAAACTGGCACCCTCCTTCACATCCTCTGGACATGCCCTCACTTACAACAGTTATGGCTTGAGATACAAAACATGTTACGAGAAGTTCTCCATCTTCCCATCACTCTCACTCCACAGTTAGCGATCCTCAACCTGAACATTGATGAGCTACCCACACATCTCAGACAGGTGACTGTACACATCCTCCTAGCAACTAAACTCCTTCTAACAAGAAACTGGAAATCACACACCATTCCCCCAATAGCGGAAGTAGTTAAATTAGTTCATACACACTACACATATGAAACACTTCTATTACGAGGGTCACAACACCACTCTAAAACACTAGACCTTTGGAACCCTTGGTACAAATGGCACGCTACAAAACAATAACCGGTAACAGTCTTACCTTGATAGATACTTCACCATTACTGCTCTCCTCCCCCCTCCTTCCCTCCCCTTCCCCCCTACTTCACCTGTCCCCCCTCCCTCTTCCCCTCCCTCTCTCCCATCCCCCTTCCCATCCCTCCCCCACAGGTTATCACCTTTAGAATTTCATAAGAATACCTTTGTTACATGCTGTTAGTTAACATTAGTTACCTTGAACTAAACTCTCTCAATATCTACAGTTGCATGATTGGTCACCCAGCTCTTGCTATCATCTGTACAGCATGTCATTGCACTTACAACTGTATACCCATGTACTTTATGATGCATAACATGTAACCTATGAAAATGAGAAACTTTTCAATAAAAACTATTGAAAAAAAAAAAAAAAAGAATTTCTGAGGGATTCAGGCCTCCCTTCCCTCAGGGCAAAGGATATTACTCAACTTGAAAGTCCCATCGATTCCTCTGAACTCATGCTGGCGATTAAAGACCTAAAAATGGGAAAAAGCTATTGGGCCTTGAGGATGGATCACTGGCCAGAGCTTGCAATGTATGCAATTGAGCTACTGGCCTTTCCTGCATCCAGCGTTCTATCTGAACACACATTCAGTGCTGCTGGAGGCTTTGTAACCGATCACAGAGTGTGCCTGTCCACAGACTTGGTTGATCGGCTCACCTTCATAAAAATGAATCAGTCTTGGATCACCAGCTACCAAGCACCTGATGCTCTATGTAATTGCTAGTGGAGGAAATCAGATTGCAGAGTGTATGGGGTGCACACATTGTGGTTTGCAAGTTTACCACTGAAGCCCCACACCTCTATATGGAATGTTTTGAAGTAGTAAAAGCCTGACAGAGGTTGTAACCTTTCCTCTTGGTAATACAAAACTTTAACCACTTACGGGCTGCCCGTCCTTGTTATACAGCAGCTGTTTGAAGGAGGATATCGTTGTTATGGCAACAGTTAGCTGCCATAACCCCAGTGTCCCCATCTTCAGCGGGCCCTCCACTACAAGATAAAAGTGGTCTCTGCGGCAAATTCGCCACAAGCTCACTTTTATCGAGAGGGGGCAAAACGTCACTTCCGCCCACAGCACTTAAATGGCTTTTTTTTTTTTTTTTTTTTTTTTATTACAATTTTTTTTTTTTTTTTTTTTAAGTGCATTTTAGTCTAAATATGAGATCGGAGGTCTGATATTTAAGAGGCCCTGTCATGCTTTTTTCTATTACAAGGGGTCTTTAAGGTAAAATAAATAATAAATAAATAAATAAAACATGCCCAGTCCCGATGAGCTTGCGTGCAAAAGCAAACTCATACATGAGTAGCACTCACATATGAAAACAGTGTTCAAACGACACATGTGAGGTATCTCCTCTTAAAACATGCAACCTGTAGAATTTTTTAAACATCACCTATGAAGATTTTTAAGGGTAAAAGTTTGTCGCCATTCCACGAGCGGGCACAATATTTAAGCATGACATGTTGGGTATCAATTTACTCAGCGTAACATTATCTTTTACAATATTAAAAAAAAAAAAAAAAAAAAAAATGGGCTAACTTTACTTTATTTTTTTTCTTATTTTTTAATTAAAAAAAGTGTATTTTTTATTTTTAAAAAGTGCACTTGTAAGACCGCTGCACAAATACAGTGTGACAGAAAGTATTGCAATGGCCGCCATTTTATTCTCTAGGGAGTTAGAACCCCCAAACATTATACATTTTTTTCTAAGTAATTTTCTAGCAAACAAAAAATAAATTATGTTTTTAACTTGTAAACAAATCTCAAAAAGAGGCTTGGTCCTTAAGTGGTTAAAAAAAAACAAAAAAAAAACAAAAAACAAAACAAAAAAAGTTTGGGCTGAACATTCACTTTGATTGCAATATGCACATCTTGTTGTTTTTTTTTTTTTTTTTGCTCAATTGAACCTCTTTTTAACACTAACACTTTACGTTTTTAATCCCCCTAATGATGATAATACAATTATAAAAGCTTTCAGACAATGAGGGAATAATGGGAATAAAATGGTTTCCAGGATTGGCGATCATGTGTAAGTTCACCTATAAATGTGTAGATATTAGTAAAGGTGATAAAAATGTCCAATGCCCTAGGGACAATGTTCTACCTCTACTTTCTATAAAGGACTGTGTGCTGTCCGAGGTGATCTTGTCATCAGATTTGTATGTAGCTGATACTTTGTGTTTATTTGTGTCATTTACCTATCAGGCAGCTTATGGCTTTATCTTTGTACATTGATCTGCTGTTGATGATTGAAATAGATACAAATAGACAAAGATTTGACTGGGCTGATAGAGTAGATACAATGTTTCGTTGTCTTGCTTCTTTCCTCCATTGTGTTGTGGTTTAAGAACACCACGATTTTTTTAACTTGTCTTTTCAGATAAAGTAACAATGTAAGGCGGGAGATTGTGGGAGATCTTTGATTGTAACAATGTGTGAGTGCGGCATAAGTGTTTATTCAGCTCTGCCACCTTGTGGTGATTTCTGGTAGAACACTGGGGGGTGTGTGTGCAGTACAAGGCGATGAATAGAGGAATGTATACAGCCAGAAAGTGGAGATGATCTCCGCAATCCATAGAGAATCAGGATGGGAATAGAAGGAAGGTTTATTCATCCCCCTCCCAATCTGACCGACCTGCTCCTCATCTAAAGATCCTTCTTATTAGGATTATTAAACTCCCACTGCTCTGATTGGCTCAGATTTCAAATTCCTGGTTTCAAATTTTCCCGCTTGAATAGTGAAGAACGTTACAGACAAATAATCAGCCCCTATTATACCGCCAAATCCGACACTGAGATCATCAGATGAGACATTTATCCAAGAAATATGATCAATGCCTTATGACTGAAATGAATACAAATGGATTCTGAAGATCACTGAATAATGTAAAACATTTCTATATGTTCTCTTCTATTTCAAGTCCTCCGAATGCAGAACATGATAGTGAGATACTTCTCTCATAGATCTCTACCTTTCTATATGATGATGGGAAATAAAGTATTCCACGTTTCATCATTAGATCTGTATAGGATCATGGAACTGACCTCTATCAGATATGTACCAGTTACACATCCCCCCCCCCCCCATATACATTTGTACAATGAATGAATAAAACAAATATTTCATGTCTGAAGAATCAGATCTGTCCCCTCTTAGAAACATTGATAACATTTTGCTGGTTTCTAGTTACAAAGTAAATGAAATTCTCTGCAGAATATTGGATGGCCGAGGCTCCTTTCTATCAGTTTTCCTTACTACCAAATGATAAAATATTCACCAGAAATATATTATAAAATGAAAAGATCGGAAGTGTAGGTCAAAAATGATGTATACAAGACATTATATATGTGTAATCCTTGTATACAGAAAAGTCCACTTTTAGATTACGGTAAAAAGCTCCCATGTATTCTCTGAGGAGCAACACTGACACCTAGTGGTTATAAAACTGCATGTCTTCTGTACGGGGATGTGGGAAGATCTACAATGTGATTGGATGGTTTGTTCCCACTAGCCGACTAGAATGGATGGGTCTAAATGGAAATACGTGAAGAATTCACAAATAAAGGGAATGTAATAAACTAGCTGATATTCGGATGGATTTATTCTCACTATAATACATACTCAAATCAATAACTTGCCATCAGATTGTACAAACCTCATTGTATAGATAACCTGTTAATTCTTCATTGATAACGGGTTAAGAATTGTGATAAAATGTGATGACAGCTCATTGACGGAAATGGTGGGTGGCTCTTAGAAGAGCCTTTGTGTCTTGTGTTGGGGTAATGATGATGATGATGGGGGGATTACTTGGCGCTGGTGTACTTGGTGACGGCCTTGGTGCCCTCGGAGACGGCGTGCTTGGCCAGCTCTCCGGGCAGGAGGAGGCGGACGGCGGTCTGGATCTCCCGGGAGGTGATGGTGCGGCGCTTGTTGTAATGAGCCAGGCGGGAAGCTTCGCCGGCGATGCGCTCGAAGATGTCATTGACGAAGGAGTTCATGATGCCCATGGCCTTGGACGAGATGCCGGTGTCGGGGTGCACCTGCTTGAGCACCTTGTACACGTAGATGGCATAACTCTCCTTCCTGCTCTTCCTCCGCTTCTTGCCGTCCTTCTTCTGGCTCTTGGTCACGGCTTTCTTGGAGCCCTTCTTGGGCGCCGGGGCTGACTTGGCTGGTTCAGGCATGATAAGAGTTAATGATATCTTCTCCGCTCTGTGAAGGGAAAATGTGCTGGAGCCGCCCTCATGTGCTGCTTATATAGGCGTCCTATGCAAATGAGCCTCATCCCTAATCACTCTTCTATTGGAGGATTCAATCATGTGATGGGGAGTGACGTCATGCTTTCTTTTCTCCTTTACAGATTGGTTTAGAGACAAGTCAGGACAGTATTGGCTGGATTGAAACAGGACCAATCACAGCGTGTGACGTCAGAGCACTGAGTGTATAAAAGAAAGGGGAGTGGCTGTGGGGTGACATTCTCTAGTGTCGATCATTCGGTGATAATGTCAGGACGCGGCAAACAAGGAGGCAAGGTTCGTGCTAAGGCCAAGACCCGATCATCCCGGGCTGGTCTGCAGTTCCCAGTCGGTCGTGTTCACCGCCTGCTCAGGAAGGGCAACTATGCCGAGCGGGTCGGGGCCGGAGCTCCCGTCTATCTGGCCGCCGTGCTCGAGTATCTGACGGCTGAGATCCTGGAGCTGGCCGGCAACGCCGCCCGCGACAACAAGAAGACCCGCATCATCCCCCGACACCTCCAGCTGGCTGTCCGCAACGACGAGGAGCTCAACAAGCTGCTGGGCGGAGTCACCATCGCCCAGGGAGGAGTCCTGCCCAACATCCAGGCCGTGCTGCTGCCCAAGAAGACCGAGAGCCACAAGGCCGCCAAATCCAAGTAATCATCCCGACAATTCCTCCACCTCTATTACCCAACACAACGGCTCTTTTCAGAGCCACCCACCTCTCCATACAAAGAGCCCGACATACATTGTTTTGTTGCCTAGTCTCCAATGTTTTTAATGTGATTCATCGTTCACTCTAATAGCAAACACTTTGTATTCTTCTTCACACTTTTTACAGGTCAGTAGTAAAGTAGGAAGATTCAGCCGCATTATACCTCTCCATACAAAGACACACATACATTGTTATCGGGGATCTGATTGTATGTTCTATTTGCAGTTATTTCATGGTAGTTTATAGAACAAAGTGATCTGATTACAGGGAAGGATCTTCATTGCTCTCCTTTAGTTCTGATGGATGATTCGATTTCATTCAATACCAAACAAGAATCCTTCCAACTGAAAAGGAACACAGATCTCCTCAACTCCTTCATCAGAGGAAGACAGACTTCTGAAGGAATCTGCAAGAACTGTGATTGGCTCAACTTTCTAATTTCTTCCTACAAATTGATCTCAGGAATTCAATAGACCGTTACAGTCATCTCTGATCCACTTAGCCGACCCTTCCGGGGACATTGATCAACGGCCCCCTTCATTTCAGGGGAATTATTTACCAAGAATAACAAAAATACGTTGGAAATTATACTTTCCAAATTGTGTTTTGGTTTGACATCCGAATACAGAATTCGCCCTGCTATAGAGATGAATGGAAAGTCTACTGAACAAGTGTTTTCTGGGCGGGAAACCGAGATCTCGGAATTAATTTCTTTGTAGTCCTCGTAAGAAGACTGTATTTTCTGGCTGGTGCAGGAACCGCCCACAGCTGTGATTGGCTCAGATTTCAAATTTGCCCGCCTGAATTGTGTAGATCGTTACAGATAAATATTCATCTCTCTTATACCGCCAAATCCGACACCGAGGAGTTGATCAGACGAGACATTTATCGGAGAAATATGAATAGCACGCTAATTTTCATTAGTCCGCAATAATTAGGAAAGGATTTTGTTTGTTATTGAACCATGAGAAAACACTTCTATATGTTCTTAGAATCCAGGATCTCACCACTGCTACACACAGAATATGATCGAGAAATGTCTTCTATTATAGATCTCTTCTTTTTTTATAGCATGGGAAATGAAGTCATGATCACATACAGATCTAATCATGAAATCTTCATGTTACTGCCTGATATCTATATATTTTTTTTCTCTTTCAGACGTTTATCAGTGAAAGATGGTTCTCATATCACAACCAGAATATGTATACAAAGAAATGTGAAATAAATAGTAGTAACCATGACACAGCTAAATATGTACAATGAATGCAAAAAAAAAGAGCCCTTTCCAACTATATCTAGCGCTTATGGATTGGTAAAATAGGAATCAGATATATCTTGGTCATTTATTGATTACTAATCATCTATTAGGTTAAAAAGGCGCTACTATATACAACTACCAAAGGTAGGTATTCTTAAACATATAATAAAATACACAAAAATACAGCGCTAAAAGTATCAAACAATATCAAATTGTGTGCATTGATGGAACCAATTATTATCCTAATTGTGCTATTGGTTGATGCTTTTTTGTGTGCTTTATTATATTTAATGAATAAAGTAAATATTTCACGTCTGAACTGAAGAGCCGGATCAATTTTCTCTTTGTAATACTCAATCTGCCAAAGGTTTAGAAGGTCCCAAGAATGTGAAATTCTCTGCCGAATACTAATATGTTGTGGCCCCGCCCCTTTCCAATAGTCTCCTATCAGGTCCGCCTGGCTTAAAACAGGGAAGACGGCGTATTTCTATATATGCTTCTTTATCAGAGTAATATTTTATAAACATGACATTATTATTGACAAATTAGTATCTGGTGGTTGTGGTTTCTGCTAAGGAGGGTCAAAAATATATATATTTTCGTTGTAATCTCCAAGGAATATCTAGAAAACTGTTGAGAAGCAAGAATATATTTGTCTTCTCTATTTTTCAGAACCGCAGAATGTTTAGGAGCCGACATGGAAAAACAAATCTATTCTGTGTAATGAATGGTTGTGACTCCGCCTTTTCTCGGGATGTTTTCCATCAGGTCCGCAAAGTCTCTATAAAAGGAGGGCGGGCAATCAGTCCATTTCAGTTCTTCTTAGTAACAGAGAAGAGTCGTCATGTCTGGTCGCGGTAAAGGAGGGAAGGGTCTGGGGAAAGGAGGTGCTAAGCGGCACAGGAAGGTGCTCCGGGACAACATCCAGGGCATCACCAAACCCGCCATCCGACGTTTGGCCCGCAGAGGGGGTGTCAAGCGCATCTCCGGACTCATCTATGAGGAGACCCGCGGAGTGCTCAAAGTCTTCCTGGAGAATGTCATCCGCGATGCCGTCACCTACACCGAGCACGCCAAGAGGAAGACCGTCACCGCCATGGATGTCGTCTATGCTCTCAAACGCCAGGGCCGCACTCTCTACGGATTCGGAGGCTAAACCCTCATAGACCCCCCTACTATCCACTTCATCTACACAAAGGCCCTTCTCAGGGCCACCCACCTTCTCATCCAAAGGGCTCTCATCGCGAATGTTTTGCATTTAATTATATCCATTTCTAGCATGTCGGAAAGGAAGTTCTTCAGCTGAGCATACACTATACAATCCGATTTTCATTAGATCTAAACCATATAAATGATACATGCTCTTCCTTTACAATACCGTTACCGCCTTTTTGGTAATCTATTAAGTGTATATATGTATATACACACACACCGGCCACTTTATTAGGTACAGTTGTTCAATTGCTTATCAGCCAATCACATGACGGCAACTCAACCCACCTACTCCTTCTTTATATGTCATACAAAGGCACTTCTCGGGGACATCCACCTTCTCACATAAAGAGCTGTAAATGGTGCCCTCCAATCGGTGTAATATACTAGTCGGGTACATGTAATAAGTTCTCCAGAATTTCAACCCCTTCCGCACCCTCTACTCCCTGTTTCTTTACATTTCTAGTCATGCTATTTCTTGCTCAAGAAACTTCCAGAACTGGGGTAGGCACAATATCAGTTTGAACGTTTACATTTCCCATCACGTTCCATCCAGAGAAGCAGAGCGATCATTGCACCGGATCTGAGCAGGAAATAGATGAATGGACGATTTCTATACAATCAAATGTGCACTGATCATTTCTCTTACTTGGGGAATTACAACGTCTCCTGTTATGTGTACGTCTTTCTCCATAGAATCCAAAACATTTAGTATTCTATAGCTCTATTACATCTGGAACTATAGTGACATTGAGGTCCAACATAATGTATATTAGAGATTTACTCCCGCAGACACTTGATTATATACTCGAAATTTGACATTCGAAGTACTGGCCACACACTGCAATCTCGTCTAAGCCTTTCAGTTCTATTTTTTGGAAAAAAACAAAACAAATAACATTGTACAACCGGATTGTATACACGACTAAAAATAACTTTCTTTGCCACATTTATGCTAGAATCGTATAACTCCGGGAGAAAAGTACAGATAATGATATAGACAGCCCTTTGGATGAGAAGGTGGGTGGCCCTGAGAAGGGCCTTTGTGTAGATGAAGTGGGTAGTAGGGGGTCTATGAGGGTTTAGCCTCCGAATCCGTAGAGAGTGCGGCCCTGGCGTTTGAGAGCATAGACGACATCCATGGCGGTGACGGTCTTCCTCTTGGCGTGCTCGGTGTAGGTGACGGCATCGCGGATGACATTCTCCAGGAAGACTTTGAGCACTCCGCGGGTCTCCTCATAGATGAGTCCGGAGATGCGCTTGACACCCCCTCTGCGGGCCAAACGTCGGATGGCGGGTTTGGTGATGCCCTGGATGTTGTCCCGGAGCACCTTCCTGTGCCGCTTCGCGCCTCCTTTCCCCAGCCCCTTCCCTCCTTTACCGCGACCAGACATCTCTATGCTTCGCCGTCAGATACACGACCAGTAAAGAGCCGCCGCCCGGCCTCCTCCTTATATACAGCAGGGGGCGGGAACGGGAGGGGAGGTGTGTCTGCGAGGTCACAGAAGCCCCGCCCCATCAGTCTGACCTCACAGCCGTTGCTCACTTTGAATTTCCCGCCTAATGATGCTCTTTGTTCTCTAATCAGGAAAAGTCCAACAGGAAGAATAAACTGCCGTGTGTGTAGAGAATGTTCTAGAAGCCGATTTTATAGGAATAGATGTTCTGATCTATAATCCCTCATCTGTATTTGTTGGCGGAGCAGACAGATCCTATTCACTAAACAATGATAAAGGAGAAGGGAGATGGTGTGTGTGTGTGTGTGTGATGTCCATGAACTCCACTGTGATTATTCTATCATCTCCTATACAGAGAAGTGACATTATTTCTGATCACTGCCGGCTATAGAAAGGTCAGAGGATGGAAAGCATTAGAGGAGACTTTCTACTCCCTGTGATGACCATGGATGATCATTACTGGGGGGGATGAGTCCATGTCTCTGACGTCATCCGGTATGATCCAAATAGATATCTTTAGTAAAACTTACTCAGATATCGGGACATTCATAGTTGGGGGAAACGTGAACTCAACAAAATAGGACTTGAGCCAAAACATTTACCCCCCCCCCCCAAAAAAACAAAAACAAAAAAAACAAACAAAAACAAAACAGTGATAATACCTTTCAATTCTTAGTTACAGACGAATACCTGGGATATGGGCACTCTGAAATGTCCATACAAACATCTACAGAGTATAGACATATAAAGTACTCTTTATCCTATTATCTTCCCTCCCACCTCATATATATCCTGGAATAAACAATTGTCTCTGTTCTCCCTGGAGAATTATCAGTTATTCAACATTACAGAGATGTAGCCTACCAAGTCTTATCAGAGATGCTTTCCTCCATCATTGACACTTGTTGCAGTATCTGATGTTCCCCTTTCAGTCATTCCTCCTGGGCATACATTATAATAGGGGTGCCGCCACTGTATCCTTTCACTGGTGACTTTTCTATCATGTCTACTATATAAAGTCCCCACAATGATGCTCCAATGTGTGATCCTTCAGGCCATACACTACACCATCTCTAATCTCCTATTATCTCTCCAGCAGTAAAGTATCTCCGAGAGTCCCGGAATAGATTCCTTGTAATACATTGTATCATTTCTCCACAATCCTCCCAGTGCAGAATGATGGCTCTCTGATCACCTTGTATCCCTTCTACACTGACCATGAGATAGTAGCAGGCACAGCTGCTGCATGTTATCATAGGGGCAAAAAGGCCATTCAGTCCTTCAGTGTACATCCATCCACACAAGGATTTCATGTCATCACTTGAACTGTATCCACATGCTGACAAGGCCTTTTCTGACACGTGTTACTTAGTTGTGTACAAGTAAAAATCAGTATTTTTTGTTAGAAAATTACTAATAAGTGAACCCCCAAACATTATTTAACGATACATACACAATATATATAGAGAGAGAGAGAGAGAGAGAGAGAGAGAGAGAGAAAGAGGAGACAATACAGTTATTCTCTACGGTCTCTGCTATGGCAGTTGTAATTTTTTAATGTCACATGGTTTTTGTGCAGCGTTTTTTTAAACACAATTTTTTGGGAAAAATACACTTTGGTTAATTTAAAAGTCATAATAACCTATACCCTTTTTTTTTTTTTTTCCTTTTAACTATTTATGAAAAAATGATGTTACGCCCAGTAAATTAGGAAGTGGAATCAGGAAGGCAAACTTTACGATCACATTAAATCTCTTCCCAGATCGCAGCAAGCAATGGGGTTTGATCAAAGAAATGGTGTTTGATTTACTAAGACTGGAGAATGCAAAATATGGGGCAGCTGTGCATTGTAGCCAATCAGCTTCTAACTTCAGCTTGTTCAAATAAACTTGGACAAAAAAAAAAAAAAAAAAACCTAAAGCTGATTGGCTTCTATGCAAAGCTGCACCAGATTTTGCACTCTCCACTTTTAGTAAATCAACCCCAATGTGTCAGGGTTACACCTTCATCTGGAATAATTTGGGGACATTTTTTTAATGAAGATTGAAGCAGAGCCACTCCATACCTCTGTGTCTCCAGCGGAGTCCATCCTTACATCTGTGTCCCAAGTGGAACCCCTCCTTACATCTGTGTCCCCAGTGGAGCCCCTCCTTACATCTGTGTCTCCAGCGGAGCCCCTCCTTACATCTGTGTCCCCAGCGGAGCCCCTCCTTACATCTGTGTCTCCAGCGGAGCTCCTCCTTACATCTGTGTCCCAGGCGCCCCATATGGAAGGGCCGCCACTGCTCAAGAATCTGCTTGACACTTTTATCCATCCCAAATTCCCAACTAAAGGACTTTGCATATCCAACTCTATAAACTGGTGGGTTTTGTTCTTTGGCTTAACCAGATGACCCCAAAACTACTTCACTTTCCCATATGCAGACCCTAGCCTTCTGATGTAAACTTTGCTGTTTTATGTGGCTCCAAGATGTCTGGGATAAATGCTGCATGTCAAATCTTTCTAAACCACTAACAAGATAAGAGAAGACTACCAAGATATCAGATAAACAGATCTACAGTATGGAGCTTGCTGGAAGGTGTAGTATAGACACACAGCTTTCTCTGTGTGTTCAGTGGAGGGGGGGGGGGGGGGCTCCCGTCTCCACTGAACACAAGGGGCTTAGTCCTCACGGAGGTAACCTTTTTATAGCCCGCCGGAAGTGACTTTGTTCCCACACTGAGAACAAAGCACCCGACTGGGCGGATGCTGCTGGGCACGATTGTTTGCACCAAAAAGCAGCTCCAAACCCCACCAATGAAGCACCGCATCTGCAATATCGTGATTAAAGGACATTCTTTTCAACTTTTTTTTTTTTTTTCTTAAAGGGTCCGTTTTTTTTTTTTTAAATTTATGTTTTGTTTTGGTGACTACAGGAGGGGGCATTGCCCGGGCGCCCCCTATGGATGGGCTGCCCCGACCCATGGCTTTACCTGCTCTGCAGCTTTTTATTTGCTTTGCCAACTATTATCGGAAGTTTATTTGTAACTTCTCGTCTTTGGTCAAGCCCCTGACTGATATTACCAGAAAGGACGGTAACCCACAGAGTTGGTCTCCGGAGTCCATTAGGGCCTTTGAGAGTCTCAAGGCTGCTTTTTTTCTGCTCCTGTGTTGGCACATCCTGATCCTACGTTACCTTGTATCCTTGAAGTTGATGCTTCTGAGACTGGAGTTGACGCCCTTCTGTCTCAACTTCCTACCTCTGAGAGTGCTATGCATCCTTGTGGCTACTTTTCCAAGAAATTGCCACCTGCAGAGTGCAATTACAAGATTAGTGACAGAGCTGTTAGTGATCATTTTAGCCCTGAAAGAATGGAGAAATCTCCATGAAGGTACCACTGTGCCGGTTCTCATTCTTACTGACCATAAGAATCTCACATTCTTGTCTGAGGTTGAACGCCTCTTTCCCAGAAGGGCGCAATGGGCTCTTTTCTTGTCTAGTTTCAATTACATTGTCTCATTCTTACCCGCTACTAAGAATGTAAGGGCTGACGCTTTGTCACAACAATTTTCCTCCACTTCCAAAATGGAGTCGGTTCCAGTTCCTGTGATTTCTTTGTGATTGTATTCTGGCTACGGTTCGCACCAGTCTCACTTCTCCTTTGGGTGACAAAATTCTTGCTGCTCAGGTCCATGCTCCTCCTGAGAAACCTTGTGACCGCTGCTTTGTCCCAGAGAGTCTCTGTACTGCCGTGCTCTAGACTTACCATTCTCCCAAGGCTGCTGGCTACCCTGGGAAGAATCAACTCTTTTGGGCCATTTCATAACAATGCTGGTGGTCTAGTCTACGTGCTGATGCAATCCCCTTCGTAGCTGCCTGTTCCGTGTGTGCTTAGCTTAAGACTCCACGACACCTTCCAGTGGGCCTCCTACAACCCATACCCAATGGAGAGAGGAGTCAGGACCTGGACCCACATGTCTATGGATTTCATTGTGGCATTACCCAACTCCCAGGGAAACACAGTTATTCTTATGGTGGTTGACCGGTTCTCGAAAACGTCCCATTGTATTCCACTTAAGAAGTTGCCCACTTCTAAGGAACTGGCTTCCATTTTTGCTCGTGAGATTTTTCGCTTACATGGGCTACCCAAGGTGATTGTCTCAGACAGGGGTAGTCAGTTTGCTGTGGTAATTCAGCTTGCTTTCTCCTCTGCGTATCACCTGCAGTCTAATGAGGCCGCAGAATGAGCCAACCAGTCCTTGGAGCAATTCCTACGTTGCTATATTTCTGACCATCATAACAACTGGTCAGACCTCTTACCGTGGGCGGAGTTTGCTCACAATAGTGCCTTGAATTCTGCTTCCCGATTGTCAATGTTTATGGCAAACTATGGTTTCCAACCTTCCCTGTTGTCTGACTCACTTGTTCCGCAGAGTATTCCTGTGTTAGAGGAGCATCTCCGTGGTCTTTGTTCCACTTGGGCACAAGTCCAGGAGGCTTTGCAACATGCTAATGACAGGTAAAGACTCCATGCTGACCGCAGACAATTTCCAGTGCCTTCCTACCAGGTTAGGGACAGGGTCTGGCTGTCATCTCGCAACCTCCGACTTTGTGTTACCTCTCTGAAGTTCATATCTCGGTTTATTGGGCCTTTCCGTATTCTTCGCAGGATTAACCCAGTGGCTTATGCATTAGAACTTCCTTCTAATATGTGTATTTCAAATGTATTTCATGTCTCCTTATTAAAACCTTTGGCCTGCAACCACTTTACCACCTCTGTGCCTCGTCCTTGGCGTCCTTGCCCTGTACAGGTTGAGAACCATGAAGAGTATGAAGTACAGTCCATCATTGACTCCTGTAAGTTCTGTGGGCGCATACAGTACTTTGTGCATTGGAAAGGGTATGGTCCAGAGGAACGCTCTTGGGTCTAATCCTCAGACGTACATGCCCCCGTCCTCCTTCGTGATTTCCATAGACATTTTCCCCTCAAGCCTGGTGATCCTCCGAGGGGGAGAGGTCTTTGAGGAGAGGGTACTGTCAGGGCTGGGCTCAGCCCTTCCTTCTCAAAGCTGGCCACTTGGCTGTCGGCTAATTACCAGCTCCTATCTCTCCACAGTGACTCACATGTTGATGATATCCTGCTCATCAGTCCTGCCTACTTAAGCTGTCCAGTCCAGATGATCTCTGCCTTTGCCTTGGTCACATCTCTAGAGGCACTCCCCTGTGTTCCTGTTTAAGACTTGCTTGGCTGACATTCCTTCTGGCTCCAGATCCTGCTTGCTGTTCTACTACACTCATCTCTGACTCCCTGACATTTTGGTTTGTCTGACTATCCATTCCAGTTCCTGAACTCTGGCTATGTATTGACTACGTTTACCTTTTTTTTTATTATTATTATTAAACAAGTGTGATTTAACTGTACTTCTGTCTCAGTCTTATTCATGGTTTCTTAAAAAATGGGGCGGGGGGGGGCGTGGCTTGCCGCGCGGTGGAGATGACAGCTTAGCTGAGGAGCTCCGTCAGACCCGTGGCCCAAAACCAGTCTTGCTGCTTAATAGAGACTGATGATGAACAAGCAGAACCGTCATCCACAGCACACTCGTTCCCGTTGCTCCACAGCTGCCTCAGCGGGGAGAAATATCTCCGAGATCTTCAATAACCAGGCGGTGGTACAGAGAGTCATGGTGGGAGGAAAGATGGCACCGGTGCAACAAGAGGGAGACTTCAGCGAAGACTCCCAGTCTGCTACAGAGGACAACGGTAGGAGAAATGACCTTTCTGATCACCCTATTATCTACGAAGACATGTCAGGCTTTGCAGCTGACATTAAAGCCTCTTTCTCTGCTGCTATCACGGACCTTAAAACCAACCTGCTGGTCCTTACAGAAAAGATGGCCACTGCTGAAGCAGCAGGGAAACACAGAGGCAAAGCCATTCACAGACTAGAGAAAGTCACCTCCTCCCATGCTCTCCACTTTATTGAGATGAGACAACTAGAAGATCTTTACAATAGAGGGAGAAGGAATAATATTAGGGTGCGAGGTATTCCGGAATCAGTTAATGCAGAACAGATAACACCAGTTCTACAGAGGGTCTTTATTAGCCTCTTTGAAAGGCCTGAAGACTCAGAGATTGAATTTGTCAGAGCACACAGAGCCCTTAGAGCCAGAGGCCCGGATACATTACCCCCCCCCCCCCCCCCCGAAATCATTTGCTGCTTGCAAAATTTCTCTCTCAAAGAAGAGATCATGTACAAAGTCCATAAAAATGAACAAACAGTGTTTAATGGTGAGCACATAAAACTTTTTCAAGATCTTTCCCAGATTACGCTAAAAAAATGCAGGGCCTTGTGACCTTTGTTAGACGTGCTACGGGAAAAAGAACTTTGCTACATGTGACGTTTCTCCCTTGCCCTTCTGGTGACTCACAATAGCAGACAGCACATACTCCGCACCCCGAGTGATCTGCCGGAATTCTGCAGTGCCCTCCAACTAAGCCAGATAGACCTCCCGGAGTGGTATCAAGAGTTCACTCTCCCACCAAGGGAACAAAGTCCGCCACAGTATCCTTTGATGACACCAGAGAAACATCACTCCAAGAAACAGAAGCAGAATCGTCAAGATGGTCAAATGGCCGGCACTCCAGATAGCAGGGCACACTCTGCTAGAAATCTATCGGATGCCTGATCATTGAGACTCGGGGCACTGCAAGTAAGATCATACACATTGACCAATTGTTAACACAGCTTTCTTACTGGTTTAACAGAGATCCTATCGCATCTAGTGTAGGGCCTCATCCTAAGGCTCGCACCTCCATATTTGCCTTCCACATTGGATACTAACTGCGGATGCTTCACCACGCTCACTCTAGCAGCAGAGTAAAAGCAGACTAGCAATAAGGATTTGGTACACACCCTAGTCATCTTCCAAGTCCCCAAACCCCCCCCCCCCCGCCACAGGCGGCTCTAGGCTTTGTGAGGCCTTAGGCAAAACTTAGACATGAGGCCCCACTGATGCCCTTGAATTACGCAGTAGGCCTTCACAGATTGAGATCCTCGTGCGGTGGATGGGAAAAGTGACATGCGCGGACGCAATATCACTCCTCATTGGCTGGCAGGCAGAACATCAGTAGTCTTAGGTTACGCGAGAAGTTAGTGTAACAGGGCTCTTAACATTGCCTGCACACAGCGGCATTAAGATGTCTTGTCACCTCTAAAATAAAGTGCTGCAGATCAGATGTTCGGCATGCCTAAATGAGACAGGGCTCTTAACGCTGCGTGAGCACAGCAGTGTTGAGGTCCCCTGTCAATCAAAACTGGGGTAATGTTTGTCGCACTACCCCTGAAGGAGATGCTTGGTAATTTTGGGTTCTCTGTTCTGTGTCTCAACTCCAAGAACACCCTCAGCCCCTCTGACACACCTGGTTGATTGAATCACTACAGACACACGTAGCGTATAGTACCTTTCACCTTACTGTAGGATATAGGCAATAAACAATTACACACGTGCTTAGTGGTAGACACTATTTGTCTAGAATTAAGAACTTGCATAAATGACAAAAAGTGCAGTTCACAAAGCAGAGTAGAACTGCCCTCGGGTAATAAAGGTAAACAAATATATCTATAAAAGCAGCTCTATATCAATAGCAAAAAAATCAATACGAGAATAGGTAAATCAATATTTAGCTACACAACAGTAATCCAAAGGTGTCTGAAAGGAATAGCAGTTTCCTAGTGGTTTTCGAGTGCACTCGAAAAAATGAGAGAAGGTGGGGTCCCCCTTTAAATGGCAACAACAAACTGCGCAGGGCCGGTGCAAGGATTTTTCTTTACTTATCCCTGGTCCAAGAAGTGACGTCATACAGGGGAGGGCTGGCAGCCTGTCCAGTTAAGTGGCCCATTGAACCACCGAATCAGCTCATCCATGCCCACCTGGTTTTTCAATGCAGCTTCACCAGTGCCGCCTCATCAGTGCCTATCAATGCAGCCTCATCAGTGCCCATCAATGCAGACTCACCAGTGTCCATAAATGCAGGCTCACCAGAGTTGTAGTTTCCTCTGCCCTGCTCGAGAGCTTGAGCGTGGACTACAACTCCCAGAATGCAACAGCGGCCAGCTGGGCCGCCGGCCCAACTTCCTACAGAAGAAAAAAAAAAGGCAGTGGGCAGCGGCTGCTGGCTGTTTTCAACATAGGTTAGAGTAGCCTAGGGGGCAATTGCCACTATGCCCCCCTGGCCCAGCCTGCCCCTGACGTCATACATGACACTTCCCGTTCTGTGTACAGGAGGGTGCAGAGTGGACGAAGGTCTGCTGAGCTACCGCTGCCCTTCCCAGTGCCACCCACCATGACAGCACCGGGCCCGCAGGTGGGACAGTGGTGCCTGGTAAACATGGTGAAGGGGGTGTCAGTAGTGAAAGTGATAGGCGGCTTCCCAGCCACTTGTAACTTCCAGATGAAAGGCGACAGTCGGCTTTACTAAAGTACACACACTCCCAGCTGCTATAGGGGCTGGGAGTGTGTAAAAAAAACAAAAACAAACACAAAAACATTCAGCACTGTAAAAATCAGAATCCCCAGCAAGTGGGAACCCGCAGTGGATTTGCAGGGATCTCACATTGCACCAGTGTGAACCGAGCCTAAGTGTTGGTTCACACATGAGCGATGTGATCGCATGTCTCCCAGTGGCAGTTCACACTGCCCTATGCGAACTGCTGGGGGTGTCAATACAAAGTTAATGACACCCCCAAATCAGTTTGCATATCGCAGTGTGAACTGCAAATTCGGACAGGAATCGGATCACATGGGTGTGAACACCCATTTGTCCTGATTCTGATCAGAAAAGAGGTCCTGTGCGAGTTTGGTCCAAATGCAATTCGAATTCAGCCATACAATCTGTATGGCTGAAATTGCATTGCAGAGATTGCATGTGATTTGCACTGCAGTGTGGTACAAATCACATTCGATGTTGAACTTCGCTGCAGTGTGAACTAGCACTATATCCTAAATCTTCCTCTCTAATCGCTGGTGCATGTTGCAGCTGTGAATAAGGCCTGCGGACAGTATTAGGGTCAAAGAATAACAGGGTGGGCAGTTCCTATAGATGGCAGTAGATAATGGCCGACCAGCCCTCTTACCAGATCCAGGGATACAGCAACACAATGGTTCCTCTGATCAGGAGTTAGCTCATTCTGGGTTGCCTATGGCGACTCCGCTGGGTAGTGCCCAGGTCTGTATTCTGGAAATAACTTCATGCTTTTTTTTCAGAAGGGATGGTGCTAGGCTGTGTGGATTTCTCTCTGGTGTGCAGAGTCCTGGGTGCACTTCCCCAAAATTCTCCCGGGCTTCTGGATCTCTCTCCCTCCTCTTCAGCTGGGCATGCTGGGGGCTGCAGTTTCTTCCCTTCGTGTTGCAATGTCCAGCCTTTGAGACTACATTTCCCACAATCCTCCTCTCTGCTTCATTTTAGTGTTTTTTTTTTCCCCCTGTCCAATAAGAAGGAGGGGGAAGAAACACGAGTACAGTGGTGAGAGGAGAAGAGGGGGGGGGAGAGCTGGCAGCAGCTTCTCTCTCTCCACACAGATACAGCCGCTCCTGCGATCTTCTTCTGCTCTGCTCAACTCTGGCAGGGGGAAGGAGGGGGAATGGGCAGGAAGCAGAGAGAGAGAGCCCTCCAGTCTTTTAGCGGTGCCTCCAGCAGGAGGGTGAAGGAGGTCTCCTCAGACCCGCTCTTGTCATTTGCCGGTGGCCGGCGGGGAGAGCAAGCAGGATGGGGATCCACGGCACCTGTTTACACATATCAGGCAAATGCAGCGATGGCAAGGCCCCTGTGATTGTGAGGCCTAAGGCGATCGCCTAATTTGCCTACTTGGAGAGCCGCCTCTGCCCCCTGCCCTTTATACTATCTTTCTCTGACATAACTACTGCTGCCTGCAATTGCACTAGATTAGTGGAAACATCAGACACTAGACTACAATAGCTGGTACAGACTCATTCCCTTCCCAAGCGAAAAAAAAAACTTTCTAACACCTGAAGGTTGGCTACCACATTGTAGTTTGATATACTCCTTTGATGGATAGGTCCTACTGGATGATGCCCAAAGTCCCTATACTACTCAATATTCCAGATTAATAATGCCAGTTTAGTTATGACTTACAATGTGTTTGATCTGTTTAGCAGATCTTTTGTACATTTGTTTTTGCCTTTCTAATCCATTTGTCTCCAAGAGACAGGGGAGAATGGGATGGAAGGTAATGTTGCTTTCCTCACCTCGATCCCAACATAATATCTGTTCTTTACATTTGCTATAGTTAATGCTTGTCCAATGTTGTCGGTCAAAGCTATATATCAATCGCCCAAATGGCAGTGAAGACTTTATGGCACTTATCATTATGTTTATTTGGGCCATGATTTGAATGTTCCACAAAATTTGATACGTTTTCCCCTATCCACTTTTAGATTGGTGGGGGCTGTCATCTCTGTCGGGGGCCTCCCTCGTTCCTACAGTGTGTGACGGTCTGGAGATTTTAGACCCATTCCCGCACACTACGATCTGACCCTCTTGGACGGTATAGTTGTCTAGGAGGGTAGTTAACTCCTCTCTCCGCTCTTACCTCTGTCTACTTTTCATATTCCTGTTCCTCTGCTTTCTACACTCTGTCCATCATAGCTGTTGGTTTAAGTGATAAAAAACCCATACTTGTACCTTATCAGTGTCTCCTGAAGTTGTGGTTACAGGTAATAGTCTCTATCTAGTCTCGCTTCTGAACAATGGCCTACTCTGCACTTGGGCGACTCCCACAGTGGTTTCACAGAATGTCAAAGGCCTTAATATACCGGAGAAAAGATCCACCCTCCCGAGGGAGTTGAAAAAAAGTAGGCCTAAGTTTGTTTTTTTTACAAGAAACACACTTCAAGACAAATCATATCCCTAGGCTTACCGATTCCTACTTCAATGAGGCCCACCACGCTACTAACAACGTATCAAAGTCTAAAGGGGTCTCAATTCTACTGAGTAAAGATGCCTCGTTTGAAATAACAGACAAATTAGTAGACCCAGGGGGAAGATTCATTTTCATCAAAGGGTTGTGTGGCGGAGTTCCCACCGCCCTAGCCAATGTTTATTTGCCCAACACCTCCCACCTTTAATTCTGCCAAAAACTAGTGAAGGAGTTGGAAGGTTTCAGCTCGGGCCGTTTAATTCTGGGAGGGGATCTCAATATCCCTTTAAACCCGCTAATAGACACCTCGACAGGGAAGACTCTCGTCACCTTTAAGATACTAAAGAGAATTAAATCCCTTCCTCACTCAGTAGAACTGGTAGACACCTGGCACTTTTTACATCCGGATGGTAGAGACTTCTCCTTTTATTCAATTCCACACAAGCGCCACTCAAGTATTGATTATATTTTCATTACACAAAGGGACCTTCACTTAGTCTTCAGAAGCCCATATAGGGATCCAGACAATCTCTGACCATGCCCCAGTTTCCATTACTCTAAATCTTGCAGACCCCCCCCCCCAAAAAAAAAAAAAAAAAAAATCAGAAATGTGGAAACTAAATTCCTCTCTCTTAACAGATCCTGTCTTGCTCTCCAAACTGAACACATCCTTAAATGACTTCTTTAGAATCAATGTGACCCCAGGTATGGACCCGCTGACGGTTTGGGAGGCTCACAAGTGCTCCGTCAGAGGTGAATTGATCAATTGGGGATCACAAAGAAAGAAAGATCAGGACAGGGAAATTTCACACCTAACGGGGAAAATTTGCACCCTAGAAACCCTCCATAAACAGTCCTTGACAACCCAATCCACAACAAACCTTCTTGAGGCCAGAAAGAAACTCAAGCAGATCTTATAATCAAAAACTAAATGATTCCTTTTCTTTTGGAAAATAATTTACTATGAACAGGGAGACAAGATTGGTCACTTGCTGGCTAGGGCCCTAAGAACCACCATGGCCACACAGAACATTACAGGAATCCAGAACAAAGGGGACAAAATTGACAGGACAACTGACAAAATAAGGCAACATTTTCACAAGTTTTATACCAATCTCTACAATCTCCCAACTCAACACAGACCATCAGACTTACCAGACAATAGGCTGAAGGTGATACAAGAATTTCTGAGGGATTCAGGCCTCCCTTCCCTCAGAGCAGAGGATATTACTCAACTTGAAAGTCCCATAGATTCCTCTGAACTCATGCTGGCGATTAAAGACCTAAAAACGGGCAAACGTTACTGGGTCTTGAGGATGGATCACTGGCCAGAGCTTGCACAGTATGCAATTGAGCTACTGGCCTGTCCTGCATCCAGCGTTCTATCTGAACGCACATTTAGTGCTGCTAGAGGCTTTGTAACCGATCATAGAGTGTGCCTGTCCACAAACTAGGTTGATCGGCTCACCTTTATAAAACTGAATCAGTCTTGGATCACCAGCTACCAAGCACCTGATGCTCTATGTAATTGTTAGTGGAGGAAATCAGATTGCAGAATGTATGGGGTGCACACATTGTGGTTTGCAAGTTTACCACTGAACCCCGCAGCTCTATATGGAATGTTTTAAAGTAGTAAAAACCTGACAGAGGTTGTAACCTTTCCTCATGGTAATCAAAAACTTTAACCACTTACAGACCGCCCGCCCTCGTTATACGACGGCTGTTTGAAGGAGGATATCTTTGTTATGGCAACAGCTAGCTGCCATAACCCCAGTATCCCCGTCTTCAGCGGGCCCTCCACTACAAGATAAAAGTGGTCTCTGCAGCAAATTCGCCACAAGATCACTTTTATCGGGGGTGGGAGAGGGGCCAAAACGTCACTTCTGCCCACAGCTCTTAAAGAGCCTTTTTTTTTAATATATATATTTTTTTTTAATTAGATTTTTTTTTTTTTTTTTTTTTTTAAATTGCATTTTAGTCTAAATATAAGATCTGGGGTCTTTTAGACCCCAGATCTCATATTTAAGAGGTCATGTCATGCTTGTTTCTATTACTTTAAGATAAAAAAAAAAAAATAATAAATAATAATAAAAAAAATATATATAAAATGCCCCGTCCCGACGAGCTTGCATGCAAAAGCAAACTCATACATGAGTAGCGCCCGCATATGAAAACAGTGTTCAAACAACACATGTGAGGTATCTCCTCTGTAACTTAAAACATGCAACCTGTAAAATGTTTTAAACATCGCCTATGAAGATTTTTAAGGGTAAAAGTTTGTCGCCATTCCACGAGCGGGCGTAATGTTTAGGCATGACATGTTGGGTATCAATTTACTCAGCGTAACATTATCTTTCACATTATTAAAAAAAAAAAAAAAAAAAAAAAAGAGCTAACTTTACTTTATTTCTTTCTTATTTTTTAATTCAAAAAAGTGTATTTTTATTTTTAAAAAGTGCACTTGTAAGACCGCTGCGCAAATACGGTGTGACAGAAAGTATTGCAACAACGCCATATTATTATCTAGGGTGTTAGAAAAAAATGTATAAGCATATATATATATATATATATATATATATGCTGGTGCCATATATCTCTTGTTTTCTGGGGGTGGCAGAATAAAGTAGGAGGGGAGCTTACTGCAGAACGTGAAAGGGCCATTGTGGGATTGTAGTAAAGGGCTCTTTCACATTCTGCAGTAAGCTCCCCTCCTACTTTATTCTGCCACCCCCAGAAAACAAGAGATATATGGCACCAGCATGCAAAGAAAATATAAGGGTCCAAAGCAGTGGGAGAACTATCAGGGTTGCAAAGGTTGTCTTGCCACCGGGCCCTGGTGTTCTGCCACTGTGGGGTATCCCAGCCTCCTCTTGCTGTCCTGCTCCTGCTATTGACAGCGCTGGTCTGGAATCTCTTGGAATTTACAGGCTGGTTCTCCTGTCCTAAGGATTGGAGAAATCAGTCTGTTTTTTTCAGTAACAGAGTCCTGGTGGAGTCCTTCCTGCAACTCGCTCTTCTCCCTGCCAGTGAGGATGCAGGGGAAGGAGCAGATCGGGTGGCCGTGGTTGTGTGAGCGCTCGCATTATGCAGTGTCAGCGAGCAGAGGGAGGGGGTTGGAATCAGCCGCAGGGATTGCCTGGGGATGCTCTCCCTCTTAGACATTTCCTTTTTGTAAAAAAAAAAAAAAAAAAAAATTAATTGGGGGGGGCACATGGTGGGGCACAGCATAATGTCCCCCCCTAGGGACGCCATTGCGCCTACCCCATCCTCCCCGCTGTATTCTGTGAAATACAGAACACAGCAGGGACCTAAGAGGATGCGCAGCGTGACTCGCGCATGCGCAGTAGGGAACCAGGAAGTGAAGCCGCACGGCTTCACTTCCTTATTCCCTTATCGAGGATGGCAGCGGCAGCAGCGGAGAGCCGAAGGAAGGATCGGCTTCGGCTTCCGACATCACGGGCTCCTTGCACAGGTAAGTGTCCATATATTAAAAGTCAGCAGCTGCAGTATTTTTAGCTGCTGGCTTTTATTTATTTATTTATTTATTTTTTCAGCGGACCTCCGCTTTAAGTGGTTAAAAGAAAAAATAAATGTTTGGGCTGAACATTCACTTTGATTACAATATGCACATCTTGTTTTTTTTTTTTTTTTTTTTTTTTTTTTTTTTTTAGCTCAATTGAACCTCTTTTTAACACTTTACGTTTTTAACCCCCTACTGATAATAATACAATTATAAAAGTTTTCAGACAATGGAGGAATGATGGGAATAAAATGGTTTCCAGGATTGGAGATCATGTGTAAGTTCACCTATAAATGTGTAGATATTAGTAAAGGTGATAAACATGTCCAGTGTCCTAGGGACGATGTTCTACCTTTACCTTCTATAAAGGACTGTGTGCTGTCCGAGGTAATCTTGTCATCAGATTTGTATGTAGCTGATACTTTGTGTTTATTTGTGTCATTTACCTATCAGGCAGCTTAGGGCTTTATCTTTGTACATTGATCTGCTGTTGATGATTGAAATAGATACAAATAGACGAAGATTTGGCTGGGCTGATAGAGTAGATACAATGTTTCGTTTTCTTGCTCCATTGCATTGTGGGTTAAGAACACCACGATCTTCTTAACTTGTCTTTTCAGATAAAGTAACAATGTAAGGCGGGAGATTGTGGGAGATCTTTGATTGTAACAATGTGTGAGTGCGGCATAAGTGTTTATTCAGCTCTGCCACCTTGTGGTGATTTCTGGTAGATCACTGGGGGGTGTGTGTGCAGTACAAGGCGATGAATAGAGGAATGTATACAGCCAGAAAGTGGAGATGATCTCCGCAATCCATAGAGAATCAGGATGGGAATAGAAGGAAGGTTTATTCATCCCCCTCCCGATCTGACCGACCTACTCCTCATCTAAAGATCCTTCTTATTAGGATTATTAAACGCCCACTGCTCTGATTGGCTCAGAGTTCAAGTTCCTGGTTTCAAATTTTCCCCGCCTAAATAGTGAAGAACGTTACAGACAAATAATCAGCCCCTATTATACCGCCAAATCCGACACTGAGATCATCAGATGAGACATTTATCCGAGAAATATTATCAATGCTTTATGTCTGAAATTAATAAAAAAAAGGATCCTGAAGATCGCTGAATAATGTAAAACATTTCCATATGTTCTCTTTTATTTCAAGTCCTCAGAATGCAGAACATGATAGTGAGATGACTTCTCTCATAGATCTCTACCTTTCTATATGATGATGGGAAATCAAGTATTCCACGTTTCATCATTAGATCTGTATAGGATCATGGAACTGACCTCTATCAGATATGTACCAGTTACAGATCTCCCCCCATAGTAAAACTAGAATAAATTAATTTGGATGGATTTATTCTCACTATAATACATCCTGAAATCAATAACTTGCCATCAGATTGTACAAACCTCATTGTATAGATAACCTGTTAATTCTTCATTAACGGGTTAAGAATTGTGATAAAATGTGATGACAGCTCATTGATGGAAATGGTGGGTGGCTCTTAGAAGAGCCTTTGTGTCTTGTGTTGGGGTAATGATGATGATGATGATGATGGGGGGATTACTTGGCGCTGGTGTACTTGGTGACGGCCTTGGTGCCCTCGGAGACGGCGTGCTTGGCCAGCTCTCCGGGCAGGAGGAGGCGGACGGCGGTCTGGATCTCCCGGGAGGTGATGGTGCGGCGCTTGTTGTAATGAGCCAGGCGGGAAGCTTCGCCGGCGATGCGCTCGAAGATGTCATTGACGAAGGAGTTCATGATGCCCATGGCCTTGGACGAGATGCCGGTGTCGGGGTGCACCTGCTTGAGCACCTTGTACACGTAGATGGCATAACTCTCCTTCCTGCTCTTCCTCCGCTTCTTGCCGTCCTTCTTCTGGCTCTTGGTCACGGCTTTCTTGGAGCCCTTCTTGGGCGCCGGGGCTGACTTGGCTGGTTCAGGCATGATAAGGGTTAACGATATCTTCTCCGCTCTGTGAAGGGAAAATGTGCTGGAGCCGCCCTCATGTGCTCCTTATATAGGCGTCCTATGCAAATGAGCCTCATCCCTCTCCTCACTTTTCTATTGGAGGATTCAATCTTGTGATGTGGAGGGACGTCATGCTTTCGCTTCTCATCTACTGATTGGTTTAGAGACAAGTCAGGACACTATTGGCTGAATTCAAAGGTGACCAATCACAGCGTGTGACGTCAGAACACTGAGTGTATAAATGAAGGGGAGTGGAGGTGGAGTGCCATTCTTAAGTGAATATCCCAATCATCCAGTGACAATGTCAGGACGCGGCAAACAAGGAGGCAAGGTTCGGGCTAAGGCCAAGACCCGATCATCCCGGGCTGGTCTGCAGTTCCCAGTCGGTCGTGTTCACCGCCTGCTCAGGAAGGGCAACTATGCCGAGCGGGTCGGGGCCGGAGCTCCAGTCTATCTGGCCGCCGTGCTCGAGTATCTGACGGCTGAGATCTTGGAGCTGGCCGGCAACGCCGCCCGCGACAACAAGAAGACCCGCATCATCCCCCGACACCTCCAGCTGGCCGTCCGCAACGACGAGGAGCTCAACAAGCTGCTGGGCGGAGTCACCATCGCCCAGGGAGGAGTCCTGCCCAACATCCAGGCCGTGCTGCTGCCCAAGAAGACCGAGAGCCACAAGGCCGCCAAATCCAAGTAATAATCCCCGACAATTCCTCCACCTCTATTACCCAACACAACGGCTCTTTTCAGAGCCACCCACCTCTCCATACAAAGAGCCCGACATACATTGTTTTGTTGCCTAGTCTCCAATGTGATTCATTGTTCACTCTAAAAGCAAACACTTTGTATTCTTCTTCACACTTCTTATAGGTGAGTAGTAAAGTAGGAAGATTCAGGCGCATTATACCTCTCCATACAAAGACACACATACATTGTTCTCGGGGGATCTGATTGTAAAAATATAGACAACCGAAAATGATTCCTCTGAAACTATGAGATGGGAGAACAATGTGTCAGTAATAAGAAATGGTGATATATTGTC
Organism: Aquarana catesbeiana; assembly: GCF_042186555.1. NCBI lineage: Eukaryota > Metazoa > Chordata > Amphibia > Anura > Ranidae > Aquarana > Aquarana catesbeiana. The sequence continues at coordinate 27,074,716 of NC_133325.1, read as the reverse complement.
AGTTTGATATAGTAATGTGATCTCATTACAGGGACTTGTTTCTCCTCTGTCCTTTCTAGTAGTTCTGATGATCACAAATCATTCCCCCCCACTGATCTCATCCTTCACACCCCCACAAGGAAATATGTTTTGCCATCCAAAGCAATCTCCCGCCGGAATTCTATGGATTGTTCCCATCATCTCACATCTACTGATCGCACAATCACGATATTAGACCCCCTTCACCTGAAAAATCATAAAAGTGACATAACGATATTGTAAGACAGATCTGTTGTATTACATTCAAGGGAAATCATACAATCGGATTGCATGGTGTATGTTTAGCTAAAAGGAACTGCCTTTCACACACAGCAAAAATGTATCATTACAGGAGAAATATATAGACAGCCCTTTGTATGAAAAGGTGGGTGGCCCTGAGAAGGGCCTTTGTGTAGATGAAGTGGGTAGTAGGTGTCTATGAGGGTTTAGCCTCCGAATCCGTAGAGAGTGCGGCCCTGGCGTTTGAGAGCATAGACGACATCCATGGCGGTGACGGTCTTCCTCTTGGCGTGCTCGGTGTAGGTGACGGCATCGCGGATGACATTCTCCAGGAAGACTTTGAGCACTCCGCGGGTCTCCTCATAGATGAGTCCGGAGATGCGCTTGACACCCCCTCTGCGGGCCAAACGTCGGATGGCGGGTTTGGTGATGCCCTGGATGTTGTCCCGGAGCACCTTCCTGTGCCGCTTAGCGCCTCCTTTCCCCAGACCCTTCCCGCCTTTACCGCGACCAGACATGGCGACTCTTCCGTGTTACTAAGAAGAACTGAAATGGACTTATTGCCCGCCCTCCTTTTATAGAGACTGTGCGGACCTGATGGAAACCATCGTGAGAAAAGGCGGAGTCACACCCATTCTTTACACAGAATAAATGTGTTTTTCCATTTGTAAGGCTCCTAAACATTCTGCTGTTTTGAAAATGAAGGCAAGAGAATACATCTAGAGATGTGAAATATATTCTTGCTTATTAATGGATTTATAGGTATTCTTCTTCGGAGATTATACCGAAAATATCATTTTTTGGACTCCTGATAACAGAAACCACAATCACCAGATACTATTGTCAATAATAATGTCATATTTATAAAATAGTACTCTGAAAATGACAAATATACACTGATAACCCCTTGTTTTTTCCCCTGGTTGAAGCCTGAGCGGACCTGATAGGAGACTAACGGAAAAGGGGCGGGGCCACAGCGCGTTGGTTTTCTGCGGAGAATTTCACATTCTTAGAACTTTGTAAATATGTGGCAGATTTCATGTTACCGAGGGGGAACCCGATCTGGTTCTTCAGACATGAAATATTTACTTTATTCATTCAGTGTACATATTTATCTGTGTCATGGTTACTAACATGAATTGCACATTTCTTATTATACGTATCCTGGTTGTGATATGAGGGAAATCTTAACTGATACATGTCCAGAAAGAAAAAAATAAAACAATATCAGTCAGTGACATGAACATCATATTCTGTATGTAGCAGTGGTGAGATCCTGGATTCTGAGAACATATAGAAGTGTTTTTTCATCGGTAACAAACAGAATCTTTTCCTAATCATTCTGGACTAATGACATTAGAGTGCTAATCATATTCCTCCGATAAATGTCTCATCCGATCATCTCCTCGGCGTCGGATTTGGCGGTAAAAGAGAGATGAATATATATCTGTAACGAACTACATAATTCCGGCGGGCAAATTTTGAAAACAGCCATTTTAAATCTGAATCAATCACCGCTGTGGGCGTTTCCTTCATCATCCAGTAATACTGCCTTCTTTTGAGGACTCCAAAGAAATGTATTCCGAGATCTCTCTATGTTTTCAGCCCAGAAAATACTTGCTCAGTATTCTGAAGTCAAATCAAAGACCAAAACAATCTGAAATTAATATTTCCAACGTATTTCTTGGTTAATGAATCCATGAATTGAATAAAGAATGAATGACACAAATTGCGGTATTTGATGATCCCCTTTCAGTCATTCCTCCTGGTTATACATTAAAATAGGGGTGCCGCCACTGCACCTTTCACTGGTGACTTTTCTATCCCATTAACTATGTAAAGTCCCCACAATGATGCTCCGGTGTGTGTTCCTTCAGGCCATACACTACACCCATGTAAAAAAAAAAAATACACTTTGATTAGGGTGGACCCCAGTTGTAAGGGAAGTTCACAGCAACATGAACAGATAAGGAGGAATGGGCCTTGATTAGAGTATAGGAATCAACATGGTCGCAAATCAGTTGTATTGTATCGAGATAGTGTGGATACACATGGCCCCTCTTAGATCGACCTAGGTGTCTTCTAAACAGTACCTATAGATATTTTAGCTGCCCAAAACATAACATATAGGATTCTGTGTATGTTTGGGATTGCTGTCAACCGGTTTGTAAATTAGGAGACCTATTTGAGCTTTTTTAGGGAATATTAACCATTGTTACCGCGTACATGGGGGACACCTCAGGGTACCCCTCTATTCACTTTTTTAGTCTCATTGGGCCACCATAACATAGAGAGGATTTCAGTGACAGACATCCTATGGGCTCTATAGTGGAGATGTCCACAGAAGACAGTGAAGGCGGAGATGTTCCCGGAATGACCTTTAGGTGGCAGAGTGGAACGATAGATGTGATGGAGTCCGGAGAGCAGAGAGCCTCAGCACCCCACAATCCCCCTGATCCCCATTACAGGGGACATGAAAAGTGTTCTTTATAAGTCAGATGTATACCGTGATCGGTGACCTATAAGAAGTGAGCATGGACGGATCCCCCTGATCCTTGTGCTGTGTATTTGGCGGAACAGACAACAGCTGCTCCGTGTGGAATCCCCGCTCACACTTTCTATTCTGTATAATAACCCACATCGAAGGAGTTCAGAGATCTCCGAGTATTGTGTGATGTGCTGAGACTTCACTTTGGATTTGAGAAAACAATAGCGATTTATTCCAATCATAGAACGTGCAGATCTAGGCGGGCAATTCAAAAAAAAGGCGCTTTTCAAGTGAACCAATGAGGAGGAGGAGTGTGCTCTCATTGTCCAATCAGAGGGCTGGGGTGTGTATAAATAGCGCTGCAGAGCGGCATAAGCTCATGTTCCTTGTATCAGCGAAGCATTGAGCAGTAATGGCGAGAACCAAGCAGACAGCCCGTAAGTCCACCGGAGGCAAAGCTCCCCGCAAGCAGCTGGCCACCAAAGCCGCCCGCAAGAGCGCCCCGGCCACCGGCGGAGTCAAGAAGCCTCACCGCTACAGGCCCGGCACCGTGGCTCTCCGAGAGATCCGCCGCTACCAGAAATCCACCGAGCTGCTCATCCGCAAGCTGCCCTTCCAGCGCCTCGTCCGAGAGATCGCCCAGGACTTCAAGACCGACCTGCGCTTCCAGAGCTCCGCCGTCATGGCTCTGCAGGAGGCCTCTGAGGCTTACCTCGTCGGACTCTTCGAGGACACCAACCTCTGCGCCATCCACGCCAAGAGGGTCACCATCATGCCCAAAGACATCCAGCTGGCACGCCGCATCCGCGGGGAGAGGGCATAGAGAGACACACACTCCGAACTACTACTAATCCCAACACAAAGGCTCTTTTCAGAGCCACCACATCCTCCTATACAAAGATCTATATACTCCATCATCACACCGACTATATGACAGGGGAAACTCGTACAAGACATCTCCCCACCTCCTTCCTCAATACATACAGACGTCTACATCCATTACATACTGATTAGGATTTACACTTTATTGATTTCTCTTTCTAGTAAATCAATTCTTTATGTCGGTGATCATTTGTTCTACTTTATGATTTATCTGAAGAAATTTGTATTCATGTTTGGTTAAGGGAAAAATTAATATTTGTACAATGGGCTCATGGGAATAAGAATTCTCCTTGAGTGCGGTGTGGATTGTCATTTATTGATACAATTCTTTCCAACATCATCAATCCATCACAAAGTAACAAATCATACTTCTTTTCCCGTACAATCTCCTCTGCTATTCCTCGACCTTGTACAATCATTCCCCGATATAGAGGGGGACATCTCCTGGACATCTTCCTGACTTCCCATTCATCAGCAGATTGGAACATATGGGGGGGGGGTCGTCTCACTTCATCTCCTCTACTAGCACTGTGTGATCAGAGCTCTCTGCAGGTGCTGCACACATGGAGAGACTAGAAGGAAGAATTCATCCAGTATTGTGTGGAGAATCCGGGGAACTCCCCTGAACCCCCATTTCTTCACTGGTGTTTTATTATTCACCGCCGCCCATATGGGATCTAGATCGTTTTAGCAGCCCCTGATATCCATATGGGGGGTAAATCGAACTGAACTGGATATTTAAGGAGTACATTGTCCACATAACACAATGATGTGCCTCTCTATTGGTTCCCCTCTAATGATCACGGAAGGATCTGCAGTCGCTGCGTTCCATATTGAAGTGTCAGAATTCCTTGTACAATGATCGTCTAGAAGAGGAAATGTTCATCCCCATCCTCCCCTGGGAGATCCCGCAGACAGTGTGCGGGAATTGTCTCCGATTTGCAGGTCTCCAATCCGCACTGCAGATGTTATATATCATTTTGTATCAGGGACGGATCTCTCGTTCAATATTTTTATTACGGTTTAAATGAGATATACTTAACAATCTCTAGGCTTATACGTGGGAAACAATCAAATCATGAATAATAATTAAAAAAACGAGTATATAAGTCACTGCGTGTGCAACAGGAATGCTAATAATATAGATCCAACATTAGAACCCCCAAAACGTTGACCACCCATGATGGGCACAAACTGTAGATGGGTGGGGGCAAAGCTGTATAAATCGGGAATATTTACACCAAAATAATTTTAATATTATCAGGGACGGATGTCATGTGAAGAGTCCTGTGATCGGATCTCCCGCTGTATGAATACATGATTCTATAGAGGGGATTGGGTAAGGTGGTCACATTGCTCTGTATGGAGGACTTCTAATGCGGCCCCCCCTGGTCGCTGTGTGTATGTAGAGCTCTGTCAGGAGGAGGTGGGTGGCTCTGAGAAGAGCCTTTGGGGGGTGTAGATGAAAGGAGGTCTCTCCGGCGGGGATTATTTCTTCTTTGGAGCGGCCTTCTTGGGCTTGGCTGCTGTCTTGGGTTTAGCCGCCTTCTTAGCCGGACTCTTGGCGACTTTTTTCGGCTTGGCTGCAGCTTTGGGCTTCTTGGGGCTCTTTGTCACCTTCTTGGCTTTGGCAGCTGCAGGCTTTTTTGCGGGTTTCTTGGCGGCCTTCTTGGGGCTCTTGGCTGCGGTGGGGGCTTTGGTGGTGGTCTTCTTCTTGGGGGACTTGGCTGGCTTCTTGGCGGCCGGCTTCTTGGGGGACTTGGCCGCAGCCGATGGCTTCTTGGTGCTTTTCTTGGCGCCTGCCGCCTTGTCCTCCTGCTTCTTGTTGATCTTGAAGGATCCGGAGGCTCCATGTCCTTTGACCTGGACGAGGGTCCCCTTAGTCACCAGCCCCCTGATGGCGATCTTGAGGCGGCTGTTGTTCTTGTCCACATCGTATCCTCCGGCGGCCAGGACCTTCTTGAGGGCGGACAGGGAGACCCCGCTGCGCTCTTTGGAAGCGGCCACGGCTTTGACCAGGAGCTCGGACACGCTGGGACCGGACGGCTTCTTGCTGCCTTTCTTGGCTCCTCCGGCTGCCGCCTTCTTGGCCGGCTTCTTCTTGGCGGCGGGCTCCGCAGGAGGAGCGGCGGCTGGGGCGCTCTCAGTCTCCGTCATGATTCTGCAAATATTAGCACTGTAATAGATACATAGAATTGCATTTGTCGCTTTGGCTTATATAGAGACGTTCTGCACTGCTATTGGTCGGCAGAAAGCTTTAGTGCCTACTGCTATTGGTTGCAAATAAGACACGCCCACTGACTTTCACTCCCGAGTTGGGGAATCTTCTCTCTCTTGTTGTGTTTCCCGGGCAGAGAGAAAAACGACTTTTATTGGGAATAGAACGATGTCCGATCTTCATCGGGGACCCGATCTGCTCACTGGACTGTCACTTGTCGGGGGGTCACTTACAGCTGTCAGGAGCTGCTGAGGAGGCTGAACACAGAGGCTGCAAACACAGCCATGCTCCTGAGTGTGTGTCCCATTCTTCCTTCTATCTTGTTTTCTACACAAATTCTACCCAGAAAACAATCTTCTCACATCTCCCACTAGAATGATCTTCACATTAGATGAGTGAAGAGTGACCATCAGGAAACATTTCCCCCTAATACAGAACTCTGCTCATCTATAGCTGAGTAGAAGGAGCCTGGAACAAAAACATCAGCCGGTGACATGAGATCCTTGTGTGATGTGATGGCAGATATTGTTATACATACAAATGTCTCAGCTGATTACACAATGTCATGTTTTATGTGCTATGTATCATTATCTGGTCATCATGATACATAAAGTGTTATCCAGATACTTCGAGTAAGCCGATTGCTACATTTTGCTAAACAGCTACTCAGGAGGAACAATGTTTGTTTTGAATTCTTGTATCTCAAATTTCATTTCATGAGTTTATTGATCAAAGAACCAATCCATCAACATTTCATTCCCCAATTTAAACAATCAGTAATAAGAACTTTGCTGGTAATCATCATTTTAGCTATCTTATACAATCCGTACCCTGGAAGAGGGCCTATGCCTACTGAGAAGAGTGGCATATACAGCCTACAACTGAACAAGCATCCTTTCCATCATGCTCATGTCCAATGAAAACTGACTGGTCTCTCCAAAATACTTGACCAGGATCCTCCTGATGGCTGTTTTTGCTCCTATGTACCCACTTTAAGCTGGGAGACTGCAGCATATTGTTTGTCTTTCTTTTTTTTTTCTAGCTACCTACCTACACATTGTTGTCCAGATCCACACCGTACTGATCTGGAATGTTTCTTTGCACCCCAATTATTTAGCACTTATATTCTAACAGTCCATAGTTCTCAATTTTATAAGATACTTTTTTTTATCAACCCACGGATACCCTTCAACGACCCCTCTAGCCACTTCTGGACCGCCGCACGCCAATATACATCCTAACTTTGAAGAGGAATATTGTTGTTATGGCAGCAGCTAGCTGCCATAACCCCGGTATTCTCTTCTTCGGCCGGCGGCTCGCTTTCCGATAATAGTGGTCTCTGCGGCAGATTTACTTTTATCGGTGGCGGGAGAGGGGGCCCCCCTCCCGCCACGCTGGTGCCCTCCGTCGGCAGTGGTGGAGGCGATCGGATGCTGTCCCTTGTGTGCCATGGAGATGAGTGAGGGGAAGATGAACCCCACCCGTCTCCATACTATTGTAGGGTGGAAGCGAAGTCAAAACGTCACTTCTGCCCATAGCTCATAAAAGGGACTTTTTTGTTCTTTAAGTGACTTTTTTTTTTTTTTTTTTTATCGCATTTTTGTGTAAATATGAGATCTGAGGCCTTTTTGACCCCAGATCTCATATTTAAGAGGTCCTGTCATGCTTTTTTTTTTTTTTTTTCTATTACAAGGGATGTTTTCATTCCTTGTAATAGGAATACAAGTGACCCCCCCCAGTTCGGGTTGCAGCAGAACATGCAAACAGACCTAAAATGTGTGTGATCACACGAACCCCGTTAAAGTCTATGGGACTCGAACGTGAAACATCAAAAGTGCTAATTTTAAAGGCTAATATGCAAGTTATTGTCATAAAAAAGTGTTTGGGGACCTGGGTCCTGCCCCAGGGGACATGTATCAATGCATTTTTTTTATTTTTTTTTAAACGGCAGTTTTTTCGGGAGCAGTGCTTTTAATAATGCTTAAAGTGAAACAATAAAAGTGTAATATTCCTTTAAATATCTGCCTGGGGGGTGTCTATAGTATGCCTGTGAAGTGGCACAATTTCCCTGTGTTTAGAACAGTACCACAGCATAATGACATTTCTAAAGGGAAAAAAAAAGTCATTTAAAACTGCTTGCGGCTGTAATGTAATGTTGCCCCCCCCCCCAGCCCATTACCAGGCCCTTTGGGTCTGGTATGGATATTAAGGTGAACCCCGCTATCTAATTAAAAGAAAAAAAAATAAAAAATTGTGAGTCCCACAGGCCCTATATACTCTGAACAGCAGCAGTATACAGGCGGTCCCCGGGTTACAAACAAGATAGGGACTGTAGGTTTGTTCTCGAGTTGAATCTGTTTGTAATTTGGAACAGCTACATTTTGTAAGTGTAGCTCCAGCTAAAAAATCTATTTTTAAGCTTTTTGAATAACATGGGGAAGGGTTATCATCACCCCTGTAACATTTGTTTTGCTGTCTGTGCCCCTGTTCAGAAGATTTCACCTCACTTTCTGTCCCAATGACAATTGGATTTTGAAACTTTTGGGTCATTAGGGAAACAAGGATTGGTGATAAAGCATGAGTGGTGACATCTTTTTCCCATATTAATTCTTACAGGAGAGAATTTCTCTTCCTAGGGGTAGATTTCCTCTCACTTCCTGTTGTCTCATTCCATTTCTAAGTAGGAGTTGTTTGTAAGTCGGATGTTTGAAAACATGGGACCTCCTGTATATACTATACGGCCTGCCCTATACACTCTGCGGAAATTTGGGCCTTTGGTGCTGGTGGTACCAGAACATTGTAAGCCCTCACAGTTACTCCTGGTGGACGCTGGAAAGGGCCCTGCTGTGAAATATTATATCAATAATTGTAATTACAAAAATTGGGCCAAGGCAGTGGTGGTGGTGGTGGTGGTGGTTGTGGTGGTACAACACTGTAAAGCCTCACAGATACTTTTGTTGAGCGCAGGAACAGGCCCTGCTGTGAAATATTAGATCAAAAATTGTAATTTTTTGCAAAGTAGATGTAACAATGACAATGTATACATAACATACAACACAATACTCCTCAATGACTAAGGCAGCCAATGGAAGGAAATACATTGGATGAACAAAATATCTCTTACAAGGGGGATATAACAATGCAGCCCTGGTACATTTAAAGACGTAACCTTATAGTGCACACTATGCACCTTCCTCTTATGTAATTGGAAGATCTTGCTAGGAAGAAGAGGAGATAGGAATACCAGGGGCCCTAGACAAGATAAAAATAAATAAATCAATAATTCACAGTGTGTAGAACCTTTAATCTCAGGGTATAATGTTACTCTCAGGACATGCATTATAACTTATACTGTCTGTTAATCCTTCCGAAGAGGGTTCCCCCAGAATAAATAAGTCGCCAGGCAGGAGGGGGCAAAACGCTCCGACCTCCCGCGCCTGTTGTTCAGTTTGGCTGGGAACCTAAGTATTTTACCACATAAGATGGACAGCCTGAGAGGAATTTCAACAGGGATGCTCCCCCCGAGCAGTCCCCCAAGATCATCACCCCACCCCAATGGGAACACACTGTGGGGTGTGAGAGCACCAGGAGCCCTCCCGGGTGAGGCAACCCCTTATCACCCATCGGTTCCCCTGGGGAGCCGCTCCCGCCAGGAAGATCCCCAGGCGTTGCAACCCCAGGATGGAGCCAACGGTCTCATTGCCCGGGTTAGAGAAATAAAAGTGACTGGCTGTCCCCTATGCTAGGTTACCAAACTAACAGTTGAGGACAATCTATGTAAGGCTTATGGAAAGATCTAAGCCTTGTAAAACTCAAATCTGATGTTAGAGAGTGTGAGGAAGAAGAGGGGAAAGAGAGTGAAAGAGGAGCAAGAAGGAGGAAGAAAGAAGAGGGAAGAGGAAGGGAGTTGGGGTGAGGTATGTGAGGAAGGAGTGTAGTCTCGTTGAACTCCCCCCTACGTTAGCAGATGACCTGGGTAAAGTGGGACTCGGACATACTTGGCCCAAGGTTCCCAGATCCCTTCAAAGCGTTGGACCGTATCACGCAGTTTTGCCACCATTTGTTCCTGTGACATTATCCACAAAATCTTCCGCTTGGTGGCCGAAATGGACACTGAGGGGTTTTTCCAGGCTTTCGCTAGTGTGATTTTGGCTCCCAAACACATAAAGAAGATAAGTTGTTGTGTGGTTTTAGGTGTGTTGTGTACTTTGCGGTTTAGCAGGATGTATGTGGGGTCCTGTGGTACATCTATCCCAGAGACTCTCCGCAGAAGATGGAGAAATTAATTCCAGTAGCTCCGTATGCGGGGGCACGTCCACCAGATATGATGCATCGTGCCCATATGACCACAGCCTCTGTAACATAGAGGGGAGGAGTCTGGGAATATCCTAGAGAGCCTGGCTGGGACATAGTACCATTTAGTGAAAACTTTAATGTTAGCCTCTATCAAAGCAATATTTAAGATACCTTGATCTGCTGAAGGCTTGGAACCACATGGTTCCAAGCCTTCAGCAGATCAAGGTAACGGAAGTGACGTTTCGTCGCCGCCATCTTGCTACTCCCTGCACTCCTCCATAGTAAGGATACACTGAGAAGGGGGGAAAACGGACATCTTGTTACACCCTTCAGGGTTTTGCATTCTACACTTATGTTTAACCACTTGCTTACCGGGCACTTAAACCCCCCTCCTATCCAGACCAATTTTCAGCTTTCGGCGCTGACACACTTTGAATGACAATTGCGTGGTCATACAACACTGTACCCAAATGAAATTTTTATCATTTTTTCACCACAAATAGAGCTTTCTTTTGGTGGTATTTGATCACCTCTGCGGTTTTTACTTTTTATTAAAAAAATGTAAAAAACTGAATTTTTAAAAAAAAAAAAGTTTATTTTTTTATATTTTGTTTTAAAAAAATTTAAACGGGTAATTTTTCTCCTTCATTGATGTACGCTGATAAGGCGGCAGTGATGGGCACTGATAGGCGGCAGTGATGGGCACTGATGGGTGGCAGTGATGGGCACTGATGGGTGGCAGTGATGGGCAGCACTGGCAGGTGGCACTGATTGGCACTACAGGTGGGCATTGATAGGTGGTACTTGTGGGCACTGATAGGTGGTACTTGTGGGCACTGTTAGGTGGCACTGTGGGCACTGTTAGGTGGCACTGTGGGCACTGTTAGGTGGCACTGTGGGCACTATTAGGTGGCACTGTGGGCACTATTAGGTGGCACTTTTATTGGGCACTGATGAGGCAGATGTGCCTCTTCCACTTGGGGACCGATGTCCCTCACATCCGATCCGGTGATCGGCTTTTTTTTCTACTCACGCTGTCAGCGTGAGTAAAAAAAAAAAACGATTACCGATCTTTTGTTTACATCATGTGATCAGCTGTCATTGGCTGACAGCTGATCACATGGTAGGGGGCCGGGACCGGCCCCTTACACAGATCGGTGATCAGCCGAGTCTCAGTGACTCGGTGATCACAACGCGCCCGGCGCGCGCCCTGCAGGGCGCGCGCTGGGAGCGTGCACAGGGGAGGACGTCATATGACGTCCTCCCGGGAATGCAGGTCCGCGCTGTAGCCGTCATTCGGCTATAGCGCGGATGCCAAGCGGTTAATTGGTAACGGAAGTGACGTTTCGTCGCCGCCATCTTGCTACTCCCTGCACTCCTCCATAGTAAGGATACACTGAGAAGGGGGGGAAAGCGGTCATCTTGTTACACCCTTCAGAGTTTTGCATTCTACACTTATGTTTAAATAGTAATGGAAGTGATGTTCGTCCCGCCATCTTGCTACACCCCGCACTCCTCCATAGTAAGGTTACACTGAGAAGGGGGAAAGCGGACATCTTGTTACATCCACCGGAGTTTTGCATTTTACACTTATTTTTAATTGGTAACGGAAGTGATGTTTCATCGCCGCCATCTTGCAAGTCCTCACACTCCTCCATAGTAAGGATACACTGAGAAGAGGGGAAAGCAGACATCTTGTTACACCCTTCAGAGTTTTGCATTCTACACCTATGTTTAATTGGTAAACGGAAGTGATGTTCGTCGCCGCCATCTTGCTACACCCCGCACTCCTCCATAGTAAGGATACACTGAGAAGAGGGGAAAGCGGACATCTTGTTACACCCTTCAGAGTTTTGCATTCTACACTTATGTTTAATTGGCTACGGAAGTGATGTTAGTCGCCGCCATCTTACTACACCCCGCACTCCTCCATAGTAAGGATACACTGAGAAGGGGGAAAGCGGACATCTTGTTACACCCTTCTGAGTTTTACATATTACACTTATTTTTAATCGGTAACGGAAGTGATGTTTGTCGCCGCCATCTTGCTACTCCCCGCACTCCTCCATAGTAAGGATACACTGAGAAGGGGGAAAGCGGACATCTTGTTACACCCACCAGAGTTTTGCATTTTATGCTTATTTTTAACAGTAAAGTGAGTTTATATAGTGAAATACAGTGCTTAGAACTCTGCCTAACTGGTTAGATGTTAAATTTGAAAAGCAGGGGCAAGCCTGCTCATTTAATAGGTTTGCTAATCTGACAGAAGTTCGCTGCTTTTAAAACTCAACATCTAACCAGTCACACACTGTTCTAAGTACTGTATTTCACTATATAAACTCACTTTACTGTTAAAAATAAGCATAAAATGCAAAACTCCGGTGGGTGTAACAAGATGTCTGCTTTCCCCCTTCTCAGTGTATCCTTACTATGGAGGAGTGTGGGGAGTAGCAAGATGGCGGCGACGGAATATCACTTCCGTTACACGTTCTGACAGGTCACCTAATTTGATGAAACACCAGGAGGAGACCGGGGGGGGTTCAGGTATAAGGAGGGTCGGAGCGGTGGGTGGATGTGCTTGCAGCCATGGGCTGTGAAGAGGAGAAGCCCAGTAGTGTTTTGTCAGATTAGGCGACCCGTTAGAATGGGTTAACGGAAGTGATGTTCTGTCACTGCCATCTTGCTACAACCCGCACTCTTCCATAGTAAGGATACACTGAGATGGGGGAAAGCGGACATCTTGTTACACCCACCGGAGTTTTGCATTTTACACTTATTTTTAATTGGTAAGGGAAGTGGCATTTTGTCGCTGCCATCTTGCTACACCCTGCACTCCTCCACAGTAAGGATATACTGAGAAGGGTTGTAACGACATATTCGGTGACCCATCGCAGTTTGCTACGGAAGTGACATTCCGTCGCCGCCATCTTGCTACACCCCACACTCGTCCACAGTAAGGATACACTAAGAAGGGGGAAAGTGGACATGTCACTGGAGTTTTGCATTTTACACGTATTTATAACAGTAAAGTCACACCTCCCAACATTTTTAGATGGGAATAAGGGACACCTACTAGCAAACATATGTAGGCATAGGACATGCCCCTGCCAAACCCCCCTTAAAGGAGAAATAACCCAAAAAAAGGTTAATTAAAGCCACAAGTTTTTTTTTTTTATCACTACTATTCCTTTATATTGGCTTTTAAAATTTACAAATGCAGCAATTTAGAAATCAGATGAAAGGTTTAGCTCTGGGAAACACTTTTTGAAAGATAAAAAGTGCATTTTATATACAACAATATAGATCAGACCAAAATGAGGGACACATGAGGAGGAAAGAGGGACAGAAAGACATTGCTCAAAATCAAGGACAGTTGGGAGCTATGGTAAAGTGAGTTTCTATAGTGGAATACAGTGCTTAGAACTCTGCCTGACTGGTTAGATGTTGAATTTTAAAAGCAGCGAACTTCTGTCAGATTAGCTAACCTGTGAGATGAGCAGGGTTGCCGCTGCTTTTAAAATTCAAGAACTAAGTGGTCAGACAGAGTTGTAAGTCCTGTATTTCACTATATAAACTGACTTTAATGTTATAAATATGTGTAAAATGAAAAACTCCGGTGGGTGTAACAACATGTCCGCTTTCCCCCTTCTTAGTGTATCCTTACTGTGGACGAGTGTGGGGTGTAGCAAGATGTCGACGGAATGTCACTTCCGTAGCAAACTGCGATAGGTCGCCGAATATGTCATTACAGGGGAAAAGCAGACATCTTGTTACACCCACTGGGGTTTTTTTTTATTTTACACTTATTTTTAGTGAGTTTTGTCGAGGTTAGAAATCCTCTCTAAGTAGGTGGTTTCATGATAGTAGAGTATTCAAGCATCGTCTGGTAGTGTATCCAGCAGGCCCACTTTTGGCTAAATTTTGTCGGGGTGTCTCGTGAGAAAAGTTTCTCCATTTCAGCGACTTTTTGAATTCTTGTGAGCCATTCTTTGAGAGTCGATACTTGTTTTGAGTACCAGTGAATGGGGATGCATTGTTTAGCAGCGTTAATCATGTGCATCGTTAGAGATTGATGGTAGGAGGTATGTGGCAAGGATGAGTGATGGAGAAGGAATTGGGCCGGGGTTAAGTCTACACTTATTTTTAATTGGTAACGGAAGTGATGTTTTGCCACCACCATCTTGCTACACCCCGCACTCCTCCATAGTAAGGATACACTCTTCACACGAGATCCGTCATTGATACAAAGGATAGCTTCAGGTATCCCCCCCCCCCCAATATAGATATAACACATCTGCAGTGCGGATTGGAGACCTGCAAATCGGAGACAATTCCCGCACACTGTCTGTGGGATCTCCCCGGGGAGGAGGGGATGAACATTTCCTCTTCTAGACGATCACTGTACAAGGAATTCTCACACTTCAATATGGAACACAGCGACTGCAGATCCTTCTGTGATCATTAGAGGGGAGACACATCATCCTCTGGACTAGGGATGAGCCGAACACCCCCCTGTTCGGTTCGCACCAGAACATGCGAACAGGAAAAAAGTTTGTTCGAACGCGCGAACACCGTTAAAGTCTATAGGACACGAACATGAATAATCAAAAGTGCTAATTTTAAAGGCTTATATGCAAGTTATTGTCATAAAAAGTGTTTGGGGACCTGGGTCCTGCCCCAGGGGACATGTATCAATGCAAAAAAAAGTTTTAAAAACTGCGTTTTTTTTTCAGGAGCAGTGATTTTAATAATTCTTAAAGTCAAACAATAAAAGTGTAATATCCCTTTAAATTTCGTAGCTGGGGGTGTCTATAGTATGCCTGTAAAGGGGCGCATGTTTCCCGTGTTTAGAACAGTCTGACAGCAAAATGACATTTTGAAGGAAAAAACCCATTTAAAACTACTTGCGGCTATTGCATTGCCGACAATACACATAGAAGTTCATTGATAAAAACGGCATGGGAATTCCCCACAGGGGAACCCCGAGCCAAAATTAAAAAAAAAATGACGTGGGAGTCCCCCTAAATTCCATACCAGACCCTTCAGGTCTGGTATGGATTTTAAGGGGAACCCCGCGGCAAAAAAAAACGGTGTGGGGTCCCCCCAAAAATCCATACCAGACCCTTATCCGAGCACGCAACCTGGCAGGCCGCAGGAAAAGAGGGGGGGACGAGAGTGCGCCCCCCCCTCCTGAACCGTACCAGGCCACGTGCCCTCAACATTGGGAGGGTGCTTTGGGGTAGCCCCCCAAAACACCTTGTCCCCATGTTGATGAGGACAAGGGCCTCATCCCCACAACCCTGGCCAGTGGTTGTGGGGGTCTGCGGGCGGGGGGCTTATCGAAATCTGGAAGCCCCCTTTAACAAGGGGACCCCCAGATCCCAGCCCCCCCCCTGTGTGAAATGGTAAGGGGGTACTTACCCCTACCATTTCACTAAAAAACTGTCAAAAATGTTAAAAATGACAAGAGACAGTTTTTGACAATTCCTTTATTTAAATGCTTCTTCTTTCTTCCTTCATCTTCTTCTTCTGGTTCTTCTTCCGGCATTCTCGTCCAGCATCTCCTCCACTGCGTCTTCTATCTTCTTCTCCTCGGGCCGCTCCGCACCCATGGCATGGGGGGAGGCTCCCGTTCTCTTCTTCATTGTCTTCTCTGAGCCGCTCTGCATCCATGCTGGCATGGAGGGAGGCTCCCGCTGTGTGACGGCGTCTCCTCGTCTGATGGTTCTTAAATAACGGGGGGCAGGGCCACCCGGTGACCCCGCCCCCCTCTGAGGCACGGTGACTTGACGGGACTTCCCTGTGACATCACGGGGAATGCCACAGGGAAGTTCCGTCATGTCCCGTGTGTCACAGGGGGGCGGGGTCACCGGGGGGCCCCGCCCCCCATTATTTAAGAACCGTCAGATGAGGAGACGCCGTCACACAGTGGGAGCCTCCCTCCATGCCAGCATGGATGCGGAGCGGCCCAGAGAAGAAAATGAAGAGAAGAAGGAAGAAGAGAAGAAAACGAAGAGAAGAACGGGAGCCTCCCCCCATGCCATGGGTGCGGAGCGGCCCGAGGAGAAGAAGATAGAAGGGAGGCTCCCGCAGTGTGACGGCGTCTCCTCGTCTGACGGTTCTTAAATAACGGGGGACGGGGCCACCCGGTGACCCCGCCCCCCTGTGACGCACGGGACATGATGGGACTTCCCTGTGGCATTCCCCGTGACGTCACAGGGAAGTCCCGTCAAGTCACCGTGCGTCAGAGACGCCGTCACACAGCGGGAGCCTCCCTCCATGCCAGCATGGATGCGGAGCGGCCCAGAGAAGAAAATGAAGAAGAGAACAGGAGCCTCCTCCCATGCCATGGGTGCGGAGCGGCCCGAGGAGAAGAAGATAGAAGATGCAGCGGAGGAGGTGCAGGACGAGAACGCCGGAGGAAGAACCAGAAGAAGAAGATGAAGGAAGATAGAAGAAGCATTTAAATAAAGGAATTTTCAAAAACTGTCTCTTGTCATTTTTAACATTTTTGACAGTTTTTTAGTGAAATGGTAGGGGTAAGTACCCCCTTACCATTTCACACGGGGGGGTGGGATCTGGGGGTCCCCTTGTTAAAGGGGGCTTCCAGATTCCGATAAGCCCCCCGCCCGCAGACCCCCACAACCACCGGCCAGGGTTATGGAGATGAGGTCCTTGTCCTCATCAACATGGGGACAAGGTGTTTTGGGGGGCTACCCCAAAGCACCCTCCCAATGTTGAGGGCATGTGGCCTGGTACGGTTCAGGAGGGGGCGCACTCTTGTCCCCCCCCTCTTTTCCTGCGGCCTGCCAGGTTGCGTGCTCGGATAAGGGTCTGGTATGGATCTTTGGGGGGATCCCACGCCGTTTTTTTTTTTTTTGGCGCGGGGTTCCCCTTAAAATCCATACCAGACCTGAAGGGTCTGGTATGGAATTTAGGGGAAACCCCACGTCATTTTATTTTTTAAATTTTGGCCGGGGTTCCCCTTAATATCCATACCAGACCTGAAGGGCCTGGTATGGAATTTAGGGGGACTCCCATGTCATTTTTTTTTTTTTTAATTTTGGTTCGGGGTTCCCCTGTAGGAAATTCCCATGCCGTTTTTATCAATGAACTTCTATGTGTATTGTCGGCAATGCAATAGCCGTGAGTAGTTTTAAATGGGTTTGTTACAGTTGTAGGGTATGCCGGGGTAGAAAAAGATTCCTGCGGAGGATCCCAGGGAGAAGAAAGGCTGCAGGTGCTGGATGTCCCCCGAAGGGTCTTTCCTCAGTTTGCAGAGCACAGACCACTTACCTATCCAGAAGCCGTTGGCATCGAAGATTTGGATTGGGTCCTTCACCACAGTGCAGAACCTCTGGAGGTAGGTGGTTATGTCCTTTCCACTGGTATGGGGGTTCCTCATGGCCACTGTCACCCGCTTTTCATCCCGTGTTATGGGCCAGTTCGCAGTGAACTTCCGTAAAGGGGATTCAGGGCCACTGGTCTTCACCATCTCCCAGTATCTTCTGCAGACCTGAAACGACACAAAAGTTATAAAGAATATACCTCTTGTAAAGGCCTGCACGGAAAGCGTCTCCGCTTTGCTGAACCCCTGTTCAGGAGCTCAACAAGCTGCTGGGCAGAGTCACCATCGCCCAGGGAGGAGTCCTGTCCAACATCCAGGCCGTGCTGCTGCCCAAGAAGACTGAGAGCCACAAGGCCGCCAAATCCAAGTAATCATCCCGACAATTCATCCACCTCTATTACTCAACAAAACGGCTCTTCTCAGAGCCACCCACCTCTCCATACAAAGAGCCCGACATACATTGTTTTGTTTCCTATTCTCCGATGTTTTTAATGTGATTCATACTTCACCCTAAAAGCAAACACGTTGTATTCTTCTTCACACTTCTTACAGGTCAGTAGTAAAGTAGGAAGATTCGGCCCAATTATACCTCTCCATACAAAGACACACATACATTATCGGGGGATCTGATTGTAAAAATTAGACAACCGAAAAGGATTTTCTTTTACATGTTGATAATAAAATGGTTCCTCTGAAACTATAAGATGTGATCCCGATGGGAGAACAATGTGTCCGTAATAAGAAATGGTGAAATATTTTATATAGTAATGTGATCTCATTACAGGGACTTCATTCTCCTCCATCCTTTCTAGTAGTTCTGATGATCGCAAATCATTCTCCCAACTGGAAAGGAGCCCACAGATCTCATCCCCTTCTTCACACCCCCACAAGGAAATATACGTTTTACCATCCAAAGGAATCTCCCGCCGGAATTCTATGGATTGTTCCCATCATCTCACAATCACAATATTAGACCCCCTTCTTTTCACACAGTTTAATTCCCCAACAGTAATACATACGCTGGAAATGGTAAAGTCCGGGATTTTTTTGTTCTGCAGAGTAGAGAGTGCAGACTCTCTGGACTCTCTACCAAAAAAAAAAAAAAAACTGCTGGTTGTGGGGCAAAGAGCTCAAATGTTGCCCGCCAGAATTGTGAAGATCACAGACAAAAATTCATCCCTTTTCTAACGCCAGATCCGACATTTTAATTTTGGTTAGATAGGAATGACTTCTGATTAAATACTAAATCAAACATTTATATATGTTTTATTTTATTCCAAATCCTCTGAATCCACTACTACACACACAACGTTTATCTTTCTTTATGACGGAAAAGAAAGCATTGATAATGACATATGTCACTGACCGATATTTATTTTTCTCTTACATGTAGCGGTGACAGATTGTCCTCATATCCCACCCCAAATCTGTCTATAAAGGACTGGCAGTAATTAGGACACCGCCAGATAAATATGTACAATCATTTCACAAAACACATTTTTCAGGTCTGATAAATCAGGTCGGTTTCCTGTTTAGATTCTAATATGTGACATTTTCTGCAGAATACATTGTCGCGGCCCCGCCCCTTTGCATCCCCCCTCAGCCTTTTATACAGACATGGGGGGGGGTCCCAATAATAACTGCGGGTGACAGAAATGTGGAAAAGATGAGAACCACAGACAACACCAATTCGTTTTTATTGACTAAGGAACGTGGTGTTCATTGGTGAACAACCTACCTGAAAAATAATAAAAGTGAGATAACGATATTGTAAGACAGATCTGTTGTGTTACATCTAAAGGAAATCATACAATCGGATTGCATAGTGTATGTATAGCTAAAAGGAACTTCCTTTCACACACACACAGCAAAAATGTATCATTACAGGAGAAATCTATAGACAACCCTTTGTATGAGAAGGTGGGTGGCCCTGAGAAGGGCCTTTGTGTAGATGAAGTGGGTAGTAGGTGTCTATGAGGGTTTAGCCTCCGAATCCGTAGAGAGTGCGGCCCTGGCGTTTGAGAGCATAGACGACATCCATGGCGGTGACGGTCTTCCTCTTGGCGTGCTCGGTGTAGGTGACGGCATCGCGGATGACATTCTCCAGGAAGACTTTGAGCACTCCGCGGGTCTCCTCATAGATGAGTCCGGAGATGCGCTTGACACCCCCTCTGCGGGCCAAACGTCGGATGGCGGGTTTGGTGATGCCCTGGATGTTGTCCCGGAGCACCTTCCTGTGCCGCTTAGCGCCTCCTTTCCCCAGACCCTTCCCTCCTTTACCGCGACCAGACATGGCGACTCTTCTGTGTTACTAAGAAGAACTGAAATTGACTGATTGCCCGCCCTCCTTTTATAGAGACTGTGCGGACCTGATGGAAACCATCGTGAGAAAAGGCGGAGTCACACCCATTCATTACACAGAATAGATTTGTTTTTCCATTTGTAAGGCTCCTAAACATTCTGCTGTATTGAAAATTAAGGCAAGAGAAATACATCTAGAGATGTGAAATATATTCTTGCTTATTAATGGTTTTCTAGGTATTCTTCAGAGATTATACCGAAAATATAATTTTTTGGACTCCTGATAACAGAAACCACAATCACCAGATACTATTGTCAATAATAATGTCATATTTATAAAATATTACTCTGAACATGAAAAATATATACTGATAACCCCTTGTTTTTTTCCCCAGGTTTAAGCCTTAGCGGACCTGATAGGAGACTAATGGAAAAGGGGCGGGGCCACAGCGCGTTGGTTTTCTGCGGAGAATATCACATTGTTAGAACCTTGTAAATATGTGGCAGATTGCATGTTACCGAGGGGGAACCCGATCTGGTTCTTCAGACATGAAATATTTACTTTATTCATTCAGTGTACATATTTATCTGTGTCATGGTTACTAACATGAATTGCACATTTCTTATTATACGTATCCTGGTTGTGATATGAGGGAAATCTTAACTGATACATGTCCAGAAAGAGAAACAAAAAAAAAAAAAACAATATCAGTCAGTGACATGAACATCATATTCTGTGTGTAGCAGTGGTGAGATCCTGGATTCTGAGAACATATAGAAGTGTTTTTTCATGGTTCAGTAACAAACAGAATCTTTTCCTAATCATTCTGGACTAATGACATTAGAGTTCTAATCATATTCCTCCGATAAATGTCTCATCCGATCATCTCCTCGGCGTCGGATTTGGCGGTAAAAGAGAGATGAATATTTATCTGTAACGATCTACATAATTCCGGCGGGCAAATTTTGAAACCAGCAATTTTAAATCTGAACCAATCACAGCTGTGGGCGTTTCCTTCATCATCCAGTAATACTGCCTTCTTTTGAGGACTCCAAAGAAATGTATTCCGAGATCTCTCTATGTTTTCAGCCCAGAAAATACTTGCTCAGTATTCTGAAGTCAAATCAAAGACCAAAACAATCTGAAATTAATATTTCCAACGTATTTCTTGGTTAATGAATCCATGAATTGATTAAAGAATGAATGACACAAATTGCAGTATTTGATGATCCCCTTTCAGTCATTCCTCCTGGTTATACATTAAAATAGGGGTGCCGCCACTGCACCTTTCACTGGTGACTTTTCTATCCCATCAACTATATAACCACCTCAATACAGGGCACTTACACCCCCTTCCTGCCCAAGCCATTTTTCAGTTTTCAGCGCTGTCGCACTTTGAATGACAATTGCGCGGTCATGTTACACTGCACCTTAATTAAATTTTTATCATTTTTTTCCCACAAATAGAGCTTTCTTTTGGTGGTATTTGATCACCTCTGCGGTTTTTATTTATTGCGCTATAAACAAAAGAAGAGGGACAATTTTGAAAAAACACAATATTTTTTACTTTTTGCTATAATAAATATCCAATTTTTTTTTTTTTTAACACATTTTTTCCTCAGTTTAGGCCGATACGTATTCTTCTACATATTTTTGGTAAAAAAAAATTGCGATAAGCGTATATTGATTGGTTTGCGCAAAAGTTATAGCGTCTACAAAATAGGGGATAGATTTATAGTATTTTTATTATTTATTTATTTTTTACTAGTAATGGCGGCGATATGCAATTTTTATTGTGACTACGATATTGCGGCGGACACATCGGACACTTTTGACACATTTTTGGGACCATTCACATTTATACAGCGATCAATGCTATAAAATTGCATTGATTACTGTGTAAATGTGACTGGCAGGGAAGGGGTTAACACTAGGGGGCGCTCGAGGGGTTAATGTATGACCTAAGGAGGTGATTCTAACTGTGGGGGGAGGGGACTGACTGGGGGAGGTGACCGATCGCTGTCCCTATGTACAAGGGACACGCCATCGGTCTCCTCTCCTCTCTGACAGGACGTGGATCTGTGTTTACATGCACAGATCCACGCTCCTCCTCTGTTACCCGGCAATCGCGGGTGCCCGGCGGACATCGCGGCCGCCGGGCACGCGCACCGGGTCCCGAGTGACGCAGCGGGCGTGCGCGCGCGCGCGCCCCCTTGTGGCTCGGGAGGGCGAGGACGTCATATGACGTCCTCCCAGAACAATAGAAGCCTCGCCCAGCCGTCATATGACGGTGGGAGGTGGCTTAGTGGTTAAAGTCCCCACAATGATGCTCCGGTGTGTGTTCCTTCAGGCCATACACTACACCGATGTAAAAAAAAATTACACTTTGATTAGGGTGGACCCCAGTTGTAAGGGAAGTTCACAGCAACATGAACAGATAAGGAGGAATGGGCCTTGATTAGAGTATAGGAATCAACATGGTCGCAAATCAGTTGTATTGTATCCAGATAGTGTGGATACACATGGACCCTCTTAGATCGACCTAGGTGTCTTCTAAACAGTACCTATAGATATTTTAGCTACCCAAAACATAACATTTAGGATTCTGTGTATGTTTGGGATTGCTGTCAACCGGTTTGTAAATTAGGAGAGCTATTTGAGCTTTTTTAGGGAATATTAACCATTGTTACCGTGTACATGGGGGACACCTCAGGGTACTCCTCCATTCACTATTTTAGTCTCATTGGGTCACCATAACATAGAGAGGATTTCAGTGACAGACATCCTATGGGCTCTATAGTGGAGATGTCCACAGAAGACAGTGAAGGCGGAGATGTTCCCGGAATGACCTCTAGGTGGCAGAGTGGAACGATAGATGTGATGGAGTCCGGAGAGCAGAGAGCCTCAGCCCCCCACAATCTCCCTGATCCCCATTATAGGGGACATGAAAAGTGTTCTTTATAAGTCAGATGTATACCGTAATCGGTGACCTATAAGAAGTGAGCATGGACAGATCCCCCTGATCCCTGTGCTGTGTATTTGGCGGAACAGACAACAGCTGCTCAGTGTGGAATCCCCGCTCACACTTTCTATTCTAATTAATAATCCACATCGAAGGAGTTCAGAGATCTCTGTGTGATGTATTGTGTGATGTGCGGAGACTTCACTTTGGATAGGGATGAGCTTCGTGTTCGAGTCGAACCCATGTTCGACTCGAACATCGTCTGTTCGCCCGTTCGCCGAATTGCGAACGATATGGGCCGTTCGCGCCAAATTCGTGTGGCGCGTCACGGCCCATAATTCACTGCGGCATCGCAGTGCATTGCTGGCTGATGATTGGCCAAGCATGCACTATGACCCGCATGCTTGGCCAATCACAGCGCCGCCTGAACAGAGAGCCGTAATTGGCCAAAGCCAAGGAGGCTTTGGCCAATTATGGCTCAGGGGATTTAGTACACGCCCCACACTATATAAGGCTGCCTGCACGGCGGCCCTGTGTAGTGTGTGTTCCGGCGTTCATTGAGAGAGAGACAGACAGTGACATTTGATTTGAGTTAGATAGATTAGGCAGAACAGTCAGTCAGTTAGCTGCACTTACAGTGTATTGTGTATATATATATGCATCCCAGGTGTTGCATATATATATATATATATACACTGTATTCAGTTTAGCTAGATCCGTTCTTGTTATCTTCCTACTGACAGGCAGGCTTGTCTTGTTACAGTATTTACAGCTACCTGAAGAAAATTACTGGTGTTCTTTTGATCCTATTAGTATCACAGTCAGGCAGCTAGATTATTTACAGTTAGTGCAGTGCGTCCTGCTCACAGTGTTCAGCTAGATCCGTTCCTGTTATCTTCTTACTGACAGGCAGGCTTGTCTTGTTACAGTATATACAGCAACCTGAAGAAAATTGCTGGTGTTCTTTTGATCCTATTAGTACCACAGTCAGGCAGCTAGACTATTTACAGTTAGTGCAGTGTGTCCTACTCACCGTGTTCAGCTAAACCTACAAGTTAGTGGGGTGCGTCCTGCTCACAGTGTTCAGCTAAACCTACAAGTTTGTGTGGTGTGTCCACCTCACAGTGTTCAGCTAAACCTACAAGTTAGTGGGGTGCGTCCTGCTCACAGTGTTCAGCTAAACCTACAAGTTTGTGTGGTGTGTCCACCTCACAGTGTTCAGCTAAACCTACAAGTTAGTGGGATGCGTCCTGCTCACAGTGTTCAGCTAAACCTACAAGTTAGTGGGGTGCGTCCTGTTCACAGTGTTCAGCTAAACCTACAAGTTAGTGGGGTGCGTCCTGTTCACAGTGTTCAGCTAAACCTACAAGTTAGTGGGGTGTGTCCACCTCACAGTGTTCAGCTAAAGCTACCTGTAGAAGGTTGGTGGTGTTCTCATACTACAGGCAGGCAGTTGATTTTGCTAGCTGCAGTATCAGTATATATATATATATATATATATATACATATCCCAGCTTAGTGCAGCTACAGGCCATTAGTATGTCTGGAAGGCCAAGAAGGAGAGGTAGACAGTCACAAGCCAATAAGAGAGGGCAAGCAGGCTCTGTGTCTAGTGCTGGTCGTGGAGACGGTGCATCCTCATCAGCACGTGGCCGTGGGACACGCTTGGCCTTTTTTTTGGCAGCTGGCCGCGTTGAGCCGCAACATGCGGAAGACTTGGTCGAGTGGATGACCAAGCCGTCCTCATCCTCCTCATCCTCTCTCACCCATGCCCAGGGTACTTTGTCTGGCAAAGCAGCGGCCTCTTCCCTCGGCTCAATGTCATCAGTGTGTATATATATATGCATCCCAGGTGTTGCATATATATATATATATATATATATACACTGTATTCAGTTTAGCTAGATCCGTTCTTGTTATCTTCCTACTGACAGGCAGGCTTGTCTTGTTACAGTATTTACAGCTACCTGAAGAAAATTACTGGTGTTCTTTTGATCCTATTAGTACCACAGTCAGGCAGCTAGATTATTTACAGTTAGTGCAGTGCGTCCTGCTCACAGTGTTCAGCTAGATCCGTTCCTGTTATCGTCTTACTGACAGGCAGGCTTGTCTTGTTACAGTATATACAGCAACCTGAAGAAAATTGCTGGTGTTCTTTTGATCCTATTAGTACCACAGTCAGGCAGCTAGACTATTTACAGTTAGTGCAGTGTGTCCTACTCACCGTGTTCAGCTAAACCTACAAGTTAGTGGGGTGCGTCCTGCTCACAGTGTTCAGCTAAACCTACAAGTTTGTGTGGTGTGTCCACCTCACAGTGTTCAGCTAAACCTACAAGTTAGTGGGATGCGTCCTGCTCACAGTGTTCAGCTAAACCTACAAGTTAGTGGGGTGCGTCCTGTTCACAGTGTTCAGCTAAACCTACAAGTTAGTGGGGTGCGTCCTGCTCACAGTGTTCAGCTAAACCTACAAGTTTGTGTGGTGTGTCCACCTCACAGTGTTCAGCTAAACCTACAAGTTAGTGGGATGCATCCTGCTCACAGTGTTCAGCTAAACCTACAAGTTAGTGGGGTGCGTCCTGTTCACAGTGTTCAGCTAAACCTACAAGTTAGTGGGGTGCGTCCATACATACATACATACATACATACATACATACATACATACATACATACATACATACATACATATATATATATATATATATATATATATATATATATATATATATATATATATATATATATATATATATATATATATATATATATATATATATATATATATATATATCTCCCAGCTTAGTGCAGCTACAGGCCATTAGTATGTCTGGAAGGCCAAGAAGGAGAGGTAGACAGTCACAAGCCAATAAGAGAGGGCAAGCAGGCTCTGTGTCTAGTGCTGGTCGTGGAGACGGTGCATCCTCATCAGCACGTGGCCGTGGGACACGCTTGGCCTTTTTTTTGGCAGCTGGCCGTGTTGAGCCGCAACATGCAGAAGACTTGGTCGAGTGGATGACCAAGCCGTCCTCATCCTCCTCATCCTCTCTCACCCATGCCCAGGGTACTTTGTCTGGCAAAGCAGCGGCCTCTTCCCTCGGCTCAATGTCATCAGTGACTCCTTCCCTAGCCCCACCATGTCCTCCTGAGGAGTCCCTCGAACTGTTTGACCACAGTGTTGGGTACATGCTCCAGTAGGATACCCAGCGTTTGGAAGGCTCTGATGATGATACTGAGCTCGATGAAGGCAGTAACATGAGCACGGACAGAGTGGGTGCCCAAGAAGGACAGTAATCTGGCAGCCATGCTCCCTCTGCTGCAGCATACTGCCAGGTTTGCTCCAGTGATGAGGTGGGAGGGGATGATGAGGTCACTGACTCAACGTGGGTGCCTGATAGGAGAGGGGAGGAGGAGGAGGAGGAGGAGGTGGCACATCATAAGGGCAGCACATTGACTGCATCACACCCCAAAGCTCCACATGTGCAGGGCGCTGCAGTCTCTGCGCGTTATTCAAAAAGTTCTTTGGTGTGGGCCTTTTTTGAGACGAGTGCATCAGATCGCACCGCTGCTATTTGCAACATATGTCTCAAGCGTATCTCGTGTGGCCAAAACATCTCCCGCTTGGGTACCACATGCTTGACCAGACATATGTTGACCTGCCATGCAGTTCGTTGGCAAGCGTATCTAAAAGACCCACACCAAAGAACAAAGAGGACCTCTCCTTGCTCCTTATCAGCTGAGATTTCCAACCCCACTATACCTTCAGTCCTCTCTGAGACCTGCACTGAGAGGAATGAAGGTGTAGAATTAGGTGTGTCACAGCCAAGTACTTGTGGGCAATCTGCTTTTGGTACACCGACATCAGATTGTACCAGGCAAATTTCCCTGCCCCAGCTGCTGCACCGCCGAAAGAAGTTTGCTCCCAGCCATCCACATGCTAGCTTGGCAAAATTGCTAGCACTTCAACTGCTGTCTTTTCAGTTGGTAGACTCTGCCCCCTTCCGTGAGTTTGTGGAATGTGCGGTTCCTCAGTGGCAGGTACCCAAACGCCACTTTTTCTCACGGAAGGCGATTCCGGCTCTCTACTGGCATGTGGAAGGCAATGTCCATGCCTCGCTGGACAGGGCGGTCAGCGGTAAGGTGCATATTACCGCTGACTCATGGTCCAGCAGGCATGGACAGGGACGTTACCTAAGTTTCACGGCGCATTGGGTGACTCTGCTGGCAGCTGGGAAGGATGCAGGACAAGGTGCAGTAGTGTTGGAGGTTGTTCCGCCACCACGCCTCCAAAATGCTAATGATTGTGACACACCTCTCTCCTCCACCCCCTCCTCTTCTTCTTCCTCCATGGCCTCTTTGTGTGCTTTGTCCTCGGAACCAGCGGTGCTCCGTAGCCGTTCAAGGGGCTACGCAAGTACACAGGCCAAAAGATGCCATGCGGTGCTTGAGCTGGTGTGCTTGGGGGACAGGAGCCACACTGGGGCAGAGGTTCTGTCAGCTCTGCAGGGGCAGGTTCAGAGGTGGTTGACGCCATGCCAACTTAAGGCAGGAATGGTGGTTTGCGACAATGGCACCAACCTCCTCTCTGTCCTCCGACAGGGACAAATGACCCATGTGCCCTGTTTGGCTCACATCCTTAACTTGGTGGTGCAGCGGTTCTTGGGCAGGTACCCGGGCTTACAGGATGTCCTGAGGCAGGCCAGGAAAGTCTGTGTGCATTTCCGCCGGTCATATAATGCCAGTGCTCGGCTGACGGACCTCCAAAAGGAGTTTAACCTGCCCAAGAACCGCCTAATCTGTGACATGCCCACCAGGTGGAACTCAACGTTGGCCATGCTGCAGCGGCTGCACACGCAGCAGAGGGCCATCAATGAGTACCTGTGCGACTATGGCACCAGGACAGGGTCAGGGGAGCTTGTTTTTTTTTCCCCACGCCAGTGGACCATGATCAGGGATGCATGCACTGTCCTGTCACCATTTGAGGAGGCCACGAGGATGGTGAGCAGTGACAGTGCATGCATCAGTGACACTGTCCCCCTTGTCCACCTGTTGGAGCACACGCTGCATGGAATAATGGACAGGGCACTTGAGGCAGAACAGAGGCAGAAAGAGGAGGACTTCCTTAGCTCTCAAGGCCCCCTTTATCCAGACAGTGTTCCTGCATGCCCGCCGATCTCACAGGAAGAGGAGGAGGAGGAGGAGGAGGAGGAAGATTGTGTCAGTATGGAGGTGGAGCCTGGCACTCAGCATCAGCAGCAGTCTTTAAGGGATCAGTCCCAAGAAACACATGGACTTGTACGTGGCTGGGAGGAGGTGGCTGCGGACCATGTCGTCCTTAGTGACCCAGAGGACTCCGGACCGAATGCCTCAGCAAACCTACGCTGCATGGCCTCCCTGATCCTGCAAAGCCTGCGTAAGGATCCTCGTATTCGTGGTATCAAGGAGAAGGACCAATACTGGCTGGCAACCCTCCTTGATCCACGTTACAAGGGTAAGGTTGCGGACCTTATCTTGCCAGCGCAGAGGGAGCAGAGGATGAAACATCTTCGGGAGGCCTTGCAGAAAGGTCTGTGCAACGCGTTCCCAGAGACTGGGAGTTTACAAACTCCTGTTTCTGGACAACGTGCTGCTGAGGCTTCGGTCAGTCAAATAAGGAGCGGTGGAGAAGGTGGCCATCTGACCGATGCGTTCAGACAATTTTTTGGTCCGCAGCCCCAAGGTATGATCGGTTCCAGCAACCATCGCCAGCGTCTGTTTTACATGGTGCAGGAATACCTAGGGGCAAGATCAGACTTGGACACCTTTCCCACCGAAAATCCTCTGGGTTACTGGGTCTTGAGGATGGATCACTGGCCAGAGCTTGCACAGTATGCAATTGAGCTACTGGCCTGTCCTGCATCCAGCGTTCTTTCGGAACGCACATTCAGTGCTGCTGGAGGCGTGGTAACCGATCACAGGGTGCGTCTGTCCACCGACTCGGTCGATCGACTGACTTTCATAAAAATGAATCAGTCTTGGATCACCACCAGCTACCAAGCACCTGATGCTGATGTAACCGAATAATTTTTTTAAAAATCTCAGATCCCTTCAAAGACTGCCTATGCTGATGCTGAGTGACTATCCCTGAGTAATTATCCTCTTCCTCCTCAATCATCACGCTGATAGCTTGTAAGAACATTTTTGGTTCTGGGCGCCACCACCAGTGCCTAAGGCACAATTTTTCTGCCCCTGTTTCACAGGGGCGTGTAATTACAATTTTTGATGCAATACTTTGCAGCAGGGCTCGTTCCTGCGTTCCAACTAGAGTGTCTGTGAGGGGTTGCAGTGTTGTGGCACCAGCACCAGTGCCTAAGGCCCAATTTTTCTGCCCCTGTTTAACAGGGGCGTGTAATTACAATTTTTGATGCAATACTTTGCAGCAGGGCTCCTTCCTGCGTTCCAACTAAAGTGTCTGTGAGGGGTTGCAGTGTTGTGGCACCACCACCACCACCACAGGCCCAATTTTTCTGCCCCTGTTCAACGGGGGCATGTAATTACAATTCTTGATCTAATATTTCACAGCAGGGCCCATTTCTGCACCCACCAAGAGCGAGTGAGGACTTACAGTGTTGTGGCACCACCACCACCACCACCAAAGGCCCAGTTTTTCTGCCCCTGTTCAACAGGGGCATGTAATTACAATTCTTGATCTAATATTTCACAGCAGGGCCCTGTGAGGGCTTACGTTGTTGTGGCCACAACAACACCTAAGGCCCAAATTTCTGCTGAGTATATAGGGCAGGCCCCTACTTCCAAACATCTAACTTACAAATGACTCCTACTTGCAAACGGAAGGAGACAAGAGGAAGTGAGATGAAATCTACCCCTAGGAAGGGAAATTCTCTCCTGTAAGAGTTAATATGGGAAAAACATTTCTCCTTTCCACTGATGCTTTCCAATCCTTGTTCCACAGAAAAACCCCAAATTCTCAAAAAACATTTGTCATTGGGAGAAAAAGTGAGGTGAAATCTTCTAAAGAGGAGGAAAGACAGCAAAACAAATGTCACAGGGGTGATAACCCTTCCCTATGTTTTCCAAAAAAGCTTAAAAAAGATATTTTGGCTGGAGCTAAACACGTTAAAAATGTACCCGTTCAAAATGACAAACAGATTCTACTTAACAACAAACCTACAGTCCCTGTCTTGTTTGCACCGCCTGTATACAGCTGTTCAGAGCATATAGGGCCTGGTGGCCCCACACCTTTCCTTATTTTAATTTGGGTGCGGGGTTCCCCTTAATATCCATACAAGACCCAAAGGGCCTGGTAATGGACTGGGGGGTACCGTTTGTCTCACTGATTTTCATCCATATTGCCAGGACCCGACATTACATTAACCACTTGACGACCGCCTCACGCCGATTTACGTCGGCAAGGTGGCACGGACAGGCAAAATCACGTACATATACGTGATTTGCCTTCCGCGGGTGGGGGGTCCGATCGGAGATGAGGGGGAGGCCATCCGTTCGTGGCCCCCCTCGCGATCGCCGCCGGCCAATCACATCATTCCTTTGCTGCTGTATGATAAACAGCAGCAAAGGAAATGATGTCATCTCTCCTCGGCTCGGTAATTTCCGTTCCGGCCCGAGGAGAGAAGACAGGTATGTGAGTGCACAACACTACACACACACAGTAGAACATGCCAGGCACACTAAACACCCCTACCCCCCCCCGATCGCCCCCCGATCCCCCCCCAATCACCCCCCCCTGTCACAAACTGACACCAGCAGTTTTTTTTTTTTTTTTTCTGATTACTGCATTGGTGTCAGTTTGTGACAGTTACAGTGTTGGGACAGTTAGTATTACCCCCCTGTAGGTCTAGGATACCCCCCTAACCCCCCCTAATAAAGTTTTAACCCCTTGATCACCCCCTGTCACCAGTGTCGCTAAGCGATCATTTTTCTGATCGCTGTTTTAGTGTCGCTGGTGACGCTAGTTAAGGACCTAAATATTTAGGTTCGCCGTCAGCGTTTTATAGCGACAAGGACCCCCATATACTACCTAATAAATGTTTTAACCCCTTGATGGCCCCCTAGTTAACCCTTTCACCACTGATCACCGTATAAGTGTTACGGGTGACGCTGGTTAGTTTGTTTATTTTTTTTAGTGTCAGGGCACCCGCCGTTTATTACCGAATAAAGATTTAGCCCCCTGATCGCCCGGCGGTGATATGCGTCGCCCCAGGCAGCGTCAGATTAGCGCCAGTACCGCTAACACCCACGCACGCAGCATACGCCTCCCTTAGTGTTATAGTATCTGATCGGATCAATATCTGATCCGATCAGATCTATACTAGCGTCCCCAGCAGTTTAGGGTTCCCAAAAACGCAGTGTTAGCGGGATCAGCCCAGATACCTGCTAGCACCTGCGTTTTGCCCCTCCGCCCGGCCCAGCCCAGCCCACCCAAGTGCAGTATCGATCGATCACTGTCACTTACAAAACTCTAAATGCATAACTGAAGCGTTCGGAGAGTCAGGCCTGATCCCTGCGATCGCTAACAGTTTTTTTGGTAGTATTTTGGTGAACTGGCAAGCACCAGCCCCAAGCAGCGTCAGATTAGCGCCAGTACCGCTAACACCCACGCACGCACCGTACACCTCCCTTAGTGGTATAGTATCTGAACGGATCAATATCTGATCCGATCAGATCTATACTAGCGTCCCCAGCAGTTTAGGGTTCCCAAAAACCCAGTGTTAGTGGGATCAGCCCAGATACCTGCTAGCACCTGCATTTTGCCCCTCCGCCCGGCCCAGCCAACCCAAGTGCAGTATCGATCGATCACTGTCACTTACAAAACACTAAATGCATAACTGCAGCGTTCGCAGAGTCAGGCCTGATCCCTGCGATCGCTAACAGTTTTTTGGTAGCTTTTTATTGAACTGGCAAGCGCCAGTGGCCTAGTACACCCCGGTCGTAGTCAAACCAGCACTGCAGTAATACTTGGTGACGTGGCGAGTCCCATAAGTGCAGCTCAAGCTGGTGAGGTGGCAAGCACAAGTAGTGTCCCACTGCCACCAAAAAGACAAACACAGGCCCGTCGTGCCCATAGTGCCCTTCCTGCTGCATTCGCCAATCCTAATTGGGAACCCACCACTTCTGCAGCGCCCGTACTTCCCCCATTCACATCCCCAACCAAATGCAGTCGGCTGCATGAGAGGCATTTTCTTTATGTCCTCCCGAGTACCCCTACCCAACGAACCCCCCAAAAAAGATGTCGTGTCTGCAGCAAGCGCGGATATAGGCGTGACACCCGCTATTATTGTCCCTCCTGTCCTGACAATCCTGGTCTTTGCATTGGTGAATGTTTTGAACGCTACCATTCATTAGTTGAGTATTAGCGTAGGGTACAGCATTGCACAGACTAGGCACACTTTCACAGGGTCTCCCAAGATGCCATCGCATTTTGAGAGACCCGAACCTGGAACCGGTTACCGTTATAAAAGTTAGTTACAAAAAAAGTGTAAAAAAAAAAAAATATATATATAAAATAAAAAAAAATAGTTGTCGTTTTATTGTTCTCTCTCTCTCTATTCTCTCTCTCTTGTTCTGCTCTTTTTTACTGTATTCTATTCTGCAATGTTTTATTGTTATTATGTTTTATCATGTTTGCTTTTCAGGTATGCAATTTTTTATACTTTACCGTTTACTGTGCTTTATTGTTAACCATTTTTTTGTCTTCAGGTACGCCATTCACGACTTTGAATGGTTATACCAGAATGATGCCTGCAGGTTTAGGTATCATCTTGGTATCATTCTTTTCAGCCAGCGGTCGGCTTTCATGTAAAAGCAATCCTAGCGGCTAATTAGCCTCTAGACTGCTTTTACAAGCCGTGGGAGGGAATGCCCCCCCCACCGTCTTCCGTGTTTTTCTCTGGCTCTCCTGTCTCAACAGGGAACCTGAGAATGCAGCCGGTGATTCAGCCAGCTGACCATAGAGCTGATCAGAGACCAGAGTGGCTCCAAACATCTCTATGGCCTAAGAAACCGGAAGCTATGAGCATTTTATGACTTAGATTTCGCCAGATGTAAATAGCGCCATTGGGAAATTGGGGAAGCATTTTATCACACCGATCTTGGTGTCATCAGATGCTTTGAGGGCAGAGGAGAGATCTAGGGTCTAATAGACCCCAATTTTTTCAAAAAAGAGTACCTGTCACTACCTATTGCTATCATAGGGGATATTTACATTCCCCGAGATAACAATAAAAATGATTTAAAAAAAAAAATGAAAGGAACAGTTTAAAAATAAGATAAAAAAGCAACAAAATAATAAAGAAAAAAAAAGAAAAAAAAAAAGCACCCCTGTCGCCCCCTGCTCTCGCGCTAAGGCGAACGCAAGCGGCGGTCTGTCGTCAAATGTAAACAGCAATTGCACCATGCATGTGAGGTATCGCCGCGAAGGTCAGATCGAGGGCAGTAATTTTTGCAGTAGACCTCCTCTGTAAATCTAAAGTGGTAACCTGTAAAGGCTTTTAAAGGCTTTTAAAAATGTATTTATTTTGTCGCCACTGCACGTTTGTGCGCAATTTTAAAGCATGTCATGTTTGGTATCCATGTACTCGGCCTAAGATCATCTTTTTTATTTCATCAAACATTTGGGCAATATAGTGTGTTTTAGTGCATTAAAATTTAAAAAAGTGTGTTTTTTCCCCAAAAAATGCGTTTGAAAAATCGCTGCGCAAATACTGTGTGAAAAAAAAAATGAAACACCCACCATTTTAATCTGTAGGGCATTTGCTTTAAAAAAAAATATAATGTTTGGGGGTTCAAAGTAATTTTTTTGCAAAAAAAAATAACTTTTTCATGTAAACAAAAAGTGTCAGAAAGGGCTTTGTCTTCAAGTGGTTAGAAGAGTGGGTGATGTGTGACATAAGCTTCTAAATGTTGTGCATAAAATGCCAGGACAGTTCAAAACCCCCCCAAATGACCCCATTTTGGAAAGTAGACACCCCAAGCTATTTGCTGAGAGGCATGTCGAGTCCATGGAATATTTTATATTGCGACACAAGTTGCGGGAAAGAGACAAATTTTTTTTTTTTTTTTTTTTGCACAAAGTTGTCACTAAATGATATATTGCTCAAACATGCCATGGGAATATGTGAAATTACACCCCAAAATACATTCTGCTGCTTCTCTTGAGTACGGGGATACCACGTGTGTGAGACTTTTTGGGAGCCTAGCCGCGTACGGGACCCCGAAAACCAAGCACCGCCTTCAGGCTTTCTAAGGGCGTGAATTTTTGATTTCACTCTTCACAGCCTATCACAGTTTCGGAGGCCATGGAAAGCCCAGGTGGCACAAAACCCCCCCAAATGACCCCATTTTGGAAAATAGACACCCCAAGCCATTTGCTGAGAGGTATAGTGAGTATTTTGCAGACCTCTCTTTTTGTCACAAAGTTTTGAAAATTGAAAAAAGAAAAAAAAAAAGTTTTTTCTTGTCTTTCTTCATTTTCAAAAACAAATGAGAGCTGCAAAATACTCACCATGCCTCTCAGCAAATAGCTTGGGGTGTCTACTTTCCAAAATGGGATCATTTGGGGGGGGGGGGGGGTTGTGCCACCTTGGCATTCCATGGCCTCCGAAAATGTGATAGGCAGTGAAGAATGAAATCAAAAATTTACACCCTTAGAAATCCTGAAGGCGGTGATTGGTTTTCGGGGCCCCGTACGTGGCTAAGCTCCCAAAAAGTCCCACACATGTGGTATCCCCATACTCAGGAGAAGCAGCTGAATATATTTTGGGGTGCAATTCCACATATGCCCATGGCCTGTGTGAGCAATATATAATTTAGTGACAACTTTGTGCAAAAAAAAAAAAAAAAAAAAAGTGTCACTTTCCCGCAACTTGTGTCAAAATATAAAATATTCCATGGACTCAATATGCCTCTCAGCAAATAGCTTGGGGTGTCTACTTTCCAAAATGGGGTCATTTGGGGGGGTTTTGTGCCACCTGGGCATTCCATGGCCTCCGAAACTGTGATAGGCGGTAAAGAGTGAAATCAAAAATTTACACCCTTAGAAATCCTGAAGGCGGCGCTTGGTTTTCGGGGCCCCATACGCGGCCCATGGCCTGTGTGAGCAATATATCATTTAGTGACAACTTTTTGTAAATATTTTTTTTTTTTTTTGTCATTATTCAATCACTTGGGACAAAAAAAATAAATATTCAATGGGTTCAACATGCCTCTCAGCAATTTCTTTGGGGTGTCTACTTTCCAAAATGGGGTCATTTGGGGGGGTTTTGTACTGCCCTGCCATTTTAGCACCTCAAGAAATGACATAGGCAGCCATAAACTAAAAGCTGTGTAAATTCCAGAAAATGTACCCTAGTTTGTAGACGCTATAACTTTTGCGCAAACCAATAAATATATGCTTATTGACATTTTTTTTACCAAAGACATGTGGCCGAATACATTTTGGCCTAAATGTATGACTAAAATTTAGTTTATTGGATTTTTTTTATAACAAAAAGTAGAAAATATCATTTTTTTTCAAAATTTTCGGTCTTTTTCCGTTTATAGCGCAAAAAATAAAAACTGCAGAGGTGATCAAATACCATCAAAAGAAAGCTCTATTTGTGGGAAGAAAAGGACGCAAATTTCGTTTGGGTACAGCATTGCATGACCGCGCAATTAGCAGTTAAAGCGAGGCAGTGCCAAATTGGAAAAAGACCTCTGGTCCTTAGGCAGCATAATGGTCCGGGGCTCAAGTGGTTAAACCCGCAAGCAGTTTTAAATGAGATTTTTTCCTTTAAAAATGACATTTTGTGCAGGGACTGTTCTAAACACGGGAAACACGCGCCACTTTACAGGCATACTATAGACACCCCCCAGGTACGATATTTAAAGGAATATTTCACTTTTTTTTTTTTTTTTTTTTTTTTTTACTTTAAGCATCATTAAAATCACTGCTCCCGAAAAAAACGGCCGATTTTAAAAGTTTTTTTTGCATTGATACATGTCCCCTGGGGTAGGACCCGGGTCCCCAAACCCTTTTTAGGACAATACCATGCAAATTAGCCTTTAAAGTGAGCACTTTTGATTTCGAACGTTCGAGTCCCATAGAGGTCAATGGGGTTCTAACGTTCGTGCGAACTTTCGGTCCGTTCGCAGGTTCTGGTGCAAACCGAACCGGGGGGTGTTCGGCTCATCCCTAGTGATAAACATGTCCAATGCCCTAGGGACAATGTTCTACCTCTACTTGCTATAAAGGACTGTGTGCTGTCCGAGGTGATATAGTCATCAGATTTGTATGTAGCTGATACTTTGTGTTTATTTGTGTCATTTACCTATCAGGCAGCTTAGGGCTTTATCTTTGTACATTGATCTGCTATTGATGATTGAAATAGATACAAATAGACAAAGATTTGACTGGGCTGATAGAGTAGATACAATGTTTCGTTTTCTTGCTTCTTTCCTCCATTGTGTTGTGGTTTAAGAACACCACGATCTTCTTAACTTGTCTTTTCAGATAAAGTAACAATGTAAGGCGGGAGATTGTGGGAGATCTTTGATTGTAGCAATGTGTGAGTGCGGCATAAGTGTTTATTCAGCTCTGCCACCTTGTGGTGATTTCTGGTAGAACACTGGGGGGTGTGTGTGCAGTACAAGGCGATGAATAGAGGAATGTATACAGCCAGAAAGTGGAGATGATCTCCGCAATCCATAGAGAATCAGGATGGGAATAGAAGGAAGGTTTATTCATCCCCCTCCCAATCTGACCGACCTACTCCTCATCTAAAGATCCTTCTTATTAGGATTATTAAACGCCCACTGCTCTGATTGGCTCAGAGTTCAAATTCCTGGTTTCAAATTTTCCCGCTTGAATAGTGAAGAACGTTACAGACAAATAATCAGCCCCTATTATACCGCCAAATCCGACACTGAGACCTGAGATCATCAGATGAGACATTTATCCGAGAAATATTATTAATGATTGATGTCTGAAATTAATAAAAATTGATTTCTGAAGATCACTGAATAATGTAAAACATTTCTATATGTTCTCTTTTATTTCAAGTCCTCAGAATGCAGAACATGATAGTGAGATGACTTCTCTCATAGATCTCTACCTTTCTATATGATGATGGGAAATCAAGTATTCCACGTTTCATCATTAGATCTGTATAGGATCATGGAACTGACCTCTATCAGATATGTACCAGTTACAGATCTCCCCCCATAGTAAAACTAGGATTAATTAATTTGGATGGATTTATTCTCACTATAATACATCCTGAAATCAATAACTTGCCATCAGATTGTACAAACCTCATTGTATAGATAACCTGTTAATTCTTCATTAACGGGTTAAGAATTGTGATAAAATGTGATGACAGCTCATTGATGGAAATGGTGGGTGGCTCTTAGAAGAGCCTTTGTGTCTTGTGTTGGGGTAATGATGATGATGATGATGGGGGGATTACTTGGCGCTGGTGTACTTGGTGACGGCCTTGGTGCCCTCGGAGACGGCGTGCTTGGCCAGCTCTCCGGGCAGGAGGAGGCGGACGGCGGTCTGGATCTCCCGGGAGGTGATGGTGCGGCGCTTGTTGTAATGAGCCAG
Organism: Aquarana catesbeiana; assembly: GCF_042186555.1. Taxonomy (NCBI): domain Eukaryota; kingdom Metazoa; phylum Chordata; class Amphibia; order Anura; family Ranidae; genus Aquarana; species Aquarana catesbeiana. Next base: position 27,037,369 of record NC_133325.1, on the reverse strand, counting down.
GCGGGAAGCTTCGCCGGCGATGCGCTCGAAGATGTCATTGACGAAGGAGTTCATGATGCCCATGGCCTTGGACGAGATGCCGGTGTCGGGGTGCACCTGCTTGAGCACCTTGTACACGTAGATGGCATAACTCTCCTTCCTGCTCTTCCTCCGCTTCTTGCCGTCCTTCTTCTGGCTCTTGGTCACGGCTTTCTTGGAGCCCTTCTTGGGCGCCGGGGCTGACTTGGCTGGTTCAGGCATGATAAGGGTTAACGATATCTTCTCCGCTCTGTGAAGGGAAAAGTGCTGGAGCCGCCCTCATGTGCTGCTTATATAGGCGTCCTATGCAAATGAGCCTCATCCCTCTCCTCACTCTTCTATTGGAGGATTCAGTCATGTGATGGGGAGTGATGTCGTGCTTTCTTTTCTCCTTTACAGATTGGTTTAGAGACAAGTCAGCACAGTATTGGCTGGATTGAAACAGGACCAATCACAGCGTGTGACGTCAGAGCACTGAGTGTATAAATGAAGGGGAGTAGCTGTGGGGTGACATTCTCTAGTCTCGATCATTCGGTGATAATGTCAGGACGCGGCAAACAAGGAGGCAAGGTTCGGGCTAAGGCCAAGACCCGATCATCCCGGGCTGGTCTGCAGTTCCCAGTCGGTCGTGTTCACCGCCTGCTCAGGAAGGGCAACTATGCCGAGCGGGTCGGGGCCGGAGCTCCTGTCTATCTGGCCGCCGTGCTCGAGCTGGCCGGCAACGCCGCCCGCGACAACAAGAAGACCCGCATCATCCCCCGACACCTCCAGCTGGCTGTCCGCAACGACGAGGAGCTCAACAAGCTGCTGGGCGGAGTCACCATCGCCCAGGGAGGAGTCCTGCCCAACATCCAGGCCGTGCTGCTGCCCAAGAAGACCGAGAGCCACAAGGCCGCCAAATCCAAGTAATCATCCCGACAATTCCTCCACCTCTATTACCCAACACAACGGCTCTTTTCAGAGCCACCCACCTCTCCATACAAAGAGCCCGACATACATTGTTTTGTTGCCTAGTCTCCGATGTGTGATTCATAGTTCACCCTAAAAGCAAACACGTTGTATTCTTCACACTTACAGGTCAGTAGGAAGATTCGGCCCCATTATACCTCTCCATACAAAGACACACATACATTGTTATCGGAGGATCTGATTGTAAAAATATAGACAACCGAAAATGATTTTCTTTTACATGTTGATAATAAAATGGGAGAACAATGTGTTAGGATGACACGTGTCAGTAATAAGAAATGGTGATATATTGTCAGTTTTATAGAGCAATGTGATCTCATTACAGGGACTTCATTCTCCTCCGTCCTTTCTAGTAGTTCTGATGATCGCAAATCATTCTCCCAACTGGAAAGGAGCCCACAGATCTCATCCCCTTCTTCACACCCCACAAGGAAATATACGTTTTACCATCCAAAATAATCTCCCGCCGAAATTCTATGGATTGTTCCCATCTCACAATCACAATATTAGACCCCCTTCTTCCGGAGAACATTAATTAGCGGTTCCCTTCCCCAACAGTTATACATACTGTTGAAATGGTAAAGTCCGGGTTTGTTGTACTGCAGAGTAGAGATCATTAGAAAGTATAGAGAGCGCAGACTCTCTGGACTCCCCACAAAAAAAAAAAAAAAACCTGCTGGTTGTGGGGCAAAAAGCTGAAATTTTGCCCGCCAGAATTGTGAAGATCACAGACAAAAATTCATCCCTTTTCTACCGCCAGATCCGACATTTTGGTTAGACGGGAATGACTTCTGATTGATTTAGTATATTAAACATTTATATATGTTTTATTTTATTCTGAATCCACTACTACACACACAACGTTTATCTTCCTTTATGACGGAAAATAAAGCATTCATAATGACATACGTCACTGACCGATATTTCTTCTTCTCTTACATGTAGCGGTGACAGATTGTCCTCATATCACACCCCGAATCTGTCTATAGAGAAATGTCAGGTGACTGGCAGTAATCAGGACACCGCCAGATAAATATGTACAATCATTTCACAAAACACATTTTTCAGGTCTGATAAATCAGGTCGGTTTCCTGTTTAGGTTCTAATATGTGACACTTTGCATCCCCCCTCAGCCTTTTATACAGACATGGGGGGAGGTTTCCAATAATAACTCCGGGTGACAGAAATGTGGAAAAGATGAGAACCACAGACAACACCCAATCCGTTTTGATTGACTAAGGAACGCGGTGTTCATTGGTGAACAACCTACCTGAAAAATCATAAAAGTGACATAACGATATTGTAAGACAGATCTGTTGTATTACATTTAAGGGAAATCATACAATCGGATTGCATAGTGTATGTTTAGCTAAAAGGAACTTCCTTACACACACACAGCAAAAATGCATCATTACAGGAGAAATATATAGACAGCCCTTTGGATGAGAAGGTGGGTGGCCCTGAGAAGGGCCTTTGTGTAGATGAAGTGGGTAGTAGGGGGTCTATGAGGGTTTAGCCTCCGAATCCGTAGAGAGTGCGGCCCTGGCGTTTGAGAGCATAGACGACATCCATGGCGGTGACGGTCTTCCTCTTGGCGTGCTCGGTGTAGGTGACGGCATCGCGGATGACATTCTCCAGGAAGACTTTGAGCACTCCGCGGGTCTCCTCATAGATGAGTCCGGAGATGCGCTTGACACCCCCTCTGCGGGCCAAACGTCGGATGGCGGGTTTGGTGATGCCCTGGATGTTGTCCCGGAGCACCTTCCTGTGCCGCTTAGCGCCTCCTTTCCCCAGACCCTTCCCTCCTTTACCGCGACCAGACATGACGACTCTTCTCCGTTACTAAGAAGAACTGAAATTGACTCATTGCCCACCCTCCTTTTATAGAGACTTTGCGGACCTGATGGAAACCATCGTGAGAAAAGGCGGAGTCACACCCATTCTTTACACAGAATAGATTTGTTTTTCCATTTGTAAGGCTCCTAAACATTCTGCTGTTTTGAAAATGAAGGCAAGAGAATACATCTAGAGATGTGAAATATATTCTTGCTTATTAATGGTTTTCTAGGTATTCTTCTTCGGAGATTATACCGAAAATATAATTTTTTTTGGACTCCTGATAACAGAAACCACAATCACCAGATACTATTGTCAATAATAATGTCATAGTTATAAAATAGTACTCTGAAAATGAAAAAATATACACTGATAACCCCTTGTTTTTTCCCCTGGTTTAAGCCTTAGCGGACCTGATAGGAGACTAACGGAAAAGGGGCGGGGCCACAGCGCGTTGGTTTTCTGCGGAGAATTTCACATTCTTAGAACCTTGTAAATATGTGGCAGATTTTATGTTACCGAGGGGGAAAACGATCTGGTTCTTCAGACATGAAATATTTACTTTATTCATTCAGTGTACATATTTATCTGTGTCATGGTTACTAACATGAATTGCACATTTCATATTATACATATCCTGGTTGTGATATGAGGGAAATCTTAACTGATACATGTCCAGAAAGAGAAACAAACAAAAAAAACACAATATCAGTCAGTGACATGAACATCATATTCTGTGTGTAGCAGTGGTGAGATCCTGGATTCTGAGAACATATAGAAGTGTTTTCTCATGGTTCAGTAACAAACAGAATCTTTTCCTAATCATTCTGGACTAATGACATTAGAGTGCTAATCATATTCCTCCGATAAATGTCTCATCCGATCATCTCCTCGGCGTCGGATTTGGCGGTATAAGAGAGATGAATATTTATCTGTAACGATCTACATAATTCCGGCGGGCAAATTTTGAAAACAGCAATTTTAAATCTGAACCAATCACAGCTGTGGGCGTTTCCTTCATCATCCAGTAATACTGCCTTCTTTTGAGGACTCCAAAGAAATGTATTCCGAGATCTCTCTATGTTTTCAGCCCAGAAAATACTTGCTCAGTATCCTGAAGTCAAATCAAAGACCAAAACAATCTGAAATTAATATTTCCAACGTATTTCTTGGTTAATGAATCCATGAATTGAATAAAGAATGAATGACACAAATTGCGGTATTTGATGATCCCCTTTCAGTCATTCCTCCTGGTTATACATTAAAATAGGGGTGCCGCCACTGCACCTTTCACTGGTGACTTTTCTATCCCATTAACTATATAAAGTCCCCACAATGATGCTCCGGTGTGTGTTCCTTCAGGCCATACACTACACCCATGTAAAAAAAAAAAAATACACTTTGATTAGGGTGGACCCCAGTTGTAAGGGAAGTTCACAGCAACATGAACAGATAAGGAGGAATGGGCCTTGATTAGAGTATAGGAATCAACATGGTCGCAAATCAGTTGTATTGTATCGAGATAGTGTGGATACACATGGCCCCTCTTAGATCGACCTAGGTGTCTTCTAAACAGTACCTATAGATATTTTAGCTGCCCAAAACATAACATATAGGATTCTGTGTATGTTTGGGATTGCTGTCAACCGGTTTGTAAATTAGGAGACCTATTTGAGCTTTTTTAGGGAATATTAACCATTGTTACCGCGTACATGGGGGACACCTCAGGGTACCCCTCTATTCACTTTTTTAGTCTCATTGGGTCACCATAACATAGAGAGGATTTCAGTGACAGACATCCTATGGGCTCTATAGTGGAGATGTCCACAGAAGACAGTGAAGGCGGAGATGTTCCCGGAATGACCTTTAGGTGGTAGAGTGGAACGATAGATGTGATGGAGTCCGGAGAGCAGAGAGCCTCAGCACCCCACAATCCCCCCTGATCCCCATTACAGGGGACATGAAAAGTGTTCTTTATAAGTCAGATGTATACCGTGATCGGTGACCTATAAGAAGTGAGCATGGACGGATCCCCCTGATCCCTGTGCTGTGTATTTGGCGGAACAGACAACAGCTGCTCCGTGTGGAATCCCCGCTCACACTTTCTATTCTGTATAATAACCCACATCGAAGGAGTTCAGAGATCTCCGAGTATTGTGTGATGTGCGGAGACTTCACTTTGGATTTGAGAAAACAATAGCGATTTATTCCAATCATAGAACGTGCAGATCTAGGCGGGCAATTAAAAAAAAAGGCGCTTTTCAAGTGAACCAATGAGGAGGAGGAGTGTGCTCTCATTGTCCAATCAGAGGGCTGGGGTGTGTATAAATAGCGCTGCAGAGCGGCATAAGCTCATGTTCCTTGTATCAGCGAAGCATTGAGCAGTAATGGCGAGAACCAAGCAGACAGCCCGTAAGTCCACCGGAGGCAAAGCTCCCCGCAAGCAGCTGGCCACCAAAGCCGCCCGCAAGAGCGCCCCGGCCACCGGCGGAGTCAAGAAGCCTCACCGCTACAGGCCCGGCACCGTGGCTCTCCGAGAGATCCGCCGCTACCAGAAATCCACCGAGCTGCTCATCCGCAAGCTGCCCTTCCAGCGCCTCGTCCGAGAGATCGCCCAGGACTTCAAGACCGACCTGCGCTTCCAGAGCTCCGCCGTCATGGCTCTGCAGGAGGCCTCTGAGGCTTACCTCGTCGGACTCTTCGAGGACACCAACCTCTGCGCCATCCACGCCAAGAGGGTCACCATCATGCCCAAAGACATCCAGCTGGCACGCCGCATCCGCGGGGAGAGGGCATAGAGAGAGAGAGAGACACACTCCGAACTACTACTAATCCCAACACAAAGGCTCTTTTCAGAGCCACCACATCCTCCTATACAAAGAGATCTATATACTCCATCATCACATCGACTACATGACAGGGAAATCCCTACAAGACATCCACACATCTCCCCACCTCCTTCCTCAATACATACAGACGTCTACATCCATTACATACTGATTAGGATTTACACTTTATTGATTTCTCTTTCTAGTAAATCAATTCTTTATGTCGGTGATCATTTGTTCTACTTTATAATTTATCTGAAGGAATTTGTATTAATGTTTGGTTAAGGGAAAAATTAATATTTGTACAATGGGCTCATGGGAATAAGAATTCTCCTTGAGTGCGGTGTGGATTGTCATTTATTGATACAATTCTTTCCAACATCATCAATCCATCACAAAGTAACAAATCATACTTCTTTTCCCGTACAATCTCCTCTGCTATTCCTCGACCTTGTACAATCATTCCCCGATATAGAGGGGGACATCTCCTGGACATCTTCCTGACTTCCCATTCATCAGCAGATTGGAACATATGGGGGGGGGGGTCGTCTCACTTCATCTCCTCTACTAGCACTGTGTGATCAGAGCTCTCTGCAGGTGCTGCACACATGGAGAGACTAGAAGGAAGAATTCATCCAGTATTGTGTGGAGAATCCGGGGAACTCCCCTGAACCCCCATTTCTTCACTGGTGTTTTATTATTCACCGCCGCCCATATGGGATCTAGATCGTTTTAGCAGCCCCTGATATCCATATGGGGGGTAAATCTAACTGAACTGGATATTTATTTAGTAAGGAGTACATTGTCCACATAACACAATGATGTGCCTCTCTATTGGTTCCCCTCTAATGATCACGGAAGGATCTGCAGTCGCTGCGTTCCATATTGAAGTGTCAGAATTCCTTGTACAATGATCGTCTAGAAGAGGAAATGTTCATCCCCCATCCTCCCCGGGGAGATCCCGCAGACAGTGTGCGGGAATTGTCTCCGATTTGCAGGTCTCCAATCCGCACTGCAGATGTTATATATCATTTTGTATCAGGGACGGATCTCTCGTTCAATATTTTTATTACGGTTTAAATGAGATATACTTAACAATCTCTAGGCTTATACGTGGGAAACAATCAAATCATGAATAATAATTAAAAAAACGAGTATATAAGTCACTGCGTGTGCAACAGGAATGCTAATAATATAGATCCAACATTAGAACCCCCAAAACGTTGACCACCCATGATGGGCACAAACTGTAGATGGGTGGGGGCAAAGCTGTATAAATCGGGAATATTTACACCAAAATAATTTTAATATTATCAGGGACGGATGTCATGTGAAGAGTCCTGTGATCGGATCTCCCGCTGTATGAATACATGATTCTATAGAGGGGATTGGGTAAGGTGGTCACATTGCTCTGTATGGAGGACTTCTAATGCGGCCCCCCCTGGTCGCTGTGTGTATGTAGAGCTCTGTCAGGAGGAGGTGGGTGGCTCTGAGAAGAGCCTTTGGGGGGTGTAGATGAAAGGAGGTCTCTCCGGCGGGGATTATTTCTTCTTTGGAGCGGCCTTCTTGGGCTTGGCTGCTGTCTTGGGTTTAGCCGCCTTCTTAGCCGGACTCTTGGCGACTTTTTTCGGCTTGGCTGCAGCTTTGGGCTTCTTGGGGCTCTTTGTCACCTTCTTGGCTTTAGCAGCTGCAGGCTTTTTTGCGGGTTTCTTGGCGGCCTTCTTGGGGCTCTTGGCTGCGGTGGGGGCTTTGGTGGTGGTCTTCTTCTTGGGGGACTTGGCTGGCTTCTTGGCGGCCGGCTTCTTGGGGGACTTGGCCGCAGCCGATGGCTTCTTGGTGCTTTTCTTGGCGCCTGCCGCCTTGTCCTCCTGCTTCTTGTTGATCTTGAAGGATCCGGAGGCGCCATGTCCTTTGACCTGGACGAGGGTCCCCTTAGTCACCAGCCCCCTGATGGCGATCTTGAGGCGGCTGTTGTTCTTGTCCACATCGTATCCTCCGGCGGCCAGGACCTTCTTGAGGGCGGACAGGGAGACCCCGCTGCGCTCTTTGGAAGCGGCCACGGCTTTGACGAGGAGCTCGGACACGCTGGGACCGGACGGCTTCTTGCTGCCTTTCTTGGCTCCTCCGGCTGCCGCCTTCTTGGCCGGCTTCTTCTTGGCGGCGGGCTCCGCTGGAGGAGCGGCGGCTGGGGCGCTCTCAGTCTCCGTCATGATTCTGCAAATATTAGCACTGTAATAGATACATAGAATTGCATTTGTCGCTTTGGCTTATATAGAGACGTTCTGCACTGCTATTGGTCGGCAGAAAGCTTTAGTGCCTACTGCTATTGGTTGCAAATAAGACACGCCCACTGACTTTCACTCCCGAGTTGGGGAATCTTGTCTCTCTTGTTGTGTTTCCCGGGCAGAGAGAAAAACGACTTTTATTGGGAATAGAACGATGTCCGATCTTCATCGGGGACCCGATCTGCTCACTGGACTGTCACTTATCGGGGGGTCACTTACAGCTGTCAGGAGCTGCTGAGGAGGCTGAACACAGAGGCTGCAAACACAGCCATCCTCCTGAGTGTGTGTCCCATTCTTCCTTCTATCTTGTTTTCTACACAAATTCTACCCAGAAAACAATCTTCTCACATCTCCCACTAGAATGATCTTCACAATAGATGAGTGAAGAGTGACCATCAGGAAACATTTCCCCCTAATACAGAACTCTGCTCATCTATAGCTGAGTAGAAGGAGCCTGGAACAAAAACATCAGCCGGTGACATGAGATCCTTGTGTGATGTGATGGCAGATATTGTTATACATACAAATGTCTCAGCTGATTACACAATGTCATGTTTGATGTGCTATGTATCATTATCTGGTCATCATGATACATAAAGTGTTATCCAGATACTTCGAGTAAGCCGATTGCTACATTTTGCTAAACAGCTACTCAGGAGGAACAATGTTTGTTTTGAATTCTTGTATCTCAAATTTCATTTCATGAGTTTATTGATCAAAGAACCAATCCATCAACATTTCATTCCCCAATTTAAACAATCAGTAATAAGAACTTTGCTGGTAATCATCATTTTAGCTATCTTATACAATCCGTACCCTGGAAGAGGGCCTATGCCTACTGAGAAGAGTGGCATATACAGCCTACAACTGAACAAGCATCCTTTCCATCATGCTCATGTCCAATGAAAACTGACTGGTCTCTCCAAAATACTTGACCAGGATCCTCCTGATGGCTGTTTTTGCTCCTATGTACCCACTTTAAGCTGGGAGACTGCGGCATATTGTTTGTCTTTCTTTTTTTTTTCTAGCTACCTACCTACACATTGTTGTCCAGATCCACACCGTACTGATCTGGAATGTTTCTTTGCACCCCAATTATTTAGCACTTATATTCTAACAGTCCATAGTTCTCAATTTTATAAGATACTTTTTTTTATCAACCCACGGATACCCTTCAACGACCCCTCTAGCCACTTCTGGACCGCCGCACGCCAATATACATCCTAACTTTGAAGAGGAATATTGTTGTTATGGCAGCAGCTAGCTGCCATAACCCCGGTATTCTCTTCTTCGGCCGGCGGCTCGCTTTCCGATAATAGTGGTCTCTGCGGCAGATTTACTTTTATCGGTGGCGGGAGAGGGGCCCCCCTCCCGCCACGCTGGTGCCCTCCGTCGGCAGTGGTGGAGGCGATCGGATGCTGTCCCTTGTGTGCCATGGAGATGAGTGAGGGGAAGATGAACCCCACCCGTCTCCATACTATTGTAGGGTGGAAGCGAAGTCAAAATGTCACTTCCGCCCATAGCTTATAAAAGGGACTTTTTTGTTCTTTAAGTGACTTTTTTTTTTTTTTTTTTTTATCGCATTTTTGTGTAAATATGAGATCTGAGGCCTTTTTGACCCCAGATCTCATATTTAAGAGGTCCTGTAATGCTTTTTTTTTTCTATTACAAGGGATGTTTTCATTCCTTGTAATAGGAATACAAGTGACCCCCCCCAGTTCGGGTTGCAGCAGAACATGCAAACAGACCTAAAATGTGTGTGATCACACGAACCCCGTTAAAGTCTATGGGACTCGAACGTGAAACATCAAAAGTGCTAATTTTAAAGGCTAATATGCAAGTTATTGTCATAAAAAAGTGTTTGGGGACCTGGGTCCTGCCCCAGGGGACATGTATCAATGCATTTTTTTTATTTTTTTTTAAACGGCAGTTTTTTCGGGAGCAGTGCTTTTAATAATGCTTAAAGTGAAACAATAAAAGTGTAATATTCCTTTAAATATCTGCCTGGGGGGTGTCTATAGTATGCCTGTGAAGTGGCACGATTTCCCTGTGTTTAGAACAGTACCACAGCATAATGACATTTCTAAAGGGAAAAAAAAAGTCATTTAAAACTGCTTGCGGCTGTAATGTAATGTTGCCCCCCCCCCCCCCCCCAGCCCATTACCAGGCCCTTTGGGTCTGGTATGGATATTAAGGTGAACCCCGCTATCTAATTAAAAGAAAAAAAAAAAAAAATTGTGAGTCCCGCAGGCCCTATATACTCTGAACAGCAGCAGTATACAGGCGGTCCCCGGGTTACAAACAAGATAGGGACTGTAGGTTTGTTCTCAAGTTGAATCTGTTTGTAATTTGGAACAGCTACATTTTGTAAGTGTAGCTCCAGCTAAAAAATCTATTTTTAAGCTTTTTGAATAACATGGGGAAGGGTTATCATCACCCCTGTAACATTTGTTTTGCTGTCTGTGCCCCTGTTCAGAAGATTTCACCTCACTTTCTGTCCCAATGACAATTGGATTTTGAAACTTTTGGGTCATTAGGGAAACAAGGATTGGTGATAAAGCATGAGTGGTGACACCTTTTTCCCATATTAATTCTTACAGGAGAGAATTTCTCTTCCTAGGGGTAGATTTCCTCTCACTTCCTGTTGTCTCATTCCATTTCTAAGTAGGAGTTGTTTGTAAGTTGGATGTTTGAAAACATGGGACCTCCTGTATATACTATACGGCCTGCCCTATACACGCTGCGGAAATTTGGGCCTTTGGTGCTGGTGGTACCAGAACATTGTAAGCCCTCACAGTTACTTCTGGTGGACGCTGGAAAGGGCCCTGCTGTGAATTATTATATCAATAATTGTAATTACATGCCCCTGTTAAACAGGGGCAGAAAAATTGGGCCTTAGGCAGTGGTGGTGGTGGTGGTGGTGGTTGTGGTGGTACAACACTGTAAAGCCTCACAGATACTTTTGTTGAGCGCAGGAACAGGCCCTGCTGTGAAATATTAGATCAAAAATTGTAATTTTTTGCAAAGTAGATGTAACAATGACAATGTATACATAACATACAACACAATACTCCTCAATGACTAAGGCAGCCAATGGAAGGAAATACATTGGATGAACAAAATATCTCTTACAAGGGGGATATAACAATGCAGCCCTGGTACATTTAAAGACGTAACCTTATAGTGCACACTATGCACCTTCCTCTTATGTAATTGGAAGATCTTGCTAGGAAGAAGAGGAGATAGGAATACCAGGGGCCCTAGACAAGATAAAAATAAATAAATCAATAATTCACAGTGTGTAGAACCTTTAATCTCAGGGTATAATGTTACTCTCAGGACATGCATTATAACTTATACTGTCTGTTAATCCTTCCGAAGAGGGTTCCCCCAGAATAAATAAGTCGCCAGGCAGGAGGGGGCAAAACGCTCCGACCTCCCGCGCCTGTTGTTCAGTTTGACTGAGAACCTAAGTATTTTACCACATAAGATGGACAGCCTGAGAGGAATTTCAACAGGGATGCTCCCCCCGAGCAGTCCCCCAAGATCATCACCCCACCCCAATGGGAACACACTGTGGGGTGTGAGAGCACCAGGAGCCCTCCCGGGTGAGGCAACCCCTTATCACCCATCGGTTCCCCTGGGGAGCCGCTCCCGCCAGGAAGATCCCCAGGCGTCGCAACCCCAGGATGGAGCCAACGGTCTCATTGCCCGGGTTAGAGAAATAAAAGTGACTGGCTGTCCCCTATGCTAGGTTACCAAACTAACAATTGAGGACAATCTATGTAAGGCTTATGGAAAGATCTAAGCCTTGTAAAACTCAAATCTGATGTTAGAGAGTGTGAGGAAGAAGAGGGGAAAGAGAGTGAAAGAGGAGCAAGAAGGAGGAAGAAAGAAGAGGGAAGAGGAAGGGAGTTGGGGTGAGGTATGTGAGGAAGGAGTGTAGTCTCGTTGAACTCCCCCCTACGTTAGCAGATGACCTGGGTAAAGTGGGACTCGGACATACTTGGCCCAAGGTTCCCAGATCCCTTCAAAGCGTTGGACCGTATCACGCAGTTTTGCCACCATTTGTTCCTGTGACATTATCCACAAAATCTTCCGCTTGGTGGCCGAAATGGACACTGAGGGGTTTTTCCAGGCTTTCGCTAGTGTGATTTTGGCTCCCAAACACATAAAGAAGATAAGTTGTTGTGTGGTTTTAGGTGTGTTGTGTACTTTGCGGTTTAGCAGGATGTATGTGGGGTCCTGTGGTACATCTATCCCAGAGACTCTCCGCAGAAGATGGAGAAATTAATTCCAGTAGCTCCGTATGCGGGGGCACGTCCACCAGATATGATGCATCGTGCCCATATGACCACAGCCTCTGTAACATAGAGGGGAGGAGTCTGGGAATATCCTAGAGAGCCTGGCTGGGACATAGTACCATTTAGTGAAAACTTTAATGTTAGCCTCTATCAAAGCAATATTTAAGATACCTTGATCTGCTGAAGGCTTGGAACCACATGTCAGGATCCCACTGGATGTCCAGGTCCAACTCCCAGGATTGTGCGTATGCCGGGATGTCTGTCCTATCTGCCAGGGAAAGGTAGATAATGGAGATCCCACCTTTTTGTGAGACTATCGAGGAGCACCATTGTTCATCCATCGTGACCTTAGGAGTGTTTAATTTGTCAGTCCAAAGAGAGCAAAGGAAGTGCTGTATTTGCGACAGTCTGAATGTTTCTGAGGCTGGCATTTCCAGTGTACTCAGGCAATGGCCCAATGAAATAGGGCCGTTAGGTGTAAAGAAATAGCCTATCCTGAAGAGGCCTTTGTTCAGCCACCAATGAAATGCATATATATTCATCCCAGGGGGAAAGTCGGGGTTGTGAAACAGGTGTGTGAGAGGCCTTAAGGGAGATATCAAGTTGGCATTTTTTGTGTAATTGATCACAGAGGGTTAAGGAGTGAGTTAAGGTAGGGGCTAAAATAGCCGGTCTATGTTTAGGAGGTCTCCATGCTAAAAAGTTGAGTGTGGGGGGCGGAGCTTGCCGCGGATGAAGATGGACGCTCACTAATGGAGCTCCACAGCGCTCGGGAACACACCGGCGCACATCGCCTGGCCAAACGAGCTAATCCAGCCCAATACACCCAGCGGACCTGCAGCACAGTCCGGGGACCCGATCGATCATGCCCCGACGCCAAAAAGACAACAGGAGGCCGCAAAAACTCACGGAATATTATCCGCTCGGGCCTAAGCAAGATGGCGGCGGCGGGTCAGCAGCGCGAGGTATGTCCAGTACTCCCTTATACGATCCAGGCAAGGGTAATCCCTTTCAGCTGTTTTCTTTCTATGTTAACCGTTATGTATGTCCACAGCAGCAAAAATTACTAAACACCTATCTACCCGCTCAAGACCACCCTCAGAAGAACTACAGACGCAAACGACCCATCCTACTTCGGATATGGCTCAGCATCATCGATCCTTGGACCACATGTAAGTGTTATCAACACATTCTACCTAACACTCTTCAATCTGATCCTATACCATGACCATTACCTTCTTAACAATTAATGCCAGGGGTTTGAACCACCCTGCAAAGTGCAGTTCCATGTGGAGAGAAGCCAACCAACACAATGCTGATGTCATATGCGTGCAGGAGACACACTTCAAAAAACAAACCCAACCCCTTTGCTCTCACCCCAAATTCCCATATACCTTCTTTTCAAGTTCAGAAGCAAACACTTCTTTACGGTATTTACGGCAATAAAAGACACTGTAGCCTTTTGCCTTCATAAGGAAGTTCAGGACACGCAAGGTAGATACCACATTCTGATTTGCGATCTCAATAACACTACCTATACATTGGTGAATGTCTACGCCCCAAACACCCATCAGATCCGCTTCCTACATAAACTTATGAAAAAGATCTCACGAGTGCAGAGAGGCCACTTGCTCCTATGTGGAGATTTCAATCTACCTCCCGACCCTGAAATGGATTCTAGCTCACAAAACACCAAGAAAACTCAGATCCTACAACCAATACTGAGAAGTTATGACCTATACAACGCATGGAGATGTCTTAACGCTACAGAAAAGGACTTTTCTTTCTTTTCAAATAGTCACAAAATTTACACACGACTTGATCTTTTTTTGATAGATAAAGGGTTACTAACCAAAGTCAAATCCTCTGCGATTAATGGTATCACTTGGTCGGATCATGCCTCGGTGTCGCTGCTGGTGGATGATGCTTCTAAAAACAACCCTACTTATATCTGGAGATCCAACCCGCGGCTATTCCAGGATGATTCGTCCAAGGAGATATTGCAGAAGGATTTCATTGAGTTTTTTGAACATAATGTAAATTCAGTAACTAATCCATTTGTGACATGGAACACACATAGAGCGTTCATGAGGGGTCTCCTCATCAAAATGGGGGCAAGGGCTAAGAGAATGAGGGGGCAGCGTATATTGGATGTCTCTAGACAAATTCAAACACTGGAAACCCAGAACAAAGCAAATTTTTCCCCTGTCCTATCAGACCAATTAACCAAACTGAGACTTGATCTCCGACTTATACTACTGGAGGATTTTGAAAAATCCTCTAGGAGGTTGAAAATGACATATTATGCAAACGGTAACAAAGCAGGGAAATTAATAGCAGATAGACTACGAGGACAGAGACATAAAACTAAACTCCCCTACATTATACATCCAGAAACTCAAACTAAATTGCACCATCCCTAGGCTATAGCTGATGCCTTTAGTACCTATTATAGTTCTTTATATAACCTGACAAAAGACCCAAACACAATTCAACCACTATCTCACACTATCTCTGAATTTCTTAGCACGCTAAAACTTCCCCAAATCACAGATACACAAAACACAGCATTAAATTCTCCATTCACAGCACAAGAAATTTCACAAGTGATTGACTCACTCCCAAACAATAAATCTCCTGGACCGGACGGTTTCACAGGTGAATATTTCCAGACGTTTAGAGACATCCTAACTCCTAGACTCACAGAGATTTATAACCAAGCTGCCTCCTCCTCCTCTTTTCCACCTGAAATGTTAAAAGCAATGATTGTGGCGTTGCCGAAACCGGGGAAAGACCCTAATACACCTCAAAATTTTCGTCCAATATCGTTACTCAACAACGACCTTAAAATGTACTCTAAATTGCTAGCTAACAGGTTGGTAGATCTCCTCCCATCGTTGATCCACCCAGATCAATCTGGTTTTACTAAAGGCCGCCAAACGGCGGACGCAACCAGACGCCTACTTAACTTCATACTCATAGCCAACAAAAGAGGAACGCCTTCTCTGCTCCTTGCTTTGGATGCAGAGAAGGCGTTCGATAGGATTTGTGTAATTGGGTGCTTTTGATTTATTTTGTTTGTTGCTCTTCTTGCTTGACACCGTTTGCCATTCATAGTGGCTATTTAGTTTTGCAGGGGGAGAGGGGCCTGCAGGTGCATTATCAGGTAGTATGTCCAGGGATCTGAGTAGCTGGAGTCCCTCTTCCACATCTGTAACTACTGTGGTGTTACCATCATGAGTCACCGTTAATTTGACCGGGTACCCCCAGCGGTATACGATATTATGGTTGCGCAAGGCTTTGGTAACTGGTAATAAAGCTTTACGTTTTTGCATTGTGAATTGTGAAAGATCTGCAAATAGTTGAATATGCGCAAATCTTTCTGGTGGATGTTGGTTTTTGTGGAATGCGGCCATAAGTTGTTCCTTGGTTTGATAAAAGTGTACCCGCATCAGGACATCTCTGGGTATGTTATCTGGGAGATGTGACGGTTTTGGCAGTCTGTGAATGCGGTCAATTTGAATTTCAGATTCTGAAATGGTGGGTAAGAAGGTCACGAGTAAGTCTCTGGCATACTGTTGAAGTTGTGGGGGAAGAATAGTTTCGGGGACCCCCCCCGTAGCTTAACATTATTTCTTTGTGACCTATCTTCAAGGTCAGCGACCTTTGACCTCAGCCATGCAATCTCATCAGAGTGATCATTGTGGGCATCAATTAGGGTGTTGTGGGATGAAGCAAAGTCCCCCATTTTATCCTCTATATGATTTACTCTCCCTCCCAGGGTTCCCAGTTCTGTTTTAAAGTTGTTAACACATTGCAACATGTCTGTGTGCATAGAACTGCGGAGGGAGACGAGCATATCTTTGAGCATGGTGTCAGACACAGGCTTACCCATTGTGGGGAAATGCTGTAAACGGATCCACCAGCTCCCTGGTATCCTCCATGGATTCTTGTGTCATGCTTCCTGGCTGGATGTCCTCCTCCAGACGTGGCTTTGATTTGGCTGGGCTGCAGGAGAGAGGTGTGGAGGTATCCGGAGACCTGTGGATCAGGCCTGTTTGTGAGCCTGGGCTTGAGGCCTGAGACCGCGAGCTGCCTGTGGGGGAAAGAGAGTCGCTCCCTGCACTGGCGCCATTTTGGGCACGATCGCGGTCTTTCGGCTGGAAGAAATCTTGTAGTTTCTTCAGCTGTGCTGCGTCTTTCCTCTTGCGGGTCATCTGGGCGAGTCGGCGGTGGTGTTATGCAGTCTGTAAAGACAGATAGTGAGTCGGTGTTGTCCCAATAGTCGGTGGTTCCCTCAGCTGGAGCGGAGCTGCGGAGTTACACAACCATTCAGCTGTGCGGTAGCCACGCCCCCCCCCCCCCTGCGTTCGATAGGATTCACTGGATGTACCTAGAACAAGTTCTGAACAAATTTGGTTTTCATGGCCAGATATATCAAGCCATTATGGCCCTTTATACCCAACCATCAGCACAAGTTTATGTATCAGGCACACTATCTACCCCGTTCACGATAACAAATGGTACCCGCCAGGGTTGTCCTTTATCGCCCCTAATTTTTAACTTACTGATGGTACCCCTGGCAACCTACATTCGCCAACATCCAAAAATTAAAGGGATCACAATTGGAGGTAGAATGCATACCATTAGCTTATTCGCGGATGACGTCATCCTGATACTTACCGATGTGAAGTCTTCCCTGGCCTCGGTTCACCAAACCCTGCAGTTATTTAACGCGATCTCATATTACAAAGTTAACGAAAACAAATCGTATCTATTGGGATTAGGCCTATCTGACACTATGAAACAACATATAAGTGATAATTTCCCATACATGTGGAACGAGAAAGGTATATCATATTTAGGTATTACTCTCACAACTACAATCTCCAATCTAGTTAGAGAAAATTATAACCCATTCCTGCAATCTCTGAAAGCCAAACTAGATAAACTAAAGCGGTTTGAACTATCTTGGACAGGGAGGTTAGCTGCATTTAAAATGCAAATCTTGCCACAATTCTTATATCTTTTCAGAACTTTACCTATACCGGTTCCTAAACCCTTCTTCCAACAAGCACAATTTGAGATAGATAGGTATTTATGGGTTGGGAAAAAAGCACGATGTGCATTCAATAAACTTACTAAAACCAAACAAGCGAGGGGAATAGGTCATACAATGATTAAAGATTACTATGTGGCTACCATATTGGCTCAGGTGAAGGATTGGTTCCCTTCCCATAATAATACCCTATGGACAGAAATAGAGCAGTCTCAAATCAAAGGAGGAAATCTGTACAATTATCTAATTACCGGCCCACACCAGTTACATAAACCATTTTCTCATTCCCCTACCATTCAAGCTTCGGCCGAAGCATGGCATTATCTCCTTAAACATATAACACATGAAGGAGCTCAAATTCCATTAAAATTCCCAATTAATGCTCTAGAATTCATTATACCAGACATATCATTAGCTAACTGGGGCTCCAGAGGAGAAATACTACTTGAAGACCTTTTAATTGGACCTTCAATTAAAACATTTAGAACACTACAGATTGAATATGATATCCCAGAATCTGATTGCTATAAGTACATCCAAATATCCCATTTATTGGGGAAAAAAAGAAGTGACCTTTTTACTTACCTACCCTGGCGAATTGTTGCCTTTCTTACACATAATAGCACAAAAATCAAAGGAACAGCATTGTTTTACAAATTCCTACAGAATAAACATTCTTTCAGTAAAACCACTAATATAACAGCATGGGAGAAAGACTTTGGGAAAGATTATACAGAAGACCAATGGAAAAAAGCCCTTTAATGTCACATATACGTCTACAAGAAGTGCCAACCTATGGGAATTGCACCACAAAATACTTCTGAGGTGGTATCTTACCCCTTATCGCATCTCAAAGTTTGCCCCGGATGCCTCACCGGAATGCTGGAGGAAATGTGGGAAGACAGGCACACTTTTACATGTGCTGTGGTCATGTCCATGCATCCAGAGGTTTTGGATGCTTATATTTCAGATGATAAAACAAGTCACAGGTGTGGAAGTGGCGGGTTCCCCGGGTATGGCACTCCTTTCATTGGAAATTGATTCCATTCCAGCGCCTTTTAGACCACTAGTATCACACTTACTGATTGCAGCTAGACTCACTATAGTACGTCACTGGAAAAATATTGACCCACCTCCCATAACAGAAACCCTACAAATAATAAATACACATAGGATGTATGAAATACAATTCGCTTGGAGTCTAGGTAACCAGGCAAAAATTTCTAAAATATGGAATCCCTGGCTAACATGGTACCCACACAACATGGGTCTCAGATTTTTTGGGAAACGTTAAATAAAAATCCTATAGTTTGATACGCTTATCTAATCTTTATATATTGGCTGCTCAATGGACATACTATATTATTATAGGTTTATCTCAGTTAATATTCCTTATATCTTCTTTCATATTTTTTCGTTTTTTTTTTTTTTTGTCAAGTACAACTCTAATATCAACACAATGTCAAGAGGGAATACAGTGTAAACAATTATGGATTTCCATTAATACGACTCGACCCACATGAAAATCTTTGTATACTTCCAATGTCTGTGGCCAAAGAGGAGAAAACAAACAGGGTAGTTTTGTGGCGGAGTGTGACTCCCCGCTTTCCTGGACACAGATAGCTCCCATGTGGGGTGTCCTGGGGGTGGGGGAGAAGCATCCGGTACCGACATATAGAAACGTGGCTACAGTTCATGATGTAATTATAATTGCAAGAATATGTTTACTCATATCTCATGTGTACCCTACTCGACAAAAAATGCTGATTACAATGTACTTGAATATTCTTCATGTTATCCTTGTAAATCTTGTTAAAACTTGAATAAAAACATATTGCAATTAAAAAGTTGAGTGTGAAATGTGGGACAGATTGCCTGCCAAGGGAGATCCAAGTCCTCCTCTTCCTCCCGCTGTTTTGCCTCAAGTGCCCTCTCCATTATTCCACGAAGCGTGTGCTCCAACAGGAAGACAAGAGGGAAAGTATCACTGATGCATGCACTGTCACTGCTCACCATCCTCGTGGCCTCCTCAAATGGTGGCAGGACAGTGCATGCATCCGTGATCAGTAGCCACTGGTGTGACAAAAAAAGCCAAGCTCCCCTGACCCTGTCCTGGTGCCATACTCACACAGGTACTCATTGATGGCCCTCTGCTGTGTGTGCAGCCGCTGCAGCATTGCCAACGTCGAGTTCCACCTGGTGGGCATGTCACAAATGAGGCGGTTCTTGGGCAGGTTGCATTCTCTTTGAATGTCAGCCAGCCGAGCACTGGCATTATATGACCGGCGGAAATGACCACAGACTTTCCTGGCCTGCCTCAGGAAATCCTGGAAGCCCGGGTACCTGCTCAAGAACCGCTGCACCACCAAATTCAGGATGTGAGCCAAACAGGGAACATAGGTCAAGTGTCCCTGTCGGAGGGCGGAGAGGAGGTTGTGCCATTGTCACATACAACCATTCCTGGCTGAAGCTGGCGTGGCGTCAACTACCTCTGAGCCTGCCCCTGCAGAGCTGACAGTATCTCTGCCCCAGTATGGCTCCTGTCACCTAAGCAGACCAACTCAAGCACCGCATGGCATCTTTTTGCCTGAGTACTTGCATAGCCCCTTGAACGCCTACGGAGCAACGCTGGTTCAGAGGAGAAATCTGCAGAGGAAGAGGCCATAGAGGAAGAAGAAGAGGAGGGGGTGGAGGAGAGAGCTGTGGCAAAATCACCACTAGCATTTTGGAGGCGTGGTGGCGGAACAAGCTCCAACAATACTGAACCCTGTCCTGCATCCTTCCCAGCTGCCAGCAGAGTTACCCAGTGTGCCGTGAAAGCAAGGTAACATCCCTGTCCATGCCTGCTGGACCATGAGTCAGCAGTAATATGCACCTTACTGCTGACTGCCCTGTCCAACAAGACCAAGACATTGCCTTCCACATGCTGGTAGAGAGCCACAATGGCCTTCTGTGAAAAGAAATGGCATTTGGAAACCTGCCACTGAGGGTACCGCACATTCCATAAATTCACAAAAGGGGGCAGAGTCTACCAGCTGGAAAGGCAGCAGTTGCAGTGCTAGAAATTTGACCAAGCTAGCATTCAGACGCTGAGCATATGGATGGCTGGGGTAGCAACTGGGGTAGGGAAATTTGCTTGCTAAAATCCGATGTTGGTGTACCGCTAGCAGATTGGCCTCAAGTACTTGGGACACCTATTTCTATACCTTCATTCCTCTCAGTGCAGGTTTCTGAAAGGACTGGAGGTATAGAAGGGTTGGATATCCCAGCTGATGAGGAGCAAGGAGAGGTCCACCTTGTTCTTTGATGTAGGTCTTTTAAGTGCTGTTGCCAATGGACTGCGTGGGAGGTCGTCATATGTCTGGTCAAGCATGTGGTGCCCAAGTGTCTGCTGTTTTGGCCACGCTTGATACACTTCAGACATTTGTTGCAAACAGCAACGGTGCGATCTGCTGCACATGTGTCAAAAAAGGCCCACACCAATGAACTTTTCAAAATATGCGGGGAGTCAGCAGTGCCCTGCATCTGCTTAGCTCTTCGGTGTGATGCAATAGTGTGGCTGCCCTTAAGCTGCCCCACTGGAGGGCATCCTACCTTGTTGGAGATGTGCCTCCTCCTCCTCTCTTCTATCAGGCACCCAAGTAGAGTCAGTGACCTCATCATCCCCTCCCTCCTCATAACTGGAGCAAACTTGGCAGTATGCTGCAGAAGGGGGAACATGACTGCCAGTTTCTTGACCTTCTTGGGCACCCTCTCTCTCTAGGTTGATGTTACTCCCTTCCTCAACCTGGGTACCATCATTGGAGCCTTCAAATCACTGTGCATCCTCCTGCAGCATGTACCCGACACTGTGGTCGAATAGTAAGGGGGACTCCTTTGTGCATGATGGTGGGGCTACGGAAGCAGTGACTGTTGACATGGAGCTAATGGAATAGGCCACTTTGGCAGCTGCATTGGCAGGCAAACTACTCTGAGCCTGGGTGACAGAGGACAAGGAGGATGAGGATGGCTTTGTTATCAACTCCACCAACTCTTCTGCATGTTGTGGCTCAATAACATGGCCAGCTGCAGGAAAAAAGGACAAGCGTGCCCCACGGCCACAAGCTGAGGATGCACCGTGTCCACAACCAGCACTGTTGACTGTAGACACAGAGCCTGCTTGCCCTCTTTTAGTGGCCTGTGAGCGTCTGCCTCTCCTTGGTGGCCTTCCAGACATGCTGTAAATTCTGATTACCAAAAAAAACTACACTGTATTGTGTACTGTGTACACCACCAGGAAAGTAGTAGCAACTGCACTAGGGGTGCACAGTACTGTGTACACCAACAAAAGTATAATAACAACTATGGGTACACTGTATGTATTGTGTACACCACCAGGAAAGTAGTAGAAACTGCACTAGGGGTGCACATTACTGTGTACATCAACAAAAGTTTAATAACAACTATGGGTGTACTGTATTGACCACCAGAAAAGTATGAGCAACTGCACTATGGGTGCACAGCACTGTACACTGTGTACACCGCCTGAAGTATATTAGAAACAGTACACAGTATATCTGACTGTATATATATATATTACACTGCAGCTAACTGAATAATCTGCCTGCCTGCTCAATATGAATGACACTCTCTCTCCATCCACGCCAATGATACACTACACAAGGCCGACGTGCAGGCGGCCTTATATAGTGTGGGGCGTGAACTTAGTCCCCCTGAGCCATGATTGGCCAAAGGCACCCTGCCTTTGGCCAATTATGGCTCTCTTAGCTGAGGGTGCTGTGATTGGCCAAAACATGCAGGTCATGGTGCATGCTCTGGCCAATCATCATACAGCAATGCACTACGCTCCCGCAGTAGATTATGGGCCGTTACGCGCCGCTCAAATTTGGAGCGAATGGCCCATAATGTTCAGTTTTCGACGAACGGTCGAACAGCCATGTTCGACCTGAACAGAAAGCTTATTCCTAAATAAGAAAAAAAAATGCTTTAAGCGCTCCCCGTCCCGCAGAAGCGAGCACATACATGAGTAGCGCCCACATATGAAAATGGTGATCAAACCACAAATGTGAGGTATTGCCGCGATCGGTAGAGTAAAAACAATAATAATAATAATAATTATTAATAGTAATAATAATGGGGGGCGTGGCTTGCCTTGTGAGAAGATGGCTGCTTAACCCACTAGCTCCAACAGACCGAGGCCGAATTCTCAATTTCTCTGGGGTCTTCAGCTGTACACTCTCACACAATTATGGGAACATCTTCCCGCACATCCTCGGCATCTAGATCTCGCTCTCCGAGAGACAAGCCAGAATATCCCAGAGTTCTTCCGGACACAGAGATCTAACATGGCGGCATCTTCCTCAGCTGCACCTCCCGCTCAGAATCTCGCAGGGATTACCCTCACCCCCACCGAACTACCTCCCGCTACTTCTGCTGGCACCCAGCCACCAATACAACAGCCGAGCCTAAATGACCTCCACACAGTAGCGGCCGACATTAAGAACACACTATTTGCGGCCATCACGGACCTACGCCATGAAATACAGGCCATAACGGGCAGAGTACTTGAAGTGGAACGCACTGCAGCACAACAACTCACAACTATCCGAAAAGTGAACCATAAAGTGGACACACATACCTTACAGCTTCGGGACCTACAGAGACATGTGGAGGACCTCGACAACCGAGGAAGACGTCACAACCTGAGAGTCAGAGGCCTCCCCGAATCTGTTGCTCCTGATCGGGTGCGAGCGACGGTGACAGAGCTGTTCAACCAACTCCTCGAACAACCCGGTCAAAAGCCCATTGCTATGGAGCGAATTCACAGAGCCCTAAGACCACGCGGCAGAGACTCTGATCCTCCGAGAGACATCGTGTGCCATATAGATGACTTCCAGACTAAAGAAGACATCCTTCGGAAGGCCCGCACCAAGACTCCACTACTGTATGAGGGTCACACTATTCATGTCTACCAAGACCTCTCGGCAATCACGCTCAGGCACCGCAAGGATCTTCGTCCCCTGCTTGATATGCTGCGAGCAAAGAAAATACCATACCGATGGAAATTTCCATTCGGTCTTTCAGCCTCCCATCAAGGTCGCACGGCCCTCCTCCGAGTCCCTGAGGAATTGGAAGACTTCTGCCTGACTCTGGACATCCCGCTCGTAGAGGTTCCGAACTGGTACGTGGACTTCACCATCCCTACTCCGCACCGTCACCAAGCCAGAGAAGAAGCGATGGAGACGCAAGACACCCGCTTTCGGAGACGACGCTCGCCATCTACACCCAGATCAAACCCAGCTTTACTGTACCAGCAACAACCTCCGAACACCATGGCGACACCATTACGGCGTAGAGCACGCAGGGACCGCTAAGCAATCCTCCTGTCATGTATGCCTAGGATTAGCAGATAAGTGACTTTGCCTCCTGTTCCCTATTGCTAACCTTCTTTCCCTGCATGCATTCTCCACCCTGTATACTTTCATATCACCCCTGCCTGTCAGTATACCTATTCAGTGCCTTTCTTGAAAAACTACGTAGCACAATATAGACTCCTGTTACATACACGGTGGGGATACCTGCTCCAGGTTAGCTGACTGACCTATTATACGGCAGCCGCATCTCTCCCCTATACTTACACTAGTCTACACCAAGTGTGCCTTTCATCTCCCCATCTATATTAGGATAAGGATTCTTATATCATACTCCTATAGGGTCGCGGGTACACAATCCTCTTGGCATTACTGTACATGTCTCTCTGACTTTTACCTGTCCCCCTTACTGTTGAAGGGCCTATACCCCAGTAGACGGCTTGGCTACCCACCGATCCTTCATTTTGAGACGCACAGGAATCTCCGCTGTACCAATCACAGCGATATTTGACTGTTTCATATGAAACATGTACGGTACACCCTATATCTCCAGGTGCGTGACCCTCGCTCACTATGAGCCTTTTGCAAGAAAAGGGGGAGAAGGAAAAACAAAAAAATAAAAAACAAAAAAAAAAACAAAAACAAAAAAAA
Organism: Aquarana catesbeiana; assembly: GCF_042186555.1. Lineage (NCBI taxonomy): Eukaryota > Metazoa > Chordata > Amphibia > Anura > Ranidae > Aquarana > Aquarana catesbeiana. The sequence continues at coordinate 27,013,048 of NC_133325.1, read as the reverse complement.
AAACAAAAAAAAAAAAAATTTTTCTTTATGACCGCCACGCAGGCAAACGTTCATTATATTGAGCGCCTTTCTGAAGCGGCGCCTACATAAAATATAATGTGTCGGTCATGCATAATTTGCTAAGAGGATTATTACCCCCCCTAGTTTCACCTCCAAAGTAACCCCCTCCCTAAGGCTGGCGCTCATACATGAACATTACACAGGCACGGCAACGCTTCCCTAGCTCAGTAATCTATTAGAATATAAATGTCTTTAAGCCCTCCTGGGTACCTTCCACCATTAGTCCCCGGCTTGATTTACATTTATGGTTGCTTGTTACTCTAGAGCTGTTAATAATTTACTTAATAATCTACCTGTTAATAATACTGTTATAAACGACGGGGTTAACTGCTCCAGGTTAGCTGACCGTCCTATTACACGGCAGCCGCATCTCTCCCCTATACCTACACTAGTCTACACCGAGTGTGCCTTTCATCTCCCCATCTGTATTAGTATGAGAATTCTTATATCATACACCTATAGGGTCGCGTGTACACAATCCTCTTGGCATTACTGTACATGTCTCTATGACTTTTACTTGTCCCCCTTAATGTTGAATGGCCTAAACCCCAGTAGACGGCTTGGCTACCCACCGATCCTTCATATTGAGACGCACAGGAATCTCCGCGGTGCCTATCACAACGATATCCGACTATTTCATATGTGACATGTACGATAGACCCTATATCGCCAGGTGCGTGACCCTCGCTCACTATGACCCTTATACAAGAAATGGGGGAGAAGGAAACACAAAACAAAAAAAAAAAAATTGTATGACCGCCAAGCATGGAAATGCTCATTATATCGAGCGCCTTTCTGACACGGCGCCTATATAGAATATAACCTGTCGGTCATGCATAATTTGCTAAGAAGATTACCCCCCCTAGTTCCACCTCCAAAGTAACCCCCTTCCTAAGGCTGGCGCACATACGTTAACAGTACACAGGCACTGCATCGCCTTCCGGGCTAAGTGAAATTGTTAGCATATAAATGACTTTAAGCCCTCCTGGGTACCTTCCACCATTAGTCCCCGGTTTGATTTACTTTCATGGTTGCTCGTTATTTTAGAGCTGTTCCTAATCTACCTTTTAATACTACTGATATCTTTTTGATATGTTGATAGTTTCTGCTCACGATACTAATCTCCGGTATTATGACAATGCAGAATTGAATTTCCGAAACATGATAACGGACTACACAACACTTGACACCCACAACTGTATTCCACTGCTCCCGTGCATCTACAAACCAAGACCCAAACCTCGTCCTACTACCAATAATACGGCCCAAGCCCTATTTCTACACACGTCCCAAACAGCACTGTGCTCCCCACATGCACCTGAACACACACCTGAACTGGCCCTCCATCTGTCGGTTCATCTTCTCACATAGACTCCTCTTCGAACATCAAGCCACTTCCCACACAGTGGTAAAATCTATCACTAGCTATAACATTTTAGTGACCTTCTTTTTACCCCACTGATCTTTTTCGGCTACTCCGCGTTTGCGGAAGATACCCTACTTGGACACGTGAGACGGTTCTCACCTGTCGCCGAAACCTACCCAGACCATTCCCATACCCGCTCACTTGTACCCCTCGATCCTCCACCCCAACTCACAGCACCAACTGACTCTATTCCTCTAAATCCTAAGCCTAATTTCCAGAACCTCTACTTATTGCTCTCCTCGCCCTCACCTCTAGCACAACACTAGAGACCACCATAAACTCAGTCCGAAGGACTCTGGTTACATCGATTACAATGGCTCCCACAAAGACCACTACAGACAAGCTCCCTATCAAGATCATCTCACTAAACGCGAGAGGACTTAATATTCCAGAGAAACGCTCCCAACTACTTCTTACTATGCAACGCAGCAAAGCGGACATAATATTCCTACAGGAAACGCACTTCCGCATGGATGTGATACCAAAACTACACAACCAATACTACCCTACTACGTTTCATGCCACGTCCCAAACATCCAAATCGAAAGGTGTCTCAATACTTATATCGAAACATTGCCCCTTCCAACTCTCAGACACACTGACTGACGTAGAAGGCTGTTACCTCTTCATCAAGGGGGTGCTTTTCGGCAGGAAAATCACGTTCGCAAACATATATGCTCCAAACTCTCACCATGTAAAATTCTTCCGTGACATCACCAATACTCTCATTACATTCCAAGACGGCATTTTAATCCTGGGTGGAGACCTGAACGTCCCCTTAAACCCAATCCAAGACACCTCTACAGGTACATCCTCCCTCCCCTATGCTGCTCTGAAAGCCATCAAATCACAACTCCAATTGTTGTTCTTACATGATTCTTGGCGCTTCCTAAACCCCAACGGCAGAGACTACACATTTTTCTCTGCTGCCCACAATAAATATTCTAGGATCGATTACATGTTCATAACACAAAATGACCTAACTATCCTCCAGCACACGTCCATAGATCCGATGTTTCTCTCTGACCACCATCCTATCTCCATGACCATTGCATTTCCAGAAATACACTCTCGCCCACAATATTGGAAATTGGACCCCTCCTTGCTCACAGACCCGACAATACTGGTGGAGGCCGAACTACACCTTAAACAGTACTTTGCAGAGAACAAACCAACTGACACCTCCCCTCTTATCACCTGGGAAGCCCACAAATGCGTAATAAGGGGCGTCCTAATAGCGGCCGCATCCAAACGTCGTAAAGAAAAAAAACAACACCTTCTGGGCCTTTTAAACAGAATAAAGACCTTAGAAAAGGCTCATAAACGATCGCAAGTACTGCACACCTTACAACCCCTTTTACAAGCTAGAAACGAACTGTTAGAACTTTTAGGCACACAAATTAAACGTAAATATATTCTCTCCCAATGCGTATTCTACGAATATAGCAACAAAGCCGTACGGCTACTAGAGAGAGCCTTACAGGCCAAAAAAATGACCACAACAGTACATTCTCTGACAGATTCCACAGGCCGTAAGGTAACCGCTACCCCGGACATAGCCGAACAATTTGTCACTTACTATTCGCAATTGTATAATTTACCACCTGCGTGCCCATCCACAGAAGCGGATTCGAGACAACAAGCTATCAGAGATTTCTTGCAGCAATACAGCCCCGCTCCATTCGCAACTTCCTTAGTGCAGAAACTAAACAACCCCTTGACCCCTGAGGAAGCTGACATAGCGCTGAAACAAATGAAATCAGGCAAAAGCCCAGGCCCCGACGGATTGACTACAGGCTACTACAAAACATTTGCCACTTTCCTTACCCCCTTTTTTTTTCTCACAGCTTTTAATTCTCTTGCATCACCTATTGAACCCCCTCGAGACCTACTCGCAGCATACATAACAGTGATTCCAAAACCAGGTAAGGACCCCTCCGCAGTCACAAATTACAGACCTATCTCGCTGCTGAACGTTGACCTCAAGTGGTATGCCAAAATGCTTGCTAACCGACTGCTCCCTTTGCTCCCCCAATGGATAGATTTGGACCAAGTCGGCTTTATACCAGGCAGAGAAGCGAGAGACAACACGCTAAAGGCGCTCAACGTTCACCACTGGCTAACGACTCAGCAGCGACAGGGTTTTTTTACTATCCCTTGACGCAGAGAAGGCATTCGATAGAGTGGCCTGGGACTACATGTCGGAAGCCCTTCGAATCCTGGGCATTCCCCCACGTATGATGCAATACATACTCGCCCTTTATGCTAATCCCACTGCCAAAGTAAGAGTGAACGGCCACCTATCGAATGCCTTTGCGATCTCTAATGGGACGCGCCAAGGGTGTCCCCTCTCCCCAATAATCTTTGTTCTCACATTAGAACCGCTACTCAGACGTCTCAGATCAAACCCTGACATAAAAGGGATAGATATCAAAAGTCACACCTACAAAATAGCCGCGTACGCGGATGACATTCTCCTCTTTCTTACTGAACCTCTCATCACACTCCCAAACATACTTAAAGACTTCCACACTTTCCACTACTTAACGAACCTGAAAATCAACTTTACGAAATCTGACGCCCTTAACATAACATTGCCCCCTGACCTATGTACACAATGCCAAACTAACTTTCCATTTAAATGGAACAATTGTTCCATTAGATATTTGGGTATCCAATTGCCTTCTTCACTATCTGATCTATATTCCACTAACTATCTCCCTCTTATACACAATATTGTGAACGATCTGAAAAAATGGTCCACTGGGCTTTTCACCTGGTTCGGCAGAGCTGCCGTAGTTAAAATGAACATCTTACCCAGACTCTTGTACTTGCTGCAAACAGTCCCAATTAGGCTCCCACCAGCTTTCTTTGCAATCTATCGAAGAACCTGTTCAAACTTTATCTGGGGCAGGGGGCGTGGCTAACCGCCGAGCAGTATGGAAGCCTGACTTCACAGCTCCTGCACCGATCGGAGACATCAGCCTCTAAAATTACTTCACCGGATAACAAAATGCATTCCTCTAACCCCCACATAGCGGGGAACCAGACCGGAGCATCCAGAAAGCGGAAAGAATACCGACAACCTAAGAAATTAACAGATTTCTACACAGTCACTCAGGCTGAACGAATCCAAGATGGCGCCCGCGGCGCCTCACAGCCCTCAGAGACACAGTTTACTGCAGATTCTTACACAGATCCGCCTGATGAAAATGATCCCTCAATCCTACCTCAGGAATTCTCATCAAGCTCCCATCCGCCATCAGGATCATCTTCCACCTCAAACAGCCCAGCCAAATTGAGGATGCGACTGGATACAGCTGCACAGGCTCAGGAGGTAAGGCCTGCACTAGATCAGCTACTCGCCCAGACACCACTATCCTCCCCTATAGCGGCCTTCCCCACATCTAATCAACCTGTAATTGACACAATGCTGAAGGAGATGCTGATCTCACTCCATAGCTCCCTCCACAATGACATATCCTCCATGTTCACTGCCTTTAAATCAGAAATGGTACACACAAGCAAAAAGATAGGCCAAATTGAAAAGCAGATGTCTATCATGACCGAAACGGTTAACGATTTAGTGGATGCCCACGATCATACCCGCGATGAACACCACTGGGTCAGAGCCAAAATGGCGGATCTCGAAGACCGTTCGAGACGCAACAATGTTAAGATTAGAGGCATCCCTGAAAACATCCTTCCAGCTGACCTGAATACATATGCGAGGAAACTCATTTCCACACTCCTGCCTGACTTACCACCGATAGAAACCATAATCGATCGAATCCATCGATTGCCAAAGCCGCCACACCTACCCTCAGAAGTCCCCAGAGACACCTTGATGAGAATACACTTCTTTCATGCCAAAGATATGCTGCTGGCACAATCCAGACGCCTGGGACAACTACCAGCCCCATACTCCAAGCTACAACTCTTTCCTGATATCTCCCAATTTACCCGCCAACAACGTCGACAGCTGCAGACCATTACAAAACCGCTTCACAACCACAAAATTCCATTTCAATGGGGATTTCCAACCAAGCTAGTAGTCACCAAAAATGGGGCACGGCACAACATCCACACAGTGGAAGAAGGCATAAAGCTGCTCCGGATCTGGGGCATCATCCCTGAAGTAGACCAGCCAACCCAGCCGTCCCATCCAGGAAACCCCCAAGCCCACGCTAAAGGAACGCATGCTAACTTCAACACCTGAACACCAGGTAGTGATGTTCTTAAATCATCATTCGCACTCCGATCTGGTGCCTGCTCCTTGCAGATAGTTCACGAACTTTACCCTCACATTGACCGGCAGTCCTACAGATTACTGCCGACCCTTCCTCCTTCACCCTACCAGACCTACTAACTGTTTCTCTTATCTCCTTTTTTGTCTGAGACCCGTTCCCTCTCGGAGAGCCTCAGTTCCTCAGAATTCGATCATCTTCAACCCACCATCCAGTCTGATCGACCTCATCAACAAGTACCAAGGATCTCACAGCTACTACGCTGACAACACAAAGAACTGTAAGTACTGACGGAATATACACATCCTCCACATCAATACCATAATGCCCAAATTCTTGTCACTGAATGTGAAGGGCCTAAACCACCCATCCAAAAGAGCTTCTCTGTGGTGCACCGCCCAAGATGCCCACTGTGAAGTCCTTTGTGTTCAAGAAACTCACTTTAAATCCTCTGCGGAGCCCCTCTGTACCAACACAAATTTTACGCACATATTCAAAGCATCCGGTCCAGAAAAGAAGAGAGGGGTCATGATAGCCATCAAGAACTCTTGCTCCTTCACTCTTCACAACAGTCTTATAGACACGGAAGGCAGATATCTAGCTTTAGATTGCACTCTGGACACCACCAGATACACCATCGTCACAATCTACGCCCCTAATCGGAAACAAATCCATTTTCTCACCAAACTGATGAAAAAAATTCACCGCTTCAAACAAGGTCACCTAATAATATGCGGAGACTTCAACATAGTACCAGACAACTCCGTAGACTCCTCCACTGATTCGCACAGACTACCCTCCCCGATGGGATCACTCATCAGATCCAATGACCTATATGACGTATGGAGATGTCACCACACCACAGAAAGGGACTACTCTTATTTCTCACCCCGGCATAATTCTTACTCGAGAATAGACTACTTCCTGGTAGACAAATGGACACTACCCAAAATCTCCTCATCAGCTATAGACACCATCACATGGTCTGACCACGCGCCAGTCTCTATCACCCTAGAAGAATCCCCAACAATCTCCCAAACTCGGCTCTGGAGAGCGAATGCCGCAATCCTTAATTCACCTACCCACGTGACCCACATCAGGACCTGCCTAGAAGAATACTTCAACTCCAACTCAGGCTCTGTACAAGACAACTCCATACTCTGGAATGCCCATAAAGCATTCATAAGAGGGATTCTTATACAAATTGGAGCCAGAGAGAGGAGGATGAGATCACAGCGTCTAAATTCACTGACTTCTAACATCAAAACTCTAGAAACCCAAAACCAATCTTCACCTAACCCAACACTCAAAAAACAGTTAGACACACTCAGACAAGAATTACGATCCCACCTCTTACAAACCTTTGAGAAAGCACATACATACTTTAGAGCGAAACACTACTCCACTGGCAATAAGGCCGGAAAAACTATGGCTAATAGACTAAAAGGTCACTACTCAAAAACAAAAATAACACATCTATTCCATCCTGCTACCAAACAAAAACTTACTGACCCACAATCCATTGCAGACGCATTCAGCCACTATTATAACACACTATACAATCTGAAAGACGATATCTCAGTCAAACAACCTTCCCTACAAGACATAGAATCATTTCTACAAGAAATCAAACTTCCCAAACTGACTGCAGACCAATTATCCGCACTGAACACCCCATTCACGGACTCAGAAATATGCACCATAATTACAACCTTACCCCCTAACAAATCACCGGGACCTGACGGCCTTACAGGCGAATACTACAAAAAATTCAGTACAATTCTAGCACCATATATGTCTTTAGTATTCAATGACGCTGCCTCATCCTCCTCTCTCCCTCCTGAAATGCTCAATGCTCTGATCGTCACTATACCGAAGCCAGGTAAGGAACCCACCCACGCACAAAATTTTAGACCCATCTCTCTTCTTAACCTAGACACAAAAATTTACGCTAAACTAATAGCCAATAGATTATTGAACTTAATGCCACTACTGATCCATAAAGATCAATCAGGCTTCACTAAGGGCAGACAGACATCCGATGCAACTCGCAGGATTGTCAACATCATTCATAATGCCGAGTTGACTCGAACGCCTTCTCTGCTCCTATCTCTGGACGCAGAGAAGGCGTTCGATAGAGTACATTGGAAGTACCTACAGGCTACTTTAAGCAAATTTGGATTTCAGGGTCCTATATTAACTGCCATAATGGCACTCTACTCTGCACCATCTGCTCGGGTGTACACATCAGAAATGCTTTCCAAACCATTTTCCATCACAAACGGCACCCGTCAAGGCTGCCCGCTCTCACCAATCATTTTCAACTTAATAATGGAACCCTTAGCAGAACATGTCAGACAATCTTGTAAGATAACAGGTTTTAGGATAGGGGATACGGAACACAAAATCAATTTATTTGCTGATGACGTTATATTAATGATCACAAACCCTCGCTCCTCCCTGGCTTCGGTACAAATGCTGTTGAAAAAATTTAGCGATGTTTCGTATTATAAGGTTAACGAACACAAATCCTTCATACTAGATCTAGGTTTAGATGCGGTAACCAGCAACATCCTGATGTCTGAATATCCTTACCCATGGGCCGATCATGGAATAAAATATTTAGGAATAACTCTGACGAAATCCACAAAAGGTCTATTTACTCATAACTATGTAGAAGCTAGGCAAATGCTCATTAAGGAAACAACAAAAATTTCTAAATTCGAACTCACTTGGACAGGACGCCTAGCAGCATTCAAAATGATGGCCCTCCCTAAACTCCTATACATTTTTCGCACACTACCTATCCCACTCTCAACAACATACCTCAACTCCCTCCAATCTATCCTGAACCAATTTATTTGGCAAGGAAAGAAGGCTAGATGCAGTCACTCTAAACTCATAAAACACAGATCTAAAGGTGGTATGGGACACATTGATATAAAAGATTATTATCTAGCCACTATATTATCTCAACTCAGAGATTGGTTTCAACCTACACCAACCACCCTGTGGAGCGCCATAGAAAACAACGAAACACCGGGCCCCAACCTCACCGATTGGCTATTCAGTACCCCTGTGAACAACCACTCCTTATTACAGTACTCCCCTCCTATCCAAGCTACCATCAAAGCCTGGAGAACCCTACACCACACCAGATGGTCACTCCTCCCGACCAAACCCCTTCTAATTCCTATCAATACCTTAAAACACCTGACCCCAGATTTATCCTTCCCACAATGGCTCTCTGATAAGATTAAGTACACACAAGACCTCCGCAACATCACGTCCACTAAATCCTACCCACAGGTCCAAAAAGAATACAATGCACCCACTAAAGACTTCTTAACATACTATAGATTAAAAAAATGCCTCACAACCTACCCATCCCTAGAAGGAGCACTGCCCATGAAACTATGGGAATTCTTCTTCTCTGACAACGCCAAGCCCAAGGGAGTCTCCCTCATTTATTTACTTCTGCAGGAAAAAAACACATTTTTCAAATCCAAACCACTCCTAGACTGGGAGAAAGACCTAAACCTACAATTCACTGATCACCAATGGCTAATAGCAATCAACTCAGTATATAAGGCAACTTCCTGTACATCTCTATGGGAATTGACACAAAAAACATTAATGAGATGGTACCTAACCCCGCAAAGACTTGCCAAATTTAATATCCACGCTTCACATGACTGCTGGCGTGGCTGCGGTCAAACTGGCACCCTCCTTCACATCCTCTGGACATGCCCTCACTTACAACAGTTATGGCTTGAGATACAAAACATGTTACGAGAAGTTCTCCATCTTCCCATCACTCTCACTCCACAGTTAGTGATCCTCAACCTGAACATTGATGAGCTACCCACACATCTCAGACAGGTGACTGTACACATCCTCCTAGCAACTAAACTCCTTCTAACAAGAAACTGGAAATCACACACCATTCCCCCAATAGCGGAAGTAGTTAAATTAGTTCATACACACTACACATATGAAACACTTCTATTACGAGGGTCACAACACCACTCTAAAACACTAGACCTTTGGAACCCTTGGTACAAATGGCACGCTACAAAACAATAACCGGTAACAGTCTTACCTTGATAGATACTTCACCATTACTGCTCTCCTCCCCCCTCCTTCCCTCCCCTTCCCCCCTACTTCACCTGTCCCCCCTCCCTCTTCCCCTCCCTCTCTCCCATCCCCCTTCCCATCCCTCCCCCACAGGTTATCACCTTTAGAATTTCATAAGAATACCTTTGTTACATGCTGTTAGTTAACATTAGTTACCTTGAACTAAACTCTCTCAATATCTACAGTTGCATGATTGGTCACCCAGCTCTTGCTATCATCTGTACAGCATGTCATTGCACTTACAACTGTATACCCATGTACTTTATGATGCATAACATGTAACCTATGAAAATGAGAAACTTTTCAATAAAAACTATTGAAAAAAAAAAAAAAGAATTTCTGAGGGATTTAGGCCTCCCTTCCCTCAGGGCAAAGGATATTACTCAACTTGAAAGTCCCATAGATTCCTCTGAACTCATGCTGGCGATTAAAGACCTAAAAATGGGAAAAAGTTATTGGGCCTTGAGGATGGATCACTGGCCAGAGCTTGCAATGTATGCAATTGAGCTACTGGCCTTTCCTGCATCCAGCGTTCTATCTGAACGCACATTCAGTGCTGCTGGAGGCTTTGTAACCGATCACAGAGTGTGCCTGTCCACAGACTTGGTTGATCGGCTCACCTTCATAAAAATGAATCAGTCTTGGATCACCAGCTACCAAGCACCTGATGCTCTATGTAATTGCTAGTGGAGGAAATCAGATTGCAGAGTGTATGGGGTGCACACATTGTGGTTTGCAAGTTTACCACTGAAGCCCCACACCTCTATATGGAATGTTTTGAAGTAGTAAAAGCCTGACAGAGGTTGTAACCTTTCCTCTTGGTAATACAAAACTTTAACCACTTACGGGCTGCCCGTCCTTGTTATACAGCGGCTGTTTGCTATTACAAGGGGTCTTTAACGTAAAATAAATAATAAATAAATAAATAAAACATGCCCAGTCCCGATGAGCTTGCGTGCAAAAGCAAACTCATACATGAGTAGCACCCACATATAAAAACAGTGTTCAAACGACACATGTGAGGTATCTCCTCTTAAAACATGCAACCTGTAGAATTTTTTAAACATCACCTATGAAGATTTTTAAGGGTAAAAGTTTGTCGCCATTCCACGAGCGGGCACAATATTTAAGCATGACATGTTGGGTATCAATTTACTCACCGTAACATTATCTTTTACAATATTAAAAAAAAAATGGGCTAACTTTACTTTATTTTTTTCTTATTTTTTAATTAAAAAAAGTGTATTTTTTATTTTTAAAAAGTGCACTTGTAAGACCGCTGCACAAATACAGTGTGACAGAAAGTATTGCAATGGCCGCCATTTTATTCTCTAGGGAGTTAGAACCCCCAAACATTATACATTTTTTTCTAAGTAATTTTCTAGCAAACAAAAAATAAATTATGTTTTTAACTTGTAAACAACAAATCTCAAAAAGAGGCTTGGTCCTTAAGTGGTTAAAAAAAAAAAAAAAACAAAAACAAAAAAAAAAAAAAAAAACGTTTGGGCTGAACATTCACTTTGATTGCAATATGCACATCGTTTTTTTTTTTTTTTTTTACTCAATTGAACCTCTTTTTAACACTAACACTTTACGTTTGTAATCCCCCTAATGATGATAATACAATTATAAAAGCTTTCAGACAATGGGGGAATGATGGGAATAAAATGGTTTCCAGGATTGGCGATCATGTGTAAGTTCACCTATAAATGTGTAGATATTAGTAAAGGTGATAAAAATGTCCAATGCCCTAGGGACAATGTTCTACCTCTACTTGCTATAAAGGACTGTGTGCTGTCCGAGGTGATATAGTCATCAGATTTGTATGTAGCTGATACTTTGTGTTTATTTGTGTCATTTACCTATCAGGCAGCTTAGGGCTTTATCTTTGTACATTGATCTGCTGTTGATGATTGAAATAGATACAAATAGACAAAGATTTGACTGGGCTGATAGAGTAGATACAATGTTTCGTTTTCTTGCTTCTTTCCTCCATTGTGTTGTGGTTTAAGAACACCACGATTTTTTTAACTTGTCTTTTCAGATAAAGTAACAATGTAAGGCGGGAGATTGTGGATCTTTGATTGTAACAATGTGTGAGTGCGGCATAAGTGTTTATTCAGCTCTGCCACCTTGTGGTGATTTCTGGTAGAACACTGGGGGGTGTGTGTGCAGTGCAAGGCGATGAATAGAAGAATGTATACAGCCAGAAAGTGGAGATGATCTCCGCAATCCATAGAGAATCAGAATGGGAATAGAAGGAAGGTTTCTTCATCCCCCTCCCAATCTGACCGACCTACTCCTCATCTAAAGATCCTTGTTATTAGGATTATTAAACTCCCACTGCTCTGATTGGCTCAGATTTCAAATTCCTGGTTTCAAATTTTCCCGCTTGAATAGTGAAGAACGTTACAGACAAATAATCAGCCCCTATTATACCGCCAAATCCGACACTGAGACCTGAGATCATCAGATGAGACATTTATCCAAGAAATATGATCAATGCTTTATGTCTGAAATGAATAAGAATGGATTCTGAAGATCACTGAATAATGTAAAACATTTCCATATGTTCTCTTCTATTTCAAGTCCTCCGAATGCAGAACATGATAGTGAGATGACTTCTCTCATAGATCTCTACCTTTCTATATGATGATGGGAAATCAAGTATTCCACGTTTCATCATTAGATCTGTATAGGATCATGGAACTGACCTCTATCAGATATGTACCAGTTACAGATCCCCCCCCCCCCCATATAGTAAAACTAGAATAATAAATAAAAAGGTGAAAGGACTGGCAGAAATCATGACATTGACATTTGTACAATGAATGAATAAAACAAATATTTCATGTCTGAAGAATCAGATCTGTCCCCTCTTAGAAACATTGATAACATTTTGCTGGTTTCTAGTTACAAAGTAAATGAAATTCTCTGCAGAATATTGGATGGCCGAGGCTCCTTTCTATCAGTTTTCCTTACTACCAAATGATAAAATATTCACCAGAAATATATAAAATGAAAAGATCGGAAGTGTAGGTCAAAAATGATGTATACAAGACATTATATATGCGTAATCCTTGTATACAGAAAAGTCCACTTTCAGATTACGGTAAAAAGCTCCCATGTATTCTCTAAGGAGCAACACTGACACCTAGTGGTTCTAAAACTGCACGTCTTCTGTACGGGGATGTGGGAAGATCTACAATGTGATTGGATGGTTTGTTCCCACTAGCCGACTAGAATGGATGGGTCTAAATGGAAATACGTGAAGAATTCACAAATAAAGGGAATGTAATAAACTAGCTGATATTCGGATGGATTTATTCTCACTATAATACATACTCAAATGAAGAATTTGCCATCAGATTGTACAAACCTCATTGTATAGATAATCTGTTAATTCTTCATTGATAACGGGTTAAGAATTGTGATAAAATGTGATGACAGCTCATTGATGGAAATGGTGGGTGGCTCTTAGAAGAGCCTTTGTGTCTTGTGTTGGGGTAATGATGATGATGATGGGGGGATTACTTGGCGCTGGTGTACTTGGTGACGGCCTTGGTGCCCTCGGAGACGGCGTGCTTGGCCAGCTCTCCGGGCAGGAGGAGGCGGACGGCGGTCTGGATCTCCCGGGAGGTGATGGTGCGGCGCTTGTTGTAATGAGCCAGGCGGGAAGCTTCGCCGGCGATGCGCTCGAAGATGTCATTGACGAAGGAGTTCATGATGCCCATGGCCTTGGACGAGATGCCGGTGTCGGGGTGCACCTGCTTGAGCACCTTGTACACGTAGATGGCATAACTCTCCTTCCTGCTCTTCCTCCGCTTCTTGCCGTCCTTCTTCTGGCTCTTGGTCACGGCTTTCTTGGAGCCCTTCTTGGGCGCCGGAGCTGACTTGGCTGGTTCAGGCATGATAAGGGTTAACGATATCTTCTCCGCTCTGTGAAGGAAAAATGTGCTGGAGCCGCCCTCATGTGCTGCTTATATAGGCGTCCTATGCAAATGAGCCTCATCCCTCTCCTCACTCTTCTATTGGAGGATTCAGTCATGTGATGGGGAAGGACGTCATGCTTTCTTTCCTCCTCTACAGATTGGTTTAGAGACAAGTCAGGACACTATTGGCTGGATTCAAAGGTTACCAATCACAGCGTGTGACGTCAGAACACTGAGTGTATAAATGAAGGGGAGTGGAGGTGGAGTGCCATTCTTAAGTGAATATCCCAATCATCCAGTGACAATGTCAGGACGCGGCAAACAAGGAGGCAAGGTTCGGGCTAAGGCCAAGACCCGATCATCCCGGGCTGGTCTGCAGTTCCCAGTCGGTCGTGTTCACCGCCTGCTCAGGAAGGGCAACTATGCCGAGCGGGTCGGGGCCGGAGCTCCCGTCTATCTGGCCGCCGTGCTCGAGTATCTGACGGCTGAGATCCTGGAGCTGGCCGGCAACGCCGCCCGCGACAACAAGAAGACCCGCATCATCCCCCGACACCTCCAGCTGGCTGTCCGCAACGACGAGGAGCTCAACAAGCTGCTGGGCGGAGTCACCATCGCCCAGGGAGGAGTCCTGCCCAACATCCAGGCCGTGCTGCTGCCCAAGAAGACCGAGAGCCACAAGGCCGCCAAATCCAAGTAATCATCCCGACAATTCCTCCACCTCTATTACCCAACACAACGGCTCTTTTCAGAGCCACCCACCTCTCCATACAAAGAGCCCGACATACATTGTTTTGTTGCCTAGTCTCCAATGTTTTTAATGTGATTCATCGTTCACTCTAATAGCAAACACTTTGTATTCTTCTTCACACTTTTTACAGGTCAGTAGTAAAGTAGGAAGATTCAGCCGCATTATACCTCTCCATACAAAGACACACATACATTGTTATCGGGGATCTGATTGTATGTTCTATTTGCAGTTATTTCATGGTAGTTTATAGAACAAAGTGATCTGATTACAGGGAAGGATCTTCATTGCTCTCCTTTAGTTCTGATGGATGATTCGATTTCATTCAATACCAAACAAGAATCCTTCCAACTGAAAAGGAACACAGATCTCCTCAACTCCTTCATCAGAGGAAGACAGACTTCTGAAGGAATCTGCAAGAACTGTGATTGGCTCAACTTTCTAATTTCTTCCTACAAATTGATCTCAGGAATTCAATAGACCGTTACAGTCATCTCTGATCCACTTAGCCGACCCTTCCGGGGACATTGATCAACGGCCCCCTTCATTTCAGGGGAATTATTTACCAAGAATAACAAAAATACGTTGGAAATTATACTTTCCAAATTGTGTTTTGGTTTGACATCCGAATACAGAATTCGCCCTGCTATAGAGATGAATGGAAAGTCTACTGAACAAGTGTTTTCTGGGCGGGAAACCGAGATCTCGGAATTCATTTCTTTGTAGTCCTCGTAAGAAGACTGTATTTTCTGGCTGGTGCAGGAACCGCCCACAGCTGTGATTGGCTCAGATTTCAAATTTGCCCGCCTGAATTGTGTAGATCGTTACAGATAAATATTCATCTCTCTTATACCGCCAAATCCGACACCGAGGAGTTGATCAGACGAGACATTTATCGGAGAAATATGAATAGCACGCTAATTTTCATTAGTCCGCAATAATTAGGAAAGGATTTTGTTTGTTATTGAACCATGAGAAAACACTTCTATATGTTCTTAGAATCCAGGATCTCACCACTGCTACACACAGAATATGATAGAGAAATGTCTTCTATTATAGATCTCTTCTTTTTTTATAGCATGGGAAATGAAGTCATGATCACATACAGATCTAATCATGAAATCTTCATGTTACTGCCTGATATCTATATATTTTTTTTCTCTTTCAGACGTTTATCAGTGAAAGATGGTTCTCATATCACAACCAGAATATGTATACAAAGAAATGTGAAATAAATAGTAGTAACCATGACACAGCTAAATATGTACAATGAATGCAAAAAAAAAGAGCCCTTTCCAACTATATCTAGCGCTTATGGATTGGTAAAATAGGAATCAGATATATCTTGGTCATTTATTGATTACTAATCATCTATTAGGGTAAAAAGCCGCTACTATATACAACTACCAAAGGTAGGTATTCTTAAACATATAATAAAATACACAAAAATACAGCGCTAAAAGTATCAAACAATATCAAATTGTGTGCATTGATGGAACCAATTATTATCCTAATTGTGCTATTGGTTGATGCTTTTTTGTGTGCTTTATTATATTTAATGAATAAAGTAAATATTTCACGTCTGAACTGAAGAGCCGGATCAATTTTCTCTTTGTAATACTCAATCTGCCAAAGGTTTAGAAGGTCCCAAGAATGTGAAATTCTCTGCCGAATACTAATATGTTGTGGCCCCGCCCCTTTCCAGTAGTCTCCTATCAGGTCCGCCAGGCTTAAAACAGGGAAGACGGCGTATTTCTATATATGCTTCTTTATCAGAGTAATATTTTATAAACATGACATTATTATTGACAAATTAGTATCTGGTGGTTGTGGTTTCTGCTAAGGAGGGTCAAAAATATATATATTTTCGTTGTAATCTCCAAGGAATATCTAGAAAACTGTTGAGAAGCAAGAATATATTTGTCTTCTCTATTTTTCAGAACCGCAGAATGTTTAGGAGCCGACATGGAAAAACAAATCTATTCTGTGTAATGAATGGTTGTGACTCCGCCTTTTCTCAGG
This sequence comes from Aquarana catesbeiana, assembly GCF_042186555.1. Taxonomy (NCBI): domain Eukaryota; kingdom Metazoa; phylum Chordata; class Amphibia; order Anura; family Ranidae; genus Aquarana; species Aquarana catesbeiana. The sequence continues at coordinate 26,996,479 of NC_133325.1, read as the reverse complement.
ATGTTTTCCATCAGGTCCGCAAAGTCTCTATAAAAGGAGGGCGGGCAATCAGTCAATTTCAGTTCTTCTGAGTAACAGAGAAGAGTCGCCATGTCTGGTCGCGGTAAAGGAGGGAAGGGTCTGGGGAAAGGAGGCGCTAAGCGGCACAGGAAGGTGCTCCGGGACAACATCCAGGGCATCACCAAGCCCGCCATCCGACGTTTGGCCCGCAGAGGGGGTGTCAAGCGCATCTCCGGACTCATCTATGAGGAGACCCGCGGAGTGCTCAAAGTCTTCCTGGAGAATGTCATCCGCGATGCCGTCACCTACACCGAGCACGCCAAGAGGAAGACCGTTACCGCCATGGATGTCGTCTATGCTCTCAAACGCCAGGGCCGCACTCTCTACGGATTCGGAGGCTAAACCCTCATAGACCCCCCCCTACTACCCACTTCATCTACACAAAGGCCCTTCTCAGGGCCACCCACCTTCTCATCCAAAGGGCTGTCTATATCATTATCTGTACTTTTCTCCCGGAGTTATACGATTCTAGCATAAATGTGGCAAAGAAAGTTATTTTTAGTCGTGTATACAATCCGGTTGTACAATGTTATTTGTTTTGTTTTTTTCCAAAAAATAGAACTGAAAGGCTTAGACGAGATTGCAGTGTGTGGCCAGTACTTCGAATGTCAAATTTCGAGTATATAATCAAGTGTCTGCGGGAGTAAATCTCTAATATACATTATGTTGGACCTCAATGTCACTATAGTTCCAGATGTAATAGAGCTATAGAATACTAAATGTTTTGGATTCTATGGAGAAAGACGTACACATAACAGGAGACGTTGTAATTCCCCAAGTAAGAGAAATGATCAGTGCACATTTGATTGTATAGAAATCGTCCATTCATCTATTTCCTGCTCAGATCCGGTGCAATGATCGCTCTGCTTCTCTGGATGGAACGTGATGGGAAATGTAAACGTTCAAACTGATATTGTGCCTACCCCAGTTCTGGAAGTTTCTTGAGCAAGAAATAGTATGACTAGAAATGTAAAGAAACAGGGAGTAGAGGGTGCGGAAGGGGTTGAAATTCTGGAGAACTTATTACATGTACCCGACTAGTATATTACACCGATTGGAGGGCACCATTTACAGCTCTTTATGTGAGAAGGTGGATGTCCCCGAGAAGTGCCTTTGTATGACATATAAAGAAGGAGTAGGTGGGTTGAGTTGCCGTCATGTGATTGGCTGATAAGCAATTGAACAACTGTACCTAATAAAGTGGCCGGTGTGTGTGTATATATATATATATATATATATATATATATACACAGACGTAATAGATTACCAAAAAGGCGGTAACGGTATTGTAAAGGAAGAGCATGTATCATTTATATGGTTTAGATCTAATGAAAATCGGATTGTATAGTGTATGCTCAGCTGAAGAACTTCCTTTCCGACATGCTAGAAATGGATATAATTAAATGCAAAACATTCGCGATGAGAGCCCTTTGGATGAGAAGGTGGGTGGCCCTGAGAAGGGCCTTTGTGTAGATGAAGTGGGTAGTAGGGGGTCTATGAGGGTTTAGCCTCCGAATCCGTAGAGAGTGCGGCCCTGGCGTTTGAGAGCATAGACGACATCCATGGCGGTGACGGTCTTCCTCTTGGCGTGCTCGGTGTAGGTGACGGCATCGCGGATGACATTCTCCAGGAAGACTTTGAGCACTCCGCGGGTCTCCTCATAGATGAGTCCGGAGATGCGCTTGACACCCCCTCTGCGGGCCAAACGTCGGATGGCGGGTTTGGTGATGCCCTGGATGTTGTCCCGGAGCACCTTCCTGTGCCGCTTAGCGCCTCCTTTCCCCAGACCCTTCCCTCCTTTACCGCGACCAGACATCTCTATGCTTCGCCGTCAGATACACGACCAGTAAAGAGCCGCCGCCGCCCGGCCTCCTCCTTATATACAGCAGGGGGCGGGAACGGGATGGGAGGTGTGTCTGTGAGGTCACAGAAGCCCCGCCCCATCAGTCTGACCTCACAGCCATTGCTCACTTTGAATTTCCCGCCTAATGATGCTCTTTGTTCTCTAATCAGGAAAAGTCCAACAGGAAGAATAAACTGCCGTGTGTGTGTAGAGAATGTTCTAGAAGCCGATTTTATAGGAATAGATGTTCTGATCTATAATCCCTCATCTGTATTTGTTGGCGGAGCAGACAGATCCTATTCACTAAACAATGATAAAGGAGAAGGGAGATGGTGTGTGTGTGTGTGTGATGTCCATGAACTCCACTGTGATTATTCTATCATCTCCTATACAGAGAAGTGACATTATTTCTGATCACTGCCGGCTATAGAAAGGTCAGAGGATGGAAAGCATTAGAGGAGACTTTCTACTCCCTGTGATGACCATGGATGATCATTACTGGGGGGATGAGTCCATGTCTCTGACGTCATCCGGTATGATCCAAATAGATATCTTTAGTAAAACTTACTCAGATATCGGGACATTCATAGTTGGGGGAAACGTGAACTCAACAAAATAGGACTTGAGCCAAAACATTTACCCCCCCAAAAAAAAACAAACAAAAACAAAACAGTGATAATACCTTTCAATTCTTAGTTACAGATGAATACCTGGGATATGGGCACTCTGAAATGTCCATACAAACATCTACAGAGTATAGACATATAAAGTACTCTTTATCCTATTATCTTCCCTCCCACCTCATATATATCCTGGAATAAACAATTGTCTCTGTTCTCCCGGGAGAATTATCAGTTATTCAACATTACAGAGATGTAGCCTACCAAGTCTTATCAGAGATGTTTTCCTCCATCATTGACACTTGTTGCAGTATCTGATGTTCCCCTTTCAGTCATTCCTCCTGGGCATACATTATAATAGGGGTGCCGCCACTGTATCCTTTCACTGGTGACTTTTCTATCATGTCTACTATATAAAGTCCCCACAATGATGCTCCAATGTGTGATCCTTCAGGCCATACACTACACCATCTCTAATCTCCTATTATCTCTCCAGCAGTAAATTATCTCCGAGAGTCCCGGAACAGATTCCTTGTAATACATTGTATCATTTCTCCACAATCCTCCCAGTGCAGAATGATGGCTCTCTGATCACCTTGTATCCCTTCTACACTGACCATGAGATAGTAGCAGGCACAGCTGCTGCATGTTATCATAGGGGCAAAAAGGCCATTCAGTCCTTCAGTGTACATCCATCCACACAAGGATTTCATGTCATCACTTGAACTGTATCCACATGCTGACAAGGCCTTTTCTGACACGTGTTACTTAGTTGTGTACAAGTAAAAATCAGTATTTTTTGTTAGAAAATTACTAATAAGTGAACCCCCAAACATTATTTAACGATACATACACAATATAGAGAGAGAGAGAGAGAGAGAGAGAGAGAGAGAGAGAGAGAAAGAGGACACAATACAGTTATTCTCTACGGTCTCTGCTATGGCAGTTGTAATTTTTTAATGTCACATGGTTTTTTTGCAGCGTTTTTTTAAACACAATTTTTTGGGAAAAATACACTTTGGTTAATTTAAAAGTCATAATAACCTATACCCTTTTTTTTTTCCTTTTAACTATTTATGAAAAAATGATGTTACGCCCAGTAAATTAGGAAGTGGAATCAGGAAGGCAAACTTTACGATCACATTAAATCTCTTCCCAGATCGCAGCAAGCAATGGGGTTTGATCAAAGAAATGGTGTTTGATTTACTAAGACTGGAGAATGCAAAATATGGGGCAGCTGTGCATTGTAGCCAATCAGCTTCTAACTTCAGCTTGTTCAAATAAACTTGGACAAAAAAAAAAAAAAAAAAAACCTAAAGCTGATTGGCTTCTATGCAAAGCTGCACCAGATTTTGCACTCTCCACTTTTAGTAAATCAACCCCAATGTGTCAGGGTTACACCTTCATCTGGAATAATTTGGGGACATTTTTTTAATGAAGATTGAAGCAGAGCCACTCCATACCTCTGTGTCTCCAGCGGAGTCCATCCTTACATCTGTGTCCCAAGTGGAACCCCTCCTTACATCTGTGTCCCCAGTGGAGCCCCTCCTTACATCTGTGTCTCCAGCGGAGCCCCTCCTTACATCTGTGTCCCCAGCGGAGCCCCTCCTTACATCTGTGTCTCCAGTGGAGCTCCTCCTTACATCTGTGTCTCCAGCGGAGCCCCTCCTTACATCTGTGTCCCCAGCGGAGCCCCTCCTTACATCTGTGTCTCCAGCGGAGCTCCTCCTTACATCTGTGTCCCAGGTGCCCCATATGGAAGGGCCGCCACTGCTCAAGAATCTGCTTGACACTTTTATCCATCCCAAATTCCCAACTAAAGGACTTTGCATATCCAACTCTATAAACTGGTGGGTTTTGTTCTTTGGCTTAACCAGATGACCCCAAAACTACTTCACTTTCCCATATGCAGACCCTAGCCTTCTGATGTAAACTTTGCTGTTTTATGTGGCTCCAAGATGTCTGGGATAAATGCTGCATGTTAAATCTTTCTAAACCACTAACAAGATAAGAGAAGACTACCAAGATATCAGATAAACAGATCTACAGTATGGAGCTTGCTGGAAGGTGTAGTATAGACACACAGCTTTCTCTGTGTGTTCAGTGGAGGGGGGGGGGGGGGGGGCTCCCGTCTCCACTGAACACAAGGGGCTTAGTCCTCACGGAGGTAACCTTTTTATAGCCCGCCGGAAGTGACTTTGTTCCCACACTGAGAACAAAGCACCCGACTGGGCGGATGCTGCTGGGCACGATTGTTTGCACCAAAAAGCAGCTCCAAACCCCACCAATGAAGCGCCGCATCTGCAATATCGTGATTAAAGGACATTCTTTTCAACTTTTTTTTTTTTTCTTAAAGGGTCCGTTTTTTTTTTTTTTTTTTTTTTTTTTTTTTTTAAATTTATGTTTTGTTTTGGTGACTACAGGAGGGGGCATTGCCCGGGCGCCCCCTATGGATGGGCTGCCACTATTTTTTGATTGACCCAGAAAAAATTTCAGCAGTTCTACAGTGGCCCCGACCCATGGCTTTACCTCCTCTGCAGCTTTTTATTTGCTTTGCCAACTATTATCGGAAGTTTATTTGTAACTTCTCGTCTTTGGTCAAGCCCCTGACTGATATTACCAGAAAGGACGGTAACCCACAGAGTTGGTCTCCGGAGTCCATTAGGGCCTTTGAGAGTCTCAAGGCTGCTTTTTTTCTGCTCCTGTGTTGGCACATCCTGATCCTACGTTACCTTGTATCCTTGAAGTTGATGCTTCTGAGACTGGAGTTGACGCCCTTCTGTCTCAACTTCCTACCTCTGAGAGTGCTATGCATCCTTGTGGCTACTTTTCCAAGAAATTGCCACCTGCAGAGTGCAATTACAAGATTAGTGACAGAGCTGTTAGTGATCATTTTAGCCCTGAAAGAATGGAGAAATCTCCATGAAGGTACCACTGTGCCGGTTCTCATTCTTACTGACCATAAGAATCTCACATTCTTGTCTGAGGTTGAACGCCTCTTTCCCAGAAGGGCGCAATGGGCTCTTTTCTTGTCTAGTTTCAATTACATTGTCTCATTCTTACCCGCTACTAAGAATGTAAGGGCTGACGCTTTGTCACAACAATTTTCCTCCACTTCCAAAATGGAGTCGGTTCCAGTTCCTGTGATTTCTTTGTGATTGTATTCTGGCTACGGTTCGCACCAGTCTCACTTCTCCTTTGGGTGACAAAATTCTTGCTGCTCAGGTCCATGCTCCTCCTGAGAAACCTTGTGACCGCTGCTTTGTCCCAGAGAGTCTCTGTACTGCCGTGCTCTAGACTTACCATTCTCCCAAGGCTGCTGGCTACCCTGGGAAGAATCAACTCTTTTGGGCCATTTCATAACAATGCTGGTGGTCTAGTCTACGTGCTGATGCAATCCCCTTCGTAGCTGCCTGTTCCGTGTGTGCTTAGCTTAAGACTCCACGACACCTTCCAGTGGGCCTCCTACAACCCATACCCAATGGAGAGAGGAGTCAGGACCTGGACCCACATGTCTATGGATTTCATTGTGGCATTACCCAACTCCCAGGGAAACACAGTTATTCTTATGGTGGTTGACCGGTTCTCGAAAACGTCCCATTGTATTCCACTTAAGAAGTTGCCCACTTCTAAGGAACTGGCTTCCATTTTTGCTTGTGAGATTTTTCGCTTACATGGGCTACCCAAGGTGATTGTCTCAGACAGGGTTAGTCAGTTTGCTGTGGTAATTCAGCTTGCTTTCTCCTCTGCGTATCACCTGCAGTCTAATGAGGCCGCAGAATGAGCCAACCAGTCCTTGGAGCAATTCCTACGTTGCTATATTTCTGACCATCATAACAACTGGTCAGACCTCTTACCGTGGGCGGAGTTTGCTCACAATAGTGCCTTGAATTCTGCTTCCCGATTGTCAATGTTTATGGCAAACTATGGTTTCCAACCTTCCCTGTTGTCTGACTCACTTGTTCCGCAGAGTATTCCTGTGTTAGAGGAGCATCTCCGTGGTCTTTGTTCCACTTGGGCACAAGTCCAGGAGGCTTTGCAACATGCTAATGACAGGTAAAGACTCCATGCTGACCGCAGACAATTTCCAGTGCCTTCCTACCAGGTTAGGGACAGGGTCTGGCTGTCATCTCGCAACCTCCGACTTTGTGTTACCTCTCTGAAGTTCATATCTCGGTTTATTGGGCCTTTCCGTATTCTTCGCAGGATTAACCCAGTGGCTTATGCATTAGAACTTCCTTCTAATATGTGTATTTCAAATGTATTTCATGTCTCCTTATTAAAACCTTTGGTCTGCAACCACTTTACCACCTCTGTGCCTCGTCCTTGGCGTCCTTGCCCTGTACAGGTTGAGAACCATGAAGAGTATGAAGTACAGTCCATCATTGACTCCTGTAAGTTCTGTGGGCGCATACAGTACTTTGTGCATTGGAAAGGGTATGGTCCAGAGGAACGCTCTTGGGTCTAATCCTCAGACGTACATGCCCCCGTCCTCCTTCGTGATTTCCATAGACATTTTCCCCTCAAGCCTGGTGATCCTCCGAGGGGGAGAGGTCTTTGAGGAGAGGGTACTGTCAGGGCTGGGCTCAGCCCTTCCTTCTCAAAGCTGGCCACTTGGCTGTCGGCTAATTACCAGCTCCTATCTCTCCACAGTGACTCACATGTTGATGATATCCTGCTCATCAGTCCTGCCTACTTAAGCTGTCCAGTCCAGATGATCTCTGCCTTTGCCTTGGTCACATCTCTAGAGGCACTCCCCTGTGTTCCTGTTTAAGACTTGCTTGGCTGACATTCCTTCTGGCTCCAGATCCTGCTTGCTGTTCTACTACACTCATCTCTGACTCCCTGACATTTTGGTTTGTCTGACTATCCATTCCAGTTCCTGAACTCTGGCTATGTATTGACTACGTTTACCTTTTTTTTTTATTATTATTATTAAACAAGTGTGATTTAACTGTACTTCTGTCTCAGTCTTATTCATGGTTTCTTAAAAAATGGGGCGGGGGGGCGTGGCTTGCCGCGCGGTGGAGATGACAGCTTAGCTGAGGAGCTCCGTCAGACCCGTGGCCCAAAACCAGTCTTGCTGCTTAATAGAGACTGATGATGAACAAGCAGAACCGTCATCCACAGCACACTCGTTCCCGTTGCTCCACAGCTGCCTCAGCGGGGAGAAATATCTCCGAGATCTTCAATAACCAGGCGGTGGTACAGAGAGTCATGGTGGGAGGAAAGATGGCACCGGTGCAACAAGAGGGAGACTTCAGCGAAGACTCCCAGTCTGCTACAGAGGACAACGGTAGGAGAAATGACCTTTCTGATCACCCTATTATCTACGAAGACATGTCAGGCTTTGCAGCTGACATTAAAGCCTCTTTCTCTGCTGCTATCACGGACCTTAAAACCAACCTGCTGGTCCTTACAGAAAAGATGGCCACTGCTGAAGCAGCAGGGAAACACAGAGGCAAAGCCATTCACAGACTAGAGAAAGTCACCTCCTCCCATGCTCTCCACTTTATTGAGATGAGACAACTAGAAGATCTTTACAATAGAGGGAGAAGGAATAATATTAGGGTGCGAGGTATTCCGGAATCAGTTAATGCAGAACAGATAACACCAGTTCTACAGAGGGTCTTTATTAGCCTCTTTGAAAGGTCTGAAGACTCAGAGATTGAATTTGTCAGAGCACACAGAGCCCTTAGAGCCAGAGGCCCGGATACATTACCCCCCCCCCCCCGAAATCATTTGCTGCTTGCAAAATTTCTCTCTCAAAGAAGAGATCATGTACAAAGTCCATAAAAATGAACAAACAGTGTTTAATGGTGAGCACATAAAACTTTTTCAAGATCTTTCCCAGATTACGCTAAAAAAATGCAGGGCCTTGTGACCTTTGTTAGACGTGCTACGGGAAAAAGAACTTTGCTACATGTGACGTTTCTCCCTTGCCCTTCTGGTGACTCACAATAGCAGACAGCACATACTCCGCACCCCGAGTGATCTGCCGGAATTCTGCAGTGCCCTCCAACTAAGCCAGATAGACCTCCCGGAGTGGTATCAAGAGTTCACTCTCCCACCAAGGGAACAAAGTCCGCCACAGTATCCTTTGATGACACCAGAGAAACATCACTCCAAGAAACAGAAGCAGAATCGTCAAGATGGTCAAATGGCCGGCACTCCAGATAGCAGGGCACACTCTGCTAGAAATCTATCGGATGCCTGATCATTGAGACTCGGGGCACTGCAAGTAAGATCATACACATTGACCAATTGTTAACACAGCTTTCTTACTGGTTTAACAGAGATCCTATCGCATCTAGTGTAGGGCCTCATCCTAAGGCTCGCACCTCCATATTTGCCTTCCACTAGCAGCAGAGTAAAAGCAGACTAGCAATAAGGATTTGGTACACACCCTAGTCATCTTCCAAGTCCCCAAACCCCCCCCCCCCCCCGCCACAGGCGGCTCTAGGCTTTGTGAGGCCTTAGGCAAAACTTAGACATGAGGCCCCACTGATGCCCTTGAATTACGCAGTAGGCCTTCACAGATTGAGATCCTCGTGCGGTGGATGGGAAAAGTGACATGCGCGGACGCAATATCACTCCTCATTGGCTGGCAGGCAGAACATCAGTAGTCTTAGGTTACGCGAGAAGTGAGTGTAACAGGGCTCTTAACATTGCCTGCACACAGCGGCATTAAGATGTCTTGTCACCTCTAAAATAAAGTGCTGCAGATCAGATGTTCGGCATGCCTAAATGAGACAGGGCTCTTAACGCTGCGTGAGCACAGCAGTGTTGAGGTCCCCTGTCAATCAAAACTGGGGTAATGTTTGTCACACTACCCCTGAAGGAGATGCTTGGTAATTTTGGGTTCTCTGTTCTGTGTCTCAACTCCAAGAACACCCTCAGCCCCTCTGACACACCTGGTTGATTGAATCACTACAGACACACGTAGCGTATAGTACCTTTCACCTTACTGTAGGATATAGGCAATAAACAATTACACACGTGCTTAGTGGTAGACACTATTTGTCTAGAATTAAGAACTTGCATAAATGACAAAAAGTGCAGTTCACAAAGCAGAGTAGAACTGCCCTCAGGTAATAAAGGTAAACAAATATATCTATAAAAGCAGCTCTATATCAATAGCAAAAAAATCAATACGAGAATAGGTAAATCAATATTTAGCTACACAACAGTAATCCAAAGGTGTCTGAAAGGAATAGCAGTTTCCTAGTGGTTTTCGAGTGCACTCGAAAAAATGAGAGAAGGTGGGGTCCCCCTTTAAATGGCAACAACAAACTGCGCAGGGCCGGTGCAAGGATTTCTCTTTACTTATCCCTGGTCCAAGAAGTGACGTCATACAGGGGAGGGCTGGCAGCCTGTCCAGTTAAGTGGCCCATTGAACCACCGAATCAGCTCATCCATGCCCACCTGGTTTTTCAATGCAGCTTCACCAGTGCCGCCTCATCAGTGCCTATCAATGCAGCCTCATCAGTGCCCATCAATGCAGACTCACCAGTGTCCATAAATGCAGGCTCACCAGAGTTGTAGTTTCCTCTGCCCTGCTCGAGAGCTTGAGCGTGGACTACAACTCCCAGAATGCAACAGCGGCCAGCTGGGCCGCCGGCCCAACTTCCTACAGAAGTAAAAAAAAAAGGCAGTGGGCAGCGGCTGCTGGCTGTTTTCAACATAGGTTAGAGTAGCCTAGGGGGCAATTGCCACTATGCCCCCCTGGCCCAGCCTGCCCCTGACGTCATACATGACACTTCCCGTTCTGTGTACAGGAGGATGCAGAGTGGACGAAGGTCTGCTGAGCTACCGCTGCCCTTCCCAGTGCCACCCACCATGACAGCACCGGGCCCGCAGGTGGGACAGTGGTGCCTGGTAAACATGGTGAAGGGGGTGTCAGTAGTGAAAGTGATAGGCGGCTTCCCAGCCACTTGTAACTTCCAGATGAAAGGCGACAGTCGGCTTTACTAAAGTACACACACTCCCAGCTGCTATAGGGGCTGGGAGTGTGTAAAAAAAACAAACACAAAAACATTCAGCACTGTAAAAATCAGAATCCCCAGCAAGTGGGAACCCGCAGTGGATTTGCAGGGATCTCACATTGCACCAGTGTGAACCGAGCCTAAGTGTTGGTTCACACATGAGCGATGTGATCGCATTGTGCATATCGCAGTGTGAACTGCAAATTCGGACAGGAATCGGATCACATGGGTGTGAACACCCATTTGTCCTGATTCTGATCAGAAAAGAGGTCCTGTGCGAGTTTGGTCCAAATGCAATTCGAATTCAGTCATACAATCTGTATGGCTGAAATTGCATTGCAGAGATTGCATGTGATTTGCACTGCAGTGTGGTACAAATCACATTCGATGTTGAACTTCGCTGCAGTGTGAACTAGCACTATATCCTAAATCTTCCTCTCTAATCGCTGGTGCATGTTGCAGCTGTGAATAAGGCCTGCGGACAGTATTAGGGTCAAAGAATAACAGGGTGGGCAGTTCCTATAGATGGCAGTAGATAATGGCTGACCAGCCCTCTTACCAGATCCAGGGATACAGCAACACAATGGTTCCTCTGATCAGGAGTTAGCTCATTCTGGGTTGCCTATGGCGACTCCGCTGGGTAGTGCCCAGGTCTGTATTCTGGAAATAACTTCATGCTTTTTTTTCAGAAGGGATGGTGCTAGGCTGTGTGGATTTCTCTCTGGTGTGCAGAGTCCTGGGTGCACTTCCCCAAAATTCTCCCGGGCTTCTGGATCTCTCTCCCTCCTCTTCAGCTGGGCATGCTGGGGGCTGCAGTTTCTTCCCTTCGTGTTGCAATGTCCAGCCCTTGAGACTACATTTCCCACAATCCTCCTCTCTGCTTCATTTTAGTGTTTTTTTTTCCCCCTGTCCAATAAGAAGGAGGGGGAAGAAACACGAGTACAGTGGTGAGAGGAGAAGAGGGGGGGGGGAGCTGGAAGCAGCTTCTCTCTCTCCACACAGATACAGCCGCCCCTGCGATCTTCTTCTGCTCTGCTCAACTCTGGCAGGGGGAAGGAGGGGGAATGGGCAGGAAGCAGAGAGAGAGAGCCCTCCAGTCTTTTAGCGGTGCCTCCAGCAGGAGGGTGAAGGAGGTCTCCTCAGACCCGCTCTTGTCATTTGCCGGTGGCCGGCGGGGAGAGCAAGCAGGATGGGGATCCACGGCACCTGTTTACACATATCAGGCAAATGCAGCGATGGCAAGGCCCCTGTGATTGTGAGGCCTAAGGCGATCGCCTAATTTGACTACTTGGAGAGCCGCCTCTGCCCCCTGCCCTTTATACTATCTTTCTCTGACATAACTACTGCTGCCTGCAATTGCACTAGATTAGTGGAAACATCAGACACTAGACTACAATAGCTGGTACAGACTCATTCCCTTCCCAAGCGAAAAAAAAAAAACTTTCTAACACCTGAAGGTTGGCTACCACATTGTAGTTTGATATACTCCTTTGATGGATAGGTCCTACTGGATGATGCCCAAAGTCCCTATACTACTCAATATTCCAGATTAATAATGCCAGTTTAGTTACGACTTACAATGTGTTTGATCTGTTTAGCAGATCTTTTGTACATTTGTTTTTGCCTTTCTAATCCATTTGTCTCCAAGAGACAGGGGAGAATGGGATGGAAGGTAATGTTGCTTTCCTCGCCTCGATCCCAACATAATATCTGTTCTTTACATTTGCTATAGTTAATGCTTGTCCAATGTTGTCGGTCAAAGCTATATATCAATCGCCCAAATGGCAGTGAAGACTTTATGGCACTTATCATTATGTTTATTTGGGCCATGATTTGAATGTTCCACAAAATTTGATACGTTTTCCCCTATCCACTTTTAGATTGGTGGGGGATGTCATCTCTGTCGGGGGCCTCCCTCGTTCCTACAGTGTGTGACGGTCTGGAGATTTTAGACCCATTCCCGCACACTACGATCTGACCCTCTTGGACGGTATAGTTGTCTAGGAGGGTAGTTAACTCCTCTCTCCGCTCTTACCTCTGTCTACTTTTCATATTCCTGTTCCTCTGCTTTCTACACTCTGTCCATCATAGCTGTTGGTTTAAGTGATAAAAAACCCATACTTGTACCTTATCAGTGTCTCCTGAAGTTGTGGTTACAGGTAATAGTCTCTATCTCTCTCCGCTTCTGAACAATGGCCTACTCTACACTTGGGCGACTCCCACAGTGGTTTCACAGAATGTCAAAGGCCTTAATATACCGGAGAAAAGATCCACCCTCCCGAGGGAGTTGAAAAAAAGTAGGCCTAAGTTTGTTTTTTTTTACAAGAAACACACTTCAAGACAAATCATATCCCTAGGCTTACCGATTCCTACTTCAATGAGGCCCACCACGCTACTAACAACGTATCAAAGTCTAAAGGGGTCTCAATTCTACTGAGTAAAGATGCCTCGTTTGAAATAACAGACAAATTAGTAGACCCAGGGGGAAGATTCATTTTCATCAAAGGGTTGTGTGGCGGAGTTCCCACCGCCCTAGCCAATGTTTATTTGCCCAACACCTCCCACCTTTAATTCTGCCAAAAACTAGTGAAGGAGTTGGAAGGTTTCAGCTCGGGCCGTTTAATTCTGGGAGGGGATCTCAATATCCCTTTAAACCCGCTAATAGACACCTCGACAGGGAAGACTCTTGTCACCTTTAAGATACTAAAGAGAATTAAATCCCTTCCTCACTCAGTAGAACTGGTAGACACCTGGCACTTTTTACATCCGGATGGTAGAGACTTCTCCTTTTATTCAATTCCACACAAGCGCCACTCAAGTATTGATTATATTTTCCTTACACAAAGGGACCTTCACTTAGTCTTCAGAAGCCCATATAGGGATCCAGACAATCTCTGACCATGCCCCAGTTTCCATTACTCTAAATCTTGCAGACCCCCCCCCCCAAAAAAAAAAAAAAAAAAAAAAAATCAGAAATGTGGAAACTAAATTCCTCTCTCTTAACAGATCCTGTCTTGCTCTCCAAACTGAACACATCCTTAAATGACTTCTTTAGAATCAATGTGACCCCAGGTATGGACCCGCTGACGGTTTGGGAGGCTCACAAGTGCTCCGTCAGAGGTGAATTGATCAATTGGGGATCACAAAGAAAGAAAGATCAGGACAGGGAAATTTCACACCTAACGGGGAAAATTTGCACCCTAGAAACCCTCCATAAACAGTCCTTGACAACCCAATCCACAACAAACCTTCTTGAGGCCAGAAAGAAACTCAAGCAGATCTTAGAATCAAAAACTAAATGATTCCTTTTCTTTTGGAAAATAATTTACTATGAACAGGGAGACAAGATTGGTCACTTGCTGGCTAGGGCCCTAAGAACCACCATGGCCACACAGAACATTACAGGAATCCAGAACAAAGGGGACAAAATTGACAGGACAACTGACAAAATAAGGCAACATTTTCACAAGTTTTATACCAATCTCTACAATCTCCCAACTCAACACAGACCATCAGACTTACCAGACAATAGGCTGAAGGTGATACAAGAATTTCTGAGGGATTCAGGCCTCCCTTCCCTCAGAGCAAAGGATATTACTCAACTTGAAAGTCCCATAGATTCCTCTGAACTCATGCTGGCGATTAAAGACCTAAAAACGGCAAACGTTACTGGGTCTTGAGGATGGATCACTGGCCAGAGCTTGCACAGTATGCAATTGAGCTACTGGCCTGTCCTGCATCCAGCGTTCTATCTGAACGCACATTTAGTGCTGCTAGAGGCTTTGTAACCGATCATAGAGTGTGCCTGTCCACAAACTAGGTTGATCGGCTCACCTTTATAAAAATGAATCAGTCTTGGATCACCAGCTACCAAGCACCTGATGCTCTATGTAATTGTTAGTGGAGGAAATCAGATTGCAGAATGTATGAGGTGCACACATTGTGGTTTGCAAGTTTACAACTGAACCCCGCAGCTCTATATGGAATGTTTTAAAGTAGTAAAAACCTGACAGAGGTTGTAACCTTTCCTCATGGTAATCAAAAACTTTAACCACTTACAGACCGCCCGCCCTCGTTATACGATGGCTGTTTGAAGGAGGATATCTTTGTTATGGCAACAGCTAGCTGCCATAACCCCAGTATCCCCGTCTTCAGCGGGCCCTCCACTACAAGATAAAAGTGGTCTCTGCAGGAAATTCGCCACAAGATCACTTTTATCGGGGGTGGGAGAGGGGCCAAAACGTCACTTCTGCCCACAGCTCTTAAAGAGCCATTTTTTTTAATATATATATTTTTTTTTAATTAGATTTTTTTTTATTTTTTTTTTATTGCATTTTAGTCTAAATATAAGATCTGGGGTCTTTTTGACCCCAGATCTCATATTTAAGAGGTCATGTCATGCTTGTTTCTATTACTTTAAGATAAAAAAAAAATAATAATAAATAATAATAAAAAAAATATATATAAAATGCCCCGTCCCGACGAGCTTGCGTGCAAAAGCAAACTCATACATGAGTAGCGCCCGCATATGAAAACAGTGTTCAAACAACACATGTGAGGTATCTCCTCTGTAACTTAAAACATGCAACCTGTAAAATGTTTTAAACATCGCCTATGAAGATTTTTAAGGGTAAAAGTTTGTCGCCATTCCACGAGCGGGCGTAATGTTTAGGCATGACATGTTGGGTATCAATTTACTCAGCGTAACATTATCTTTCACATTATTAAAAAAAAAAAAAAGAGCTAACTTTACTTTATTTCTTTCTTATTTTTTAATTCAAAAAAGTGTATTTTTATTTTTAAAAAGTGCACTTGTAAGACCGCTGCGCAAATACGGTGTGACAGAAAGTATTGCAACAACGCCATATTATTATCTAGGGTGTTAGAAAAAAATGTATAAGCATATATATATATATATATATATATATATATATATATATATATATATATATATATATATATATATATATATATATATATATATATATATATATATATATATATGCTGGTGCCATATATCTCTTGTTTTCTGGGGGTGGCAGAATAAAGTAGGAGGGGAGCTTACTGCAGAACGTGAAAGGGCCGTTGTGGGATTGTAGTAAAGGGCTCTTTCACGTTCTGCAGTAAGCTCCCCTCCTACTTTATTCTGCCACCCCCAGAAAACAAGAGATATATGGCACCAGCATGCAAAGAAAATATAAGGGTCCAAAGCAGTGGGAGAACTATCAGGGTTGCAAAGGTTGTCTTGCCACCGGGCCCTGGTGTTCTGCCACTGTGGGGTTTCCCAGCCTCCTCTTGCTGTCCTGCTCCTGCTATTGACAGCGCTGGTCTGGAATCTCTTGGAATTTACAGGCTGGTTCTCCTGTCCTAAGGATTGGAGAAATCAGTCTGTTTTTTTCAGTAACAGAGTCCTGGTGGAGTCCTTCCTGCAACTCGCTCTTCTCCCTGCCAATGAGGATGCAGGGGAAGGAGCAGATCGGGTGGCTGTGGTTGTGTGAGCGCTCGCATTATGCAGTGTCAGCGAGCAGAGGGAGGGGGTTGGAATCAGCCGCAGGGGCTGCCTGGGGATGCTCTCCCTCTTAGACATTTCCTTTTTGTAAAAAAAAAAAAAAAAAATTAATTGGGGGGGGGCACATGGTGGGGCACAGCATAATGTCCCCCCCTAGGGACGCCATTGTGCCTACCCCATCCTCCCCGCTGTATTCTGTGAAATACAGAACACAGCAGGGACCTAAGAGGATGCGCAGCGTGACTCGCGCATGCGCAGTAGGGAACCAGGAAGTGAAGCCGCACGGCTTCACTTCCTTATTCCCTTATCGAGGATGGCAGCGGCAGCAGCGGAGAGCCGAAGGAAGGATCGACTTCGGCTTCCGACATCACGGGCTCCCTTCACAGGTAAGTGTCCATATATTAAAAGTCAGCAGCTGCAGTATTTTTAGCTGCTGGCTTTTATTTATTTATTTATTTTTTCAGCGGACCTCCGCTTTAAGTGGTTAAAAGAAAAAATAAATGTTTGGGCTGAACATTCACTTTGATTACAATATGCACATCTTGTTTTTTTTTTTTTTTTTTTTTTTTTTTTACTCAATTGAACCTCTTTTTAACACTTTATGTTTTTAATCCCCTACTGATGATAATACAATTATAAAAGTTTTCAGACAATGGGGGAATGATGAGAATAAAATGGTTTCCAGGATTGGAGATCATGTGTAAGTTCACCTATAAACGTGTAGATATTAGTAAAGGTGATAAACATGTCCAGTGTCCTAGGGACGATGTTCTACCTTTACCTTCTATAAAGGACTGTGTGCTGTCCGAGGTAATCTTGTCATCAGATTTGTATGTAGCTGATACTTTGTGTTTATTTGTGTCATTTACCTATCAGGCAGCTTAGGGCTTTATCTTTGTACATTGATCTGCTGTTGATGATTGAAATAGATACAAATAGACGAAGATTTGGCTGGGCTGATAGAGTAGATACAATGTTTCGTTTTCTTGCTCCATTGTGTTGTGGGTTAAGAACACCACGATCTTCTTAACTTGTCTTTTCAGATAAAGTAACAATGTAAGGCGGGAGATTGTGGGAGATCTTTGATTGTAACAATGTGTGAGTGCGGCATAAGTGTTTATTCAGCTCTGCCACCTTGTGGTGATTTCTGGTAGATCACTGGGGGGTGTGTGTGCAGTACAAGGCGATGAATAGAGGAATGTATACAGCCAGAAAGTGGAGATGATCTCCGCAATCCATAGAGAATCAGGATGGGAATAGAAGGAAGGTTTATTCATCCCCCTCCCGATCTGACCGACCTACTCCTCATCTAAAGATCCTTCTTATTAGGATTATTAAACGCCCACTGCTCTGATTGGCTCAGAGTTCAAGTTCCTGGTTTCAAATTTTCCCCGCCTAAATAGTGAAGAACGTTACAGACAAATAATCAGCCCCTATTATACCGCCAAATCCGACACTGAGATCATCAGATGAGACATTTATCCGAGAAATATTATCAATGCTTTATGTCTGAAATTAATAAAAAAAAGGATCCTGAAGATCACTGAATAATGTAAAACATTTCCATATGTTCTCTTTTATTTCAAGTCCTCAGAATGCAGAACATGATAGTGAGATGACTTCTCTCATAGATCTCTACCTTTCTATATGATGATGGGAAATCAAGTATTCCACGTTTCATCATTAGATCTGTATAGGATCATGGAACTGACCTCTATCAGATATGTACCAGTTACAGATCTCCCCCCATAGTAAAACTAGAATAAATTAATTTGGATGGATTTATTCTCACTATAATACATCCTCAAATTAATAACTTGCCATCCGATTGTACAAACCTCATTTTATAGATAATCTGTTAATTCTTCATTGATAACGGGTTAAGAATTGTGATAAAATGTGATGACAGCTCATTGATGGAAATGGTGGGTGGCTCTTAGAAGAGCCTTTGTGTCTTGTGTTGGGGTAATGATGATGATGATGGGGGGATTACTTGGCGCTGGTGTACTTGGTGACGGCCTTGGTGCCCTCGGAGACGGCGTGCTTGGCCAGCTCTCCGGGCAGGAGGAGGCGGACGGCGGTCTGGATCTCCCGGGAGGTGATGGTGCGGCGCTTGTTGTAATGAGCCAGGCGGGAAGCTTCGCCGGCGATGCGCTCGAAGATGTCATTGACGAAGGAGTTCATGATGCCCATGGCCTTGGACGAGATGCCGGTGTCGGGGTGCACCTGCTTGAGCACCTTGTACACGTAGATGGCATAACTCTCCTTCCTGCTCTTCCTCCGCTTCTTGCCGTCCTTCTTCTGGCTCTTGGTCACGGCTTTCTTGGAGCCCTTCTTGGGCGCCGGGGCTGACTTGGCTGGTTCAGGCATGATAAGAGTTAATGATATCTTCTCCGCTCTGTGAAGGGAAAATGTGCTGGAGCCGCCCTCATGTGCTCCTTATATAGGCGTCCTATGCAAATGAGCCTCATCCCTCTCCTCACTCTTCTATTGGAGGATTCAATCTTGTGATGGGGAGGGACGTCATGCTTTCGCTTCTCATCTACTGATTGGTTTAGAGACAAGTCAGGACACTATTGGCTGAATTCAAAGGTGACCAATCACAGCTTGTGACGTCAGAACACTGAGTGTATAAATGAAGGGGAGTGGAGGTGGAGTGCCATTCTTAAGTGAATATCCCAATCATCCAGTGACAATGTCAGGACGCGGCAAACAAGGAGGCAAGGTTCGGGCTAAGGCCAAGACCCGATCATCCCGGGCTGGTCTGCAGTTCCCAGTCGGTCGTGTTCACCGCCTGCTCAGGAAGGGCAACTATGCCGAGCGGGTCGGGGCCGGAGCTCCCGTCTATCTGGCCGCCGTGCTCGAGTATCTGACGGCTGAGATCCTGGAGCTGGCCGGCAACGCCGCCCGCGACAACAAGAAGACCCGCATCATCCCCCGACACCTCCAGCTGGCTGTCCGCAACGACGAGGAGCTCAACAAGCTGCTGGGCGGAGTCACCATCGCCCAGGGAGGAGTCCTGCCCAACATCCAGGCCGTGCTGCTGCCCAAGAAGACCGAGAGCCACAAGGCCGCCAAATCCAAGTAATAATCCCCGACAATTCCTCCACCTCTATTACCCAACACAACGGCTCTTTTCAGAGCCACCCACCTCTCCATACAAAGAGCCCGACATACATTGTTTTGTTTCCTATTCTCCGATGTGTGATTCATAGTTCACCCTAAAAGCAAACACGTTATATTCTTCACACTTCTTAAAGTAGGAAGATTCGGCCCCATTATACCTCTCCATAAAAAGACACACATACATTGTTATCGGGGGATCTGATTGTAAAAATTAGACAACCGAAAAGGATTTTCTTTTACATGTTGATAATAAGATGTGATCCGGACGGGAGAACAATGTGTCCGTAATAAGATAATGGTGAAATATTTGATATAGTAATGTGATCTCATTACAGGGACTTCATTCTCCTCCATCCTTTCTAGTAGTTCTGATGATCACAAATCATTCTCCCAACTGGAAAGGAGCCCACAGATCTCATCCCCTTCTTCACACCCCACAAGGAAATATTCGTTTCACCAAAAAAAAAAAAACTACTGGTTGTGGGGCAAAGAGCTCAAATTTTGCCCGCCAGAATTGTGAAGATCACAGACAAAAATTCACCCCTTTTCTACCGCCAGATCCGACATTTTAATTTCGGTTAGACGGGAATGACTTCTGATTAAATACTAAATCAAACATTTATATATGTTTTATTTTATTCCAAATCCTCGGAATCCACTACTACACACACAACGTTTATCTTCCTTTATGACGGAAAATAAAGCATTCATAATGACATACGTCACTGACCGATATTTCTTCTTCTCTTACATGTAGCGGTGACAGATTGTCCTCATATCACACCCCGAATCTGTCTATAGAGAAATGTCAGGTGACTGGCAGTAATCAGGACACCGCCAGATAAATATGTACAATCATTTCACAAAACACATTTTTCAGGTCTGATAAATCAGGTCGGTTTCCTGTTCAGATTCTAATAAGTGACATTGTCTGCAGAATACATTGTCGCGGCCCCGCCCCTTTGCATCCCCCCTCAGCCTTTTATACAGACATGGGGAGGGGGGGGGGTCCCAATAACAACTCCGAGTGACAAATGTGTAAAAGATGAGAACCACAGACAACACCAATCCGTTTGTATCGACTAAGGAAAGTGGTGTTAATTGGTGAACAACCTACCTGAAATATAATAAAAGTGACATAACGATATTGTAAGACAGATCTGTTGTTACATCTAAAGGAAATCATACAATCGGATTGCATGGTGTATGTTTAGCTAAAAGGAACTTCCTTTCACACACAGCAAAAATGTATCATTACAGGAGAAATCTATAGACAGCCCTTTGGATGAGAAGGTGGGTGGCCCTGAGAAGGGCCTTTGTGTAGATGAAGTGGGTAGTAGGTGTCTATGAGGGTTTAGCCTCCGAATCCGTAGAGAGTGCGGCCCTGGCGTTTGAGAGCATAGACGACATCCATGGCGGTGACGGTCTTCCTCTTGGCGTGCTCGGTGTAGGTGACGGCATCGCGGATGACATTCTCCAGGAAGACTTTGAGCACTCCGCGGGTCTCCTCATAGATGAGTCCGGAGATGCGCTTGACACCCCCTCTGCGGGCCAAACGTCGGATGGCGGGTTTGGTGATGCCCTGGATGTTGTCCCGGAGCACCTTCCTGTGCCGCTTAGCGCCTCCTTTCCCCAGACCCTTCCCTCCTTTACCGCGACCAGACATGGCGACTCTACTCTGTTACTCAGAAGAACTGAAATTGACTGATTGCCCGCCCTCCTTTTATAGAGTCTTTGCGGACCTGATGGAAACCATCCTGAGAAAAGGCGGAGTCACACCCATTCATTACACAGAATAGGTTTGTTTTTCCATTTGTAAGGCTCCTACACATTCTGCTGTTTTGAAAATGATGGCAAGAGAAATCCATCTAGAGATGTGAAATCTATTCTTGCTTCTTAATGATTTTCTAGGTATTCTTCAGAGATTATACCGAAAATATACATTTTCGGACTCCTGATAACAGAAACCACAATCACCAGATACTATTGTTAATAATAATGTCATATTTATAAAATAGTACTCTGAAAAGGAAAACTATATAAAGATAAGCCCTTGTTTTTCCCCCTGTTTTAAGCCTGAGCGGACCTGATAGGAGACTAATGGAAAAGGGGCGGGGCCACAGAACGTTGGTTTTCTGCAGAGAATTTCACATTCTTAGAACCTTGTAAATATGTGGCAGATTGCATGTTACCGAGGGGGAACCCGATCTGGTTCTTCAGACATGAAATATTTACTTTATTCATTCATTGTACATGTGTATCTGTGTCATGGTTACTAACATGAATTGCACATTTCTTTTTAGACATATCCAGGTTGTGATATGAGGACGATCTTAACTGATAAATGTCCAGAAAGAAATAAAAAAAAAATAATATCAGTCAGTGACATGAACATCATATTCTGTGTGTAGCAGTGGTGAGATCCTGGGTTCTGAGAACATCTAGAAGTGTTTTCTCATGGTTCAGTAACAAACAGATTCCTTTCCTAATCATTCCGGACTAATGACATGACAGTGTTAATCATATTTCTCCGATAAATGTCTCATCCGATCATCTCCTCGGTGTCGGATTTGGCGGTAAAAGAGAGATGAATATATATCTGTAACGATCTACATAATTCCGGCGGGCAAAATTTGAAAACAGCTATTTTAAATCTGAACCAATCACAGCTGTGGGCGTTTCCTTCTTCATCCAGTAATACTGCCTTCTTTTGAGGACTCCAAAGAAATGTATTGCGAGATCTCTCTATGTTTTCAGCCCAGAAAATACTTGCACAGTAGACTTTCTATTGATCTCTATAGCAGGGCGGATTCTGTATTCTGAAGTAAAATCAAAGAACAAAACAATCTGAAATGAATATTTCCAACGTATTTCTTGGTTAATTAATTATTATTATTATTATACAGGATTTATATAGCGCCGACAGTTTACGCAGCGCTTTACAACATTAGGGCAGACAGTACAATTACAATACAATTCAATACAGGAGAAATCAGAGAGCCCTGCTCGTTAGAGCCTACAATCTAGGAGGGAGGGTCAACTTATACAAAAGGGTAATAGCTGTGGGGGATGAGCTAATGGAGAAAATAGTGCAGTTGTTAGATGGAGGCAGGATAGATTTCTCTGAAGAGGAAGGTTTTTAGGGATTGCCTAAGGCTCTGTTTCCACTAGTGCGACTTTTCATGCGACTTGGGACTGAAAAGTCGCATGACAAATTGTTTCCTATGATTTCCAATGAGTACCGTTCATATCTGTGCGACTTCAAGTCGCAGCGACTTCAAAGTAGTCCCTGCACTACTTTGGTCCCACTTTGATGCGACTTGAGGTCCATAGATACAGGCATTGCTTCAAATCGCGGTAAAAAGTTGCAGTAAAAAATTGCGGCAAAATCGCGCGACTTTGGGGACGCACTAGTGGAAACATAGCCTAAAAGTGGATACATTTGGAGACAGTCTGACAGATTGGGGTAGGGAATTCCAGAGGATGGGCGAGGCTCATGAATCCATGAATTAATCCATGGATTGAATAAAGAAATGATGACAAAATTGCAGTATTTATTGTTCCCCTTTCAGTCATTCCTCCTGGTTATACATTTTAATAGGGGTGCCGCCACTGCACTTTTCTATTCCAGTTACTATATAACCCTTTCATGACTAAGCCTATTTTTGAAATTTGGTGTTTACAAGTTAAAATCCATATTTTTTGTTAGAAAATTACTTAGAACCCCCAAATATTATATATATATATATATATATATATATATATATATATATATATATATATATATATATATATATATATATATATATATATATATATATATATATATATATATATATATATATATAAATATATTTTTTTTTTTTTTAGCAGAGAATCTAGAGAATAAAATGGAGATTGTTGCAATATTTTATATCACACGGTATTTGTGCAGCGGTGTTTTAAACGCAAATTTTTGGAAAAGGGACACTTCCATGAATTTTAAAAAATCCAAACAGTAAAGTTACCCCAATTTTTTTGTATAATGTGAAAGACTATGTTACGCCGAGTAAATAGATACCAAACATGTCACGCTTTATAATTGCACGCACTCGTGGAATAGCGACAAACTATGGTAGCTATGAATTTCCATAGGCGACGCTTTAAATTTTTTTTTTACTGTTACCAGGTTAGAGTTACAGAGGAGGTCTAGGGCTAGAATTATTGCTCTCGCTCTGACGATCGCGGGG
Source organism: Aquarana catesbeiana (assembly GCF_042186555.1). Classification (NCBI taxonomy): domain Eukaryota; kingdom Metazoa; phylum Chordata; class Amphibia; order Anura; family Ranidae; genus Aquarana; species Aquarana catesbeiana. The sequence goes on along the minus strand of NC_133325.1, from coordinate 26,973,107 downwards.
ATACCTCACATGTGTGATTTGAACACTGTTTACATATGCGTGCGCAACTTTCATATGCGTTTTCTTCGCTGCGCGAGCTCGCGGGGACGGGGGCACTTTAAATTTTTTTTTTTTTTTTTTTTTTTTTATGTATTTTATTTATTTTGTTTTATTTTTATTTGTATTTTTATAGATTGTGACAGGTACTCTTTATGGAGGGATGGGGGGGTCTAAAAGACCCCCCATCCCTCCTTTACACTTCAAAGTATTCAGATCGCCGAAAATGGCGATTCTGAATACTGTATATTTTTTTAAATTTGGCACCATTGGCAGCCGAGTAAACGGGAAGTGACGTCAAGACGTTACTTCCGCGTTTACATTGAGAAGGCTGGAACGAAGCCGCCGACAGCTTCGTTCCAGCCCGCCCACAGCCGCCGGAGGCACCCGATTGGACACCGGGCCTCCCGATCGCACGGGAGGCCCGGTAAGAGCGGCGGGAGGCAGCAGGAGGGGGGATGTCCCCTCCCGCTCCTCCGGTATAACAGCCAAGCGGCTTTTAGCTGCATCGGTTGTTATATACGGATAGCCGATTGCCCGCTCGAAACAACGGTACCGCAGTTGCAGGCATCATCCCGGTATAACCCCGGAAAGCCGAGTACGCATATCTGTGTACGGTCGGCGGGAAGGGGATAAAGTCCCCACAATGATGCTCCGGTGTGTGTTCCTTTAGGCCATACACTACACCGATGTATTGCAACATCTCTAATCTCCAATTATCTCTCAGCAGTAAAGTATCTCCGAGAGTCCCGGAACAGATTCCTTGTAATACATTGTATCATTTCTCCACAATCCTCCCAGTGCAGAATGATGGCTCTCTGATCACCTTGTATCCCTTCTACACTGATCATGAGATAGTAGCAGGCACAGCTGCTGCATGTTATCATAGGGGCAAAAAGGCCATTCAGTCCTTCAGTGTACATCCATCCACACAAGGATTTCATGTCATCACTTGAACTGTATCCATTTCCGAACGCAATTTCTTGGGGAAAAAAAAAAAAAAAAAAACTTTGATTAATTAAAAAATGATAACATATACCCATTTTCTTGTTTTAAATATTTTTGATAAATGATGTTACACCCAGTAAATTAGGAAGTGGAATCAGGAGGGAAAACATTACGATCTTCCAAGATCTCCGTACAGAAGCAATGTGTCAGTGTTACACCTTCATCTGGACTAGTCTGATCACTTGGGGATAGTTTTTATTCCTTTGTATTGAAGATTGTCAACGATAACAGTAAATCTCTAGAGGGTCACTTCCAGGCATTGAGGTCCCTGGTATAAAACAACTTATTACAGGGTTTACAAAACAAATCTAAATGGTTCATGTATAGTGTTTGAATACAGTAAGTATGGAAAATTGAGCAACCACTCCAGTCCTCGAAAGGGCAAAGTTGGATGGGAAGTTCACAGCAACATGAACAGATAAGGAGGAATGGGCCTTGATTTTAGAGTATAGAGTATAGGGATCAACATGGTCGCAAATCAGTTGTATTGTATCCAGATATTTAGTTTGGATACACATGGACCCTCTAGATCAGTGGTTCTCAACCTGGGGGTCAGGAACCCCTCAGGGGTCGAATGATAATTTGCCAGGGGTCACCGAATCCTGGGCTGTTCCTGAAGCCCACACTGCTCTCCCAGCCTTTTTGCGGCTACCCAGCTGGGCTGTCCCTGGAGCCCGTGGCCGCCCACTTAGCCTATTCGCAGCCGCCCATTCAGTTCACGGCATGGCTGGGGAACAGAGACTAGAGGCTAGAGGTCAGCTGACTGGTGAGGAATGTGAAGTAGGAGGGGCTGGAGGAGACCCTATCTCCTGATTTTGGCATAGGTGCCACTGTTACGAGACACCACAAAGTCAGAGACATAGTGAGTAACCTGTGATTATGGTTGCCATTAAAAGTGCCCCCTACAGTTCTCAGATCAGCAGATGAGCTTGATCAAGAGCACCTAAGTTGGCTGATCAGAACTCCCCACCAGCACTGCCACTCATCCCATTCCCCCCACTCCTCACCAAGGAGTAAGAGAAGGAATAAAAATAGAGAATACATGGAAGGGAGAGGAAAAGAGGGGGAGGAACAAAGAAAAAGGGAGGGAAAGAATAAGAGAAAAGATGGCTAGAGAGAGGAATGGGGAAAAAAAAATAAGAAATTAGGATGGAGAAAGAAAGGGAAACAAAGAGAAAGAGTGGCACATCCTAAAATGTACCATAAGGGGTTTCAATACTGTACGAATGGAAGGAACTCAGGGAGCGCTGAATGTCCATTAGGGGCGCAAATTACTTGTCTTGCCTTGGGTGCTGACCACCCACGCTACAAAAATAATTTTACTGTTGGGGTCCCCACAACTTGGGAAATTTTATCAAGGGGTCACAGCACTAGCAAGGTTGAGGACCACTGCTCTAGATCGACCTAGGTGTCTTCTAAGCAGTACCTATAGATATTTTAGCTGCCCAAAAACATAACATTTAGGATTCTGTGTATGTTTAGGATTGCTGTCAACCGGTTTGTAAATTAGGAGACCTATTTCAGCTTTTTTTTTAGGGAATGTTAACCATTGTTACCGAGTACATTAAGGTGTGCACTCTCACCCAAAAGTCTTCCAGGTGAGAAACAACGTTCCCCCCCGGCCACAGCCTCGAAAGCACACGAGGGACACTTCAGGGGACTCCTCCATCCGCCTTTATTGTGTCATTTAGTCATCATAACATAGAGAGGATTTCAGTGACAGACATCCTATGGGTTCTATAGTGGAGCTGTCCACAGAAGACAGTGAAGGCGGAGATGTTCCCGGAATGACCTCTAGGTGGCAGAGTGGAACGATAGATGTGATGGAGTCCGGAGAGCAGAGAGCCTCAGCCCCCCACAATCCCCCTGATCCCCATTACAGGGGACATGAAAAGTGTTCTTTATAAGTCAGATGTATACCGTGATCGGTGACCTATAAGAAGTGAGCATGGACGGATCCCCCTGATCCCTGTGCTGTGTATTTGGCGGAACAGACAACAGCTGCTCAGTGTGGAATTCCCGCTCACACTTTATATTCTAATTAATAATCCACATTGAAGGAGTTCAGAGATCTCCGAGTATTGTGTGATGTGCGGAGATTTTACTTTGGATTTGGGAAAACAAAATAGCGATTTATTGCAAAAATAGAACGTGCAGATCTAGGCGGGCAATTTGAAAAAAAAAAAAAAAAAAAGGCGCTTTTCAATGAGGAGGAGGAGTGTGCTCTCATTGTCCAATCAGAGGGCTGGAGATGTGTATAAATAGCGCTGCAGAGCGGCATAAGTTCACGTTCCTTGTATCAGCAAAGCACTGAACAGTCATGGCAAGAACCAAGCAGACAGCCCGTAAGTCCACCGGAGGCAAAGCTCCCCGCAAGCAGCTGGCCACCAAAGCCGCCCGCAAGAGCGCCCCGGCCACCGGCGGAGTCAAGAAGCCTCACCGCTACAGGCCCGGCACCGTGGCTCTCCGAGAGATCCGCCGCTACCAGAAATCCACCGAGCTGCTCATCCGCAAGCTGCCCTTCCAGCGCCTCGTCCGAGAGATCGCCCAGGACTTCAAGACCGACCTGCGCTTCCAGAGCTCCGCCGTCATGGCTCTGCAGGAGGCCTCTGAGGCTTACCTCGTCGGACTCTTCGAGGACACCAACCTCTGCGCCATCCACGCCAAGAGGGTCACCATCATGCCCAAAGACATCCAGCTGGCACGCCGCATCCGCGGGGAGAGGGCATAGAGAGAGACACTCCGAACTAATACTAATCCCAACACAAAGGCTCTTTTCAGAGCCACCACATCCTCCTATACAAAGATCTATATACTCCATCATCATCACACCGACTATGACAGGGAAACTCGTACAAGACATCCACACATCTCCCCACCTCCTTCCTCAATAGACATCTACATCCACTACATACCGATTATGTTTTACACTACTCATTTTTTTTCTCTAATCTTTTCCTCTGGACTGCTCCATGCTGTGATAGAACTTAAGTCACTTGTACAATAATCCTGTCAGTCCAGCCAAGGCCCCCCCGGGACACTCCGCCCCCCTCTTTCCCTATCCATCACTTCTCATCTCTCCAGAGACCCGTCTGGAAATATGAAGGCTGACTAGGAAAAAAAACTGCCAAGTCCCTTTTCTCATTTTATTTCAACACTACCGCCTTATATCGGTGAACATTTCTTCTACTTTATGGTTTATCTGAAGGGATTATGAATGTTTGGCCGGGGGGACCATATTTGTACAATGGGGGGGCTCATGAGAATAAGAGAATTATCTTTGAGTGCGGTGTTAGATTGTCATTTATTGATACAATTATTTCCAACATCAATCCATCACAAATGGAGAGACTAGAAGGAACAATTCATCCAGTATTGTGTGAAAAAATCCGGGGAACTCCCTTTTTTGTTCCATTATTCTCTACCGCCCATGGATGGGGGGGGGGGGGGGGGCTAATTGTTGCATAATGGAAAACTGTGAAATTATGGCGGGCAGTTTGAAAATTTCCAACTCCGCCAATCATAACAGCCTGTGCTTCATCTGTCAACCAATGAGAGCGTTTATAGTATCCTACAATGAAATTTCTGACATGGAACCTGAAATGTATCCGTTTCCCTCCGAATGTGATATCGGGGCCGCTAGACCTGGGGATGGTAAATCTGTAACTGGATATTTATTTAGCAAAGAGTGCATTGCCCACATAACACAATGATCTTGTCGCTGATCATTCTTACTCCACCTCCCTGGGGAGATCTCCCAGTGCGAAAATTGTCTCCAATCCGCACCACAGAAGTGTATATGTATATATATATATATTGGGGGGGGGGGGGAATACCTGAAGCTATCCTTTGTATCAATGACGGATGTCATGTGAAGAGTTCTGTGATCGGATCTCCCGCTGTATTCTATATTATTCTATAGAGGGGATTGGGTAAGGTGGTCACATTGCTCTGTATGGAGGACTTCTAATGCGCCCCCCCCTGGTCGCTGTGTGTATGTAGAGCTCTGTCAGGAGGAGGTGGGTGGCTCTGAGAAGAGCCTTTGGGGGGTGTAGATGAAAGGAGGTCTCTCCGGCGGGGATTATTTCTTCTTTGGAGCGGCCTTCTTGGGCTTGGCTGCTGTCTTGGGTTTAGCCGCCTTCTTAGCCGGACTCTTGGCGACTTTTTTCGGCTTGGCTGCAGCCTTGGGCTTCTTGGGGCTCTTTGTCACCTTCTTGGCTTTAGCAGCTGCAGGCTTTTTTGCGGGTTTCTTGGCGGCCTTCTTGGGGCTCTTGGCTGCGGTGGGGGCTTTGGTGGTGGTCTTCTTCTTGGGGGACTTGGCTGGCTTCTTGGCGGCCGGCTTCTTGGGGGACTTGGCCGCAGCCGATGGCTTCTTGGTGCTTTTCTTGGCGCCTGCCGCCTTGTCCTCCTGCTTCTTGTTGATCTTGAAGGATCCGGAGGCGCCATGTCCTTTGACCTGGACGAGGGTCCCCTTAGTCACCAGCCCCCTGATGGCGATCTTGAGGCGGCTGTTGTTCTTGTCCACATCGTATCCTCCGGCGGACAGGACCTTCTTGAGGGCGGATAGGGAGACCCCGCTGCGCTCTTTGGAAGCTGCCACGGCTTTGACGAGGAGCTCGGACACGCTGGGACCGGACGGCTTCTTGCTGCCTTTCTTGGCTCCTCCGGCTGCCGCCTTCTTGGCCGGCTTCTTCTTGGCGGCGGGCTCCGCTGGAGGAGCGGCGGCTGGGGCGCTTTCAGTCTCCGTCATGATTCCTCTTCAGAAAGGTTTACAAAACGTTCATAATACGATGATCCGAGCGCTCTGCCTTTATACAGTACGATCGTCATTTCTATTGGTTGGTACACAACACGCTGTCTGCACTCCTATTGGTTACACATTAGACACGCCCACCCACTCTTACTTCAGTAATAGGGAATCTTCTCTCTCTTGTTGTGTTTTCCGGGCAGAGAGAAAAATGATTTTATTCTGGAATAGAACGATGTCCGATCTTCATCGGGGACCCGATCTGCTCACTGAACTGTCACTTATCGGGGGGTCACTTACAGCTGTCAGGAGCTGCCGAGGAGGCTGAACACAGGGGCTGCAAACACAGCCATCCTCCTGAGTGTGTGTCCCATTCTTCCTTCTATCTTGTTTTCTACACAAATTCTACCCAGAAAACAATCTTCTCACATCTCCCACTAGAATGATCTTCACAATAGATGAGTGAAGAGTGACCATCGGGAAACATTTCCCCCTAATACACAACTCTGCTCATCTATAGCTGAGTAGAAGGAGCCTGGAACAAAAACATCAGCCGGTGACATGAGATCCTTGTGTGATGTGATGGCAGATATTGTTATACATACAAATGTCTCAGCTGATTACACAATGTCATGTTTGATGTGCTATGTATCATTATCTGGTCATCATGATACATCTATTGTTATCCAGATACTTTGAGTATGTTTATCGATCTCGTTTACTACACAGCTATATATCCTACGCGGGTGCAATGCTTGCTTTGAATCCTTCTATCTAGAATATAAGTTTATTGTTTTGGTGATCAAAGAGTCAATCCATCAGCATTGGATCCCCCAAGAGATCATTTCAGTAACAAGAATTTTGCTGAAAATCCTAATATAGTGTAGCTTTAGGTGAATCTTGATAGTAAATATTGGCTATTTGTAGGTTAGTGAGGGGTGGATTTATTTCTAGGCTACTAAAATAAAAACATGCATACTGACCACAAAACGTATTTTATTCTGTTAACATTCTCCAGGACAAGATTTCAGGGTGTTCCCTTCCTCTCAGATCCAAAGAAAACTAAAAGTAAAGGGAATTCACCAAAAGAATTGAACTTAGGGATTTAAATATTAGACCCCCTTTACCCCATTATCATCTCCCCTCTGTATCCCAGTTAGGTCCGCTCCTCCTTTCCCCAGATAGCATCTCTTCTCTGTATCCTCAATATCTCCTCTCCTCTGTATCCCCCAGAGCCCCGATCTACTAGTGTGGATGAATTCCGGCTAATTCTGAAAATATACAGCGCTAAAAACTTTCACTGATCCAATGATCCCAATCACATGGAAAGTACATGTATCTCATAATACAATACATCTCCAGAGACCAAGATATTAATTCTAAATAACTACTAGATTATTGTAAAGAAAGGAAAAAGATAGATAGATAGATAGATAGATAGATAGATAGATAGATAGATAGATCGATCCCCATAAACTTTACACATGATGTCCGCCTCCTCCCCCAACTTTATTCTGATTTATACTCAATATATAACACACCTCTCCTTCCTATCATTAATAGCACCGGACCACCGTATGTATAAAAGCATCGCTCCTCTATATCATGAATAGCACTTCTCCACTGTATCCTAATTAGCACGACTCCACCAATATCTCCATAAAGAGGACCTGTCACCTGACCAATACTATCACATAGGGGGGATGGGAGACACTGGGACTGAAAAGACCACCAATATATCCATAAAGAGGACCTGTCCATCCAACTGGGGCACCCCTTAGTTCAAATCCTGTAAGTTGTTTTATACCAGGGAGGGACCTGGAAGTGACCCTCTGGAGATTTACTCTGATCACTGACAATATTCAATAAAAAGGAATACAAAAAAATGGATCCCACTCTATTACAAATGAAGGTGCAACACTGACACCTGGCGGTGACAAGATACATGGCATCTGTACTGAGATCTGGGAAGAGATACAATGTGATTCGTTGTAATGTTTTCCTTCCTAATTCCCAAATTGTGTTTTACAATGTAGACTTTTGTAGCTAAACCAGAACAATGTCTGGGGATCTAGTGAATTGGAAACACAAGCGGCCATCTAGATACTTGACGTTTTTTGTTATTTGTTTTTTTTTTTCCTTGGGGGGGGGGGGGGGTAGATGTACCTGGCTAGCAAAGCCCATCGAATAATCCAGAATCATTTTGTACATGGTTAGAATGAAGTCACAGCTCTGATGTGTGGTATGTGGGTGGCTCATTTCCACTATACAACACATAAAGACATCCACCTCTCCATACAAAGAGCCCCGCATACATTGTTATCGGGAGATCTGATTGTAAATATAGATAACAGAAAGTTTGATCTCTATGGGAGAACAATGTGATAATGACCACACACCTCTCCATTAGGAATGAGCCAAACACCCCCGTTTCGGTTCGCACCAGAACCTTCGGATGGACCGTAAATTTGCACGTTAGAACCCCATTGACGTCTATGGGACTCGAACATTCAAAATCAAAAGTGCTAATTTGAAAGGCTAATTTGCAGGGTATTGTCCTAAAAAGGGTTTGGGGACCCGGGTCCTGCCCCAGGGGACATGTATCAATGCAAAAAAAGTTTTAAAAACGCCCGTTTTTTCGGGAGCAGTGATTTTAATGATACTTAAAGTGGAAAAAAAAAAAAAAAAGTGAACTATTCCTTTAAATATTGTACCTGGGGGGTGTCTATAGTATGCCTGTAAAGAGGCACATGTTTTCCGTGCTTAGAACAGTCCCTGCACAAAATGACATTTTTAAAGGAATAAAAGTCATTTAAAACTGCTTACGGCTTTAATGTAATGTCCGGTCCCGGTAATATGGATGAAAATCAGTGAGACAAACAACATGGGTACACCCCCCCCCCCCCAGTCCATTACCAGGCCCTTGGGTTCTTGTATGGATATTAAGGGGAACCCCGCACCCAAATTAAAAAAAAGGAAAGGCGTGGGGCCCCAGGCCTTCTGAACAGCAGCATGCAGGCGGTGCAAACAAGACAGGGACTGTAGGTTTGTTGTTAAGTAGAATCTGTTTGTAATTTTGAACTGGTACATTTTTAAAGTGTAGCTCCAGCCAAAAAAAATCTATTTTTAAACTTTTTGGTAAACATAGGGAAGGGTTATCACCCCTGTGACATTTGTTTTGCTGTCTGTGCACCTCTTCAGAAGATTTTACCTCACTTTCTGTCCCAATGACAAATGTTTTTTGACAATTTGGGGTTTTTAGTTAAACAAGGATTGGTGATAAAGCATCAGTGGAGAGGAAACATGTTTTTCCCATATTAACTCTTACAGGAGAGAATTTCCTGTCCTAGGGGTAGATTTCATCTCACTTTCTGTTGTCTCCTTCCGTTTGCAAGTAGGAGTCGTTTGTAAGTTGGATGTATGAAAGTAGGGGCCTGCCCTATATACTCTGCAGAAATTGCGGCCTTAGGTGTTGGTGTTGCCACAACACTGTAAGCCCTCACAGTTACTCTTGGTGGGCGCAGGAACGGGCTCTTCTGTGAAATATTAGATGAAGAATTGTAATTACATGCCCCTGTTGAACAGGGTCAGAAAAATTGGGCCTTTGGTGGCGGTGGTGCTGGTGTCACAATACTGTAAGTCCTCACAGTTACTCTTGGTGGGCGCAGAAATGGGCAGCTGCAAAATATTAAAAAATTAGCAGAAAAATTGGGCCTTAGGCACTGGTGCCACAACACTGCAACCCCTCACAGATACTCTAGGAATGAGCCCTCCTGTAAAATATTGCATCAACATTTGTAATTACAACCCTCTGTTAAACAGGGGATGAAAATTTGGCCCTTAGCCACTGGTGGCGGCGCCCAGAACCAAAAATATTCTTACAAGCTATCAGCATGATCATTGAGGAGGAAGAGGCACTGATGCTGGTGCCACAACACTGCAACCCCTCACAGATACTCTAGTTGGAGCGCAGGAACGAGCCCTGCTGCAAAGTATTGCATCAAAAATTGTAATTACACGCCCCTGTTAAACGGGGGCTGAAAAATTGGGCCTTAGCCACTGGTGGCGGCGCCCAGAACCAAAAATATTCTTACAAGCTATCAGCATGATCATTGAGGAGGAAGAGGATAGTCACTCAGCATAACAGGATAGTCACTCAGCATCAGAATATGCAGTCTTGAAGGGATCTGACTAATAAAAATATATATATATATATATATATATTGGGTTACATCAGCATCAGGTGCTTGGTAGCTGGTGGTGATCCAAGACTGATTCATTTTTATGATGGTCAGTCGATCGACCGGGTCGGTGGACAGGCACACCCTGTGATCGGTTACAAAACCTCCAGCAGCACTGAATATGCGTACCGAAAGAACGCTGGATGCAGGACAGGCCGGTAGCTCAATTGCATACTGTGCAAGCTCTGGCCAGTGATCCATCCTCAAGACCCAGTAACCCAGAGGATTTTTGGTGGAAAAAGTGTCCAAGTCAGATCTTGCCCCTAGATATTCCTGCACCATGTAAAACAGACGCTGGTGATGGTTGCTGGAACCGATCATACCTTGGGGCTGAGGACTAAAAAATTGTCTGAACGCATCGGTCAGATGGCCACCTTCTCCACCGCTCCTTCTTTGACTGACCGAAGCCTCAGCAACACATTGTCCAGGAACAGGAGTTTGTAACCTCCCAGTCTCTGGGAACACGTTGCACAGACCTTTCTGCAAGGCCTCCCAAAGATGCTTCATCCTCTGCTCCCTCTGCAACGGCAAGATAAGGTCCGCAACCTTACCCTTGTAACGTGGATCAAGGAGGGTTGCCAGCCAGTATTGATACCTCTCCTTGATACCACAAATACGAGGATCCTTCCGCAGGCTTTGCAGGATCAGGGAGGCCATGCAGCGTAGGTTTGCTGAGGCATTCGGTCCGGAGTCCTCTGGGTCACTAAGGACGACATGATCCGCAGCCACCTCCTCCCAACCATGTACAATTCCATGGGTTTCTTGGGACTGTAAATGATCCCTTAAAGACTGCTGCTGATGCTAAGTGCCAGGCTCCACCCCCATGCTGACACAATCCATCTCTTCCTCCTCCTCCTCCTCTTCCTGTGTGATCGGCGGGCACGCAGGAACACTGTCTGGACAAAGGGGACCTTGAGAGCTAAGAAAGTCCTCCTCTTCCTGCCTCTGTTCTGCCTCAAGTGCCCTGTCCATTATTCCATGCAGTGTGTGCTCCAACAGGTGGACAAGGGGGACAGTGTCACTAATGCATGCACTGTCACTGCTCACCATCCTCGTGGCCTCCTCAAATGGTGACAGGACAGTGCATGCATCCCTGATCATGGCCCACTGGCATGGGAAAAAAAACAAAAAAAACAAGCTCCCCTGACCCTGTCCTGGTGCCATAGTCACACAGGTACTCATTGATGGCCCTCTGATGCGTGTGCAGCCGCTGCAACATGGCCAACGTTGAGTTCCACCTGGTGGGCATGTCACAGATTAGGCGGTTCTTGGGCAGGTTAAATTCCTTTTGGAGGTCAGCCAGCCGAGCACTGGCATTATACGACCTGCGGAAATGCACACAGACTTTCCTGGCCTGCCTCAGGACATCCTGTAAGCCCGGGTACCTGCCCAAGAACCGCTGTACCACCAAGTTAAGGACGTGAGCCAAACAGGGCACATGGGTCAGTTGTCCCTGTCGGAGGGCAGAGAGGAGGTTGGTACCATTGTCGCAAACCACCATTCCTGGCTTAAGCTGGTGTGGCGTCAACCACCTCTGAACCTGCCCCTGCAGAGCTGACAGGATCTCTGCCACAGTGTGGCTCCTGTCCCCCAAGCACACCAGCTCAAGCACCGCATGGCATCTTTTGGCCTGCGTGCTTGCGTAGCCCCTTGAATGCCTACGGAGCACCGCTGGTTCCGAAGTCAAATCACAGGAAGATGCCATGTAGGAAGAAGAAGAGGTGGGGGTGGAGGAGAGAGGTGTGGCAGAATCACTACTAGTAGTATTTTGGAGGCGTGGTGGCAGAACAACCTCCAACACTACTGCACCCTGTCCTGCATCCTTCCCAGCTGCCAGAAGAGTCACCCAGTGCATGGTGAAAGATAGGTAACGTCCCTGTCCATGCCTGCTGGACCATGCGTCAGCGGTAATATGCACCATACCGCTGACCGCCCTGTCCAGCGAGGCCAAGACATTGCCTTCCACATGCCGGTAGAGAGCTGGAATCACCTTCCGTGAGAAAAAATGGTGTTTGGGAACCTGCCACTGAGGAACCGCACATTCCACAAACTCACGGAAGGGGGCAGAGTCTACCAACTGAAAAGGCAGCAGTTGAAGTGCTAGCAATTTAGCCAAGCTAGCATTCAACCGCTGGGCATGTGGATGGCTGGGAGCAAACTTCTTTCTGCGGTGCAGCAGCTGGGGCAGGGAAATTTGCCTGGTACAATCTGACGTTGGTGTACCAATAGCAGATTGCCCCCAAGTACTTGGCTGTGACACACCTAATTCTACACCTTCATTTCTCTCAGTGCAGGACTCAGAGAGGACTGAAGGTATAGTGGGGTTGGAGATCCCAGCTGATGAGGAGCAAGGAGAGGTACTCTTTGTTCTTTGGTGTGGGTCTTTTGGTACGCTTGCCAACAAAGTGCATGGCAGGTCAACATATGTCTGGTCAAGCATGTGGTGCCCAAGCGGGAAATGTTTTGGCCACGACAGATACGCTTGAGACATATGTTGCAAATAGCAGCGGTGGGATCTGATGCACTCGTCTCAAAAAAGGCCCACACCAAAGAACTTTTGGAATAACGCGCAGAGACAGCAGCGCCCTGCACATGTGGAGCTCTGCGGTGTGATGCAGTCAGTGTGCTGCCCTTAAGCTGGCCCCTGGAGGGCATCCTGCCTCGTTGGTGATGTGCTTCCTCCTCCTCCTCCTCCTCTCTCCTATCAGCACCCATGTGGAGTCAGTGACCTCATCATCCCCTCCCTCCTCATTACTGGAGCAAAGCTGGCAGTATGCTGCAGCTGGGGGAACATGACTGGCAGATTGTTGTCCTTCTTGGGCACCCCCTCTCTCTGGGCTCACGTTACTGCCTTCCTCTAGCTGGGTACCATCATTGGAGCCTTCAAAATGCTGGGCATCCTCCTGGAGCATGTACCCAACACTGTGGTCAAACAGTTCGGGGGACTCCTCAGGAGGACATGGTGGGGCTAGAGAAGGAGTGACTGATGCCATTGAGCCAAGGGAAGAGGCCGCATTGGCAGCTGCTTTGCCAGACAAAGTACCCTGAGCCTGGGTGAGAGAGGATGAGGACAGCTTGGTCATCCACTTTACCAAGTCTTCCGCATGTTGCGGCTTAATACAGCCAGCTGCTGAAAAAAAGGACACGCGTGTCCCACGGCCACGTGCTGATGAGGATGTACCGTGCATACCCCTAAGTCTGGAGGTACCTGAGCTCATATCCATATGGCAGCCAGATAATTTTCCTCTCAAGATTGAAATATGGACCACCCCTAGGTACTCACAACATCTACTACTGGAGGCTTCTTCGCCTCTCCTCCTCACGGGTACGTACTCTTTCTCTGAAATGTTTTAATATTTCCCTCTGGAGACGACTTTTCGGGGTGAGATATATGTTTGTTCTCAAGGGGGGGGTGTACTTATGTGACCGGAATTTGACGGCTCGGGTCCCCTCCCCGAAGGCTATTGAGATTGAACTGTCCGGCTGACATATTTCTCCTGGCAATCATAGAAGGGACTAAAAAGGGCCTTATTATTCTGTCTTGGAGAACTCAGGTCTTGAACTAACAACGGGAAAGACAGTCCCCCATGTCTGGCTGACGTAATACTTCAGGCCCTCTCTCCCCTTAAAGAGGAATTTGAGGGTTATAAATGAATAACAATGTGCCCGTGGCTGGTTCTGGTCGTGGGGGAGGGATGTAACTAAGAATGTGCCCTTAGCTTGTTCTAAGTGAAGCGGAGAAGGGATTATTATACTTAAGTTAAGTTGAATTGTGAGCAGTAGCTCTTTCTCTCCCTGTGGGTGGTTAGGTATGATTTATACATTTCTCAGACTGTACCCTCTGCCAGCTATGGGTGAAATGGAGGGAACATATGGGTACTTAGGTTGGGTTGTGGTCCATGCCTCTTTCTCTCCCTGTAAATAGGGGTGAAGGATGTATTTGTAACTAAGATTGTGCCCTTAGACTGTCTAAAAGAAGCGGAAGATGATTTTGGTATGGGGATGGAGGGGTGGACCATAGCTCTCCATATGACCCTAGGTGACTGTGAACGATGTGTTTATATAGATTATTAAGAATGTGCCCCTAGATAGTTCTAAGTGAAACTGCCGCCGGGGACTCCTGGACGGATAATTCTGTGCGGGCTCCCTTGGTGGTAGTGGTCTTTATGACCGGTTCTGGGCGCGGCTCCCTAGCTCCGGCTGGGGCTCTAGGTCCTTGGTGCGCTTAGTATTACGCACCACCCCCCAAGGGAGATTTCTCCTAACTAATCTCCTGACCCCGCTAGGGACTCAACGCTGTCTAAATGGGCAGATGTGTACGGGCTGGTGGACATATGGCGATGGAAGAATCCATCAGAACGCGCTTACACCTGCCACTCCTCTTCATACAACACCCTGTCCCATATTGACCTGATCTATGCTAGTAGCGCAATGCTCCCCAAGGTTATTGCAATCGAGATACTTCCACTGGGTATCTCGGATCATTCCCCCCTACTATGTACAATACAAACTCATACTCCCCAAGTGGATAGACTTTGGCGACTCTCTAGATTCTGGATTGAACATCCAACCATAGAAATAGAGGTGGCCAAAGAGATAAGAGGTTTTTAGCATTGAGTTCTATGCAGACAGGGAAGACTCCAGGGGAAGATGGGATCCCTCCTGAATTCTACAAACAGTACCTAGAGGACCTAACTATCAAAATGCACGACATGTTTACAAAATCCCTACAGGCCAAAGACCTTCCACCATCCATGTCCCAGGCCATCATAGTGGTAATACCCAAACCTGGGAAAGACCCCCAGTTGTGCTCTTCATACCGGCCCATCTCCCTGCTCAACTCTGACGCCAAAGTGCTTACCAAAATTCTTGCCAGGCGACTAAATGAAGTTATACTTACCCTGATCCATGAGGATCAGTCAGGATTTATGCCTGGCAAGGGAACCAATATTAATCTGCCAAGGCTGTATGCAATCCTGGCCTCTGGAGGTGAGGGAGGGGCTGATGAAATGGTGGCCTCTCTTGACGCGGAGAAGGCCTTTGACTCTGTAGAGTGGGGCTATCTCTGGGAGGTCCTCCGTAAATTCAGATTTGCTCCATCCTTCATCTCCTGGGTTAGGTTGATATACAAGGCACCGAAGGCCAGGGTGCGTACCGGAACAGTCTTGTCCTCGCCCTTTGTTTTGGGCAGGGGAACATGGCAGGGGTGCCCCCTATCCCCGGGACTTTTTGCACT
The DNA here is from genome assembly GCF_042186555.1 of Aquarana catesbeiana. Classification (NCBI taxonomy): domain Eukaryota; kingdom Metazoa; phylum Chordata; class Amphibia; order Anura; family Ranidae; genus Aquarana; species Aquarana catesbeiana. The sequence goes on along the minus strand of NC_133325.1, from coordinate 26,957,839 downwards.
AGCAATTGAACCTATGGCAGCGCTTCTTTGGGCTTCAACACAAATTAAAGGGATTGTTAGAGGTCCACTGCAAGAAAAAGTGTCCTTATACGCAGATGACACCCTGCTATATCTGAGGGATGATGGGTGCTCACTACGGACGGCTCTGTCACTTATAGATAACTTTGGGCGATTCTCAGGAATCTGAGTGAATTGGGGGAAGTCAGTGATATTTCCCCTACATTCTGGGACGGGAAGCCAGCAGATGGACGGACAGCTGCAGAGGGTTCCCCAGTTTCGGTACCTAGGAGTTGAGATACATCGGGACTTAAGGCAGTTTATCCCTCTGAATCTCAATCCGGTGGTTCAGCGAATATCCCAGAGCTGTGCCAGATGGAGATCTCTCCCCCTGACACCGGTTGGAAGAGTTAACCTAATTAAAATGTTGATCCTTCCTAAGTTCACTTACCTTTTCCCACCAGACTCCTGTACCTATACCAAATAGTTTTTTTTCAGAGGTTGGATAGCATTCTGGTATCTTTTGTCTGGAACGGGAATGTTCCCAGGGTGGCCAAAGTAAAGCTGCAGCTGCCCACATCGCTTGATGGCCTGGCACTACCGTGCCTATTGAAATATTACTGGGCAGCAGTCCTGGTGACAGTCAAGTGGTGGCTATCAGGGGAGCCGGCTAACCCTGCCTCTTCATTAGAGGCGGCGTTGCTGGGTTCATATGCGGAGCTTAGAAACTTGATCCATAGGGGCCCTAGGTCTAACTCTTGGGTCACCTTTCCTATGACTACGACCCTGAAGGTGTGGGAGTCGGTGGCCAGACAGGTGGGTGGATCTGGGATATGGTCCCCTGAGACCCCATTGTGGGGGAATCCTCGCTTACCACATTTCCGCTCCATCCCTGATCCTATTGTGTGGGCCAGGTATGGAGTTACAGCATTGAGGGACATAATGTCTCAGGGGCAGTTGATTACATTTGATGCACTAAAGCGCAACCGTGACCTCCCAAACCACATGTTTTTCAGGTTTATCCAATTACGACATGCCTATTGATCCCGATTCCCCTCCTCAATCTCACTGGAGATGTCACCGGTGGAGAGAATGCTTAGATCCCCTGATCAGACCAAAACGATGTCTACCTTATATAATATGTTTGTTACGCTAGATACCTCTGGGGTCTCCTCAGGACTTACCTCCAAACCGATCCGAATAACTAACGGAACAAGGCAAGAATGTCCCCTATCGCCCATTATTTTTACGCTCCTTATGGAACCATTGGCGGAAAGTTTCCGATCTCATCCCAACATTACAGGCATCACTATTGGCGATACTGAACATAAAATTAGCCTATTTGCGGATGATGTCCTGCTCATGCTCTCTAACCCCAAAACATCACTACATGAGACACAGAAATTGCTGGAAGAATTTAGTGCCATATCCTACTATAAATTAAACGCCACAAAGTCCCAAATTTTAGGTTTTAATGTTCCACTCTCCATGAAAATTTACCTAACTAATAGATTCCCTTTTGAGTGGTCCCCCCACTTTTTGACATTCTTAGGAATTCAATTAACTGCACACACCTCACAGCTATATGAACATAACTTTAAGCCCTTCTTGGAATCACTGCCTCGACAACTATCCCTTCTGAGGACTCAGGAACTTTCAACGGCTGGAAGAATAGCGACCTTAAAAATGCTGCTCTTACCAAAACTCCTTTATCTCTTTCGCACCTTAATATTCCCCTTACCACAAACTTTTCTTTCCGCCACCCAAAAGCTCTTCACTCAATTTATTTGGAACCACAAACCCCCAAGATGCTCCCTCAATATTATGTTAAGGCATAGAAAGAATGGTGGAATGGGAGTACCCAATATTATGGCGTATTATAAAGCATGCGTATTAGATCAACTTAGACACTGGTGGAACCCCCTAAACATAAAACGTGGGCATTTATGGAATCCAACGCGCTTCCACATAAAAATTACCAATCGATTCTTATCGCTGGTAGAATGGGAGCTCCACTACCCATCTCTAATATCCCAACTGTACAAATCTCCATCAAATTATGGTCAGAAATTCCCCTCTTATCTTCACCCAAGGGATCACTTTTTAAAATCCCTACCCCACTCTCAGTGCTCCAACACTTTATAGCCTGCATTGACCTTAAACTCTGGAAAAATAAAGGCCTTCTTCTTTTGAGAGACCTATACCAGGATGCATCTCTCCACACATATGAAACCTTATCTACCCGCTTTGACCTTCCGCAACCCGCGCAATTTACCTATTTACAAGTACGCTCCTTCCTCCATAAACATCCTCTACCTCTACACTTAGAAATTCCAGTCTCCATGTATACTTTCTTCCTTGAACCAACATCCCCTCTAAGGGGTATTTCCCTCTTTTATAATATCTACAACACTCAAGATCCCTTCTCAAAGACCACTACCATGCTAAAATGGGAAGAGGCTTTGGGAAAAACCTTCACAGATACCTATTGGGTGAAAGCTCTATCTACCACTTATACCTCATCCAAGTGCATTAACCATTGGGAACATTACCAAAAGGTAATACATTCTTGGTACCTTACCCCATACAAACTTTCCAAATTCTACCCATCTCAATCGGTCTTGTGCTGGAGAAAATGTGGAGAATCTGGAACTCTATGCCATATATTATGGTCTTGTATATCACTACGGTCATACTGGAACAAGATTTTTTCCATAATGTCTGATATTTGTAGCCGACCCATTGTACCTCATCCAGAACTAGCCATCTTGCACCTGAACATTCACAAATTTCTTCCCAAGTTCCGAGTAGTAATCATACAATTTTTATTAGCAGCAAAAATAACTATTACAAGGAAGTGGAATACCATTGATCCACCTAATCCTAGTGATGCCATCCTCACCCTGAACCGCCAATGCGAGATGGAGAAATTACTGGCAATCACAAACCTCAGTCTCACAGTATTTAGCGATAAATGGGAACCCTGGTTATCAAACCCTAAATGCACAGTCAAAATTTGAAAGTCCTTATGTTATGGTGACTGGCCCGCCCTATCCCTAACCCCCTCCCCCCCCCCCCCCCTTTTTTTTTTTTTTTTAATTTTATTCCCCTTTCCTTTTTCATCTTGGCAAGCTTATCTTGCCTACTCATATCAACATTTAAGTCATTTACCCTCTGTACAGGAAAACTGGTGCCTCCCATTACAGATTACACCAGTATGTGGATTGTGTACCAACCAATGTATCCAACTACCCTGTTTCCAGTCTTGATCCTGTACCACCTCAAGTTACTTCAATATCGTTGCGACACTGATCATAGTTGACGGTACTTCCACTCTTACCTGGACACAGTTTGTTCCCAGATGGGGTGCCCAGGATAGGTGGCAGTGCTTCAACTGTAAGATCAGTATTGTTGTTACCTCCACAGTTCAAGTTTATGTTACTTTATTTAGCATGGTATACTGTGTGTGATCTTTTCACAAAAGATGTACTGTACAGAGTGTATCACATTTGTATTTGTTTGTACCCTTCTCTATAAAAACTCAATAAAAACTATTGAAATAAAATCACTGCTTCCGAAAAAACGACAGTTTTTAAAACTTTTTTTGCATTGATCCATGTCCCCTTGGGCAGAACCCAGGTCCCCAAACACTTTTTATGACAATAACTTGCATATAAGCCTTTAAAATTAGCACTTTTGATTATTCATGTTCGAGTCCCATAACCTTTAACGGTGTTGGCGTGTTTGAACAAATTTTTTGCCTGCTTGCATGTTCTGGTGCGAACTGAACAGGGGGGTTTTTGACTCATCCCTACCCATCACATTCTGCAGCTGTTATCTCCCGGCACCACTCCCCAAAGCTCAGCTGTCTGGGCTTTTTTCAGCACATCTGCAGCAGATCACACTGTTGCTATCTGCAAACTGTGTCTCAGGCACATCAAACGTGGCAAAAACACCAACCATATGCATATCATTGCAATTTTTGTTGCCTTCATCAAGAGCACCTGTATAGGGTTACGGTGGGAAGATGCCCCCGACACCAAAGAGTATTTTTTCTGCACCTGTTTGACAGGTGCCTATCACTGTAATTTTTTAAAGCAAGGCCAATTCTTGCTTTCATCAAGAATACCTCTATAGGGTTATGGTGGGAAGGCACCACCCACCGACACACAAAAAACAATTTTTATGCACCCGTTACTTCTATACAAAGTCAAAGTGACACCAGAATGTATCCAAAAAAATCTTCAATCGTGTTCCCAGTGCACTATATTCTGGACTCATCATACACACTGGCTCCCCAGCTGTTGCTGAGCAAAATAAAGGCAGCTTGAGGGAAAATGTCATTTTTTGGGGGTTTATAAATGCAGTTATTGCTGCAGCAGATTCTAGACATGGTACATTTCTGCCACTTTACAAGTAGACTAAGTGGACCCCCCAGGCACTATTTTGGAAGGATTTTTTTTTTTTTTTTCCATTTTTAGACTTTCACTTTAAAAAAAAAAAAAAAAAAAAAAATCAATGCTCATTTACAAAATGATGTTTTTCACAAACTTTTTTTTTTTTTTTATTGATAAATATCCCCCAGGGCAGAACCCGGACCCCTATAACCACTGTATGCCCAAGGCAATTACTTGCATATAAGCCTTTAAAATGGGCACTTTTGATTTTTGACGTTAGGGTCCCATTGACTTTTATAGGATTTGTTATTTGGGTTGAAACTTTCACGGTATTCGGAAGTTCTGGTGCAAACCGAACAGGGGTCTGTTCGGCCCATCCCTAGTTAAAGACCACCCCACAATCAGTAGCATGTGTGCAATATGCAGGAAACTCTTTACAGAGGGAAATATCTCCCCATCCCCCTTTACTTTCATTGGCAACCTGGCCTTTTAGCCAGGGGTAGAAGACCCGCAGTTTAATCACTTCCTCCAAAAGGAGGTACCTGTTAATCCTATGATTGAAGTGGTTATACTGGGATGATGCCTGCATCTACAGGTATCATCCCGGTATCTTTTTTTTTTTTTTTGCAGCTAGCAATGGGCTTGAATGTAAAAGAGACCTTAGTGTCTTCCTGGGCTCTCCTGTCCTACTGAAATGAAGCTGCCGGTTCCGTTGGCTGACCATAGAGACAATCAATGACCAGAATGTCCCTGGTCATCTCTATGGCCTAAGAGACCAGAAGCACCAAGTATGTTGTAACTTCCAATTTCTAAAAAAAAACCCAGATGTCTCAGTAAAGAGAGATAGAGGGTTGACAGAGAAGATGTCACTGCCCATGCAATCACAAGGGATATTAATAATCCCTTGTGAGAGCAAAAAAAGAGATAGATAAATAAATAACAAAATAAGCCTCTACTGCCTTTACTGGTTGATCAACATCCCATGGCTCGAGAGGATGTTCCTTCCTAGTTGGGGCTTCCCTTCTTCCAAGAAAGTAAAGGCCATCCATTAATATCATGTTTCACAAAAAAGTTTCATATTTGTCTTGAGAGGATGGATTTAGTTCATCCGCCTAACTGATACCTTCTAGGTCAGTGGTTCTCAACTCCTGTCCTCAGGACCCACCAACAGGCCAGGTTTGCAAGATAGCTGAAATACATCACAGGTGATATCACTTGCTGCTCAGTGATTGCAGTATTCTAGTCTGCAACTCCCCAAGGTAATACTTAAAATCTGACCTGTTGGTGGGTCCCGAGGACTGGAGTTGAGAACCACTGTTCTAGGTCAATGGCGGCTGGTGCTCAATATTTTTTTTTGGGGGGCGGCAAACAAACCTGCCCCCCTCACTCGCACATCTGTCATCACACACACACACACACCCCCTCCCCCACCGCGGGAGACAGACGGGAAGGTGATGATCGGACAGGAAGGCGGCGATCAGTCCAAACAGGAGTTGCGTCTACTCCCGGCTGAACAGGAAGTGGGTCCTAAGACCTGATTGGTCCTCAGTCTCCCTGGCCAATAGGGTCTCAGTACCGGCTTCCTGATTGGCTGGGAGGAGAAACAGGAAGACATTAGCAAATATTAATTTGCTAATGTCACACAACTGAGTGGGCTCAGGTTGCAATGCTCTGTTCCTCAAGCCCACCTTTTTTTTAAGCCAGTTAGAACCTTAAGCCCGGGTTCACACCTATGCGAATTAGATGCGGCTTACACCGCATCTAATTTGCAGGACATTTTAAAATACATTCATATGAATGCATCTGGTTCACATATGTGCGTTGCATTCGCACTGCGATTTGCACAAACAATGTGTGCGTTTTCTGGGCATTGCGGTGCAGATTCATTGCTTTCTGAACATGGATTTTCTACTTCTCCTCACTACACCTCCCCCTCCCCCTCTCTCTGTTCACTGATCCTGAGCTAAAACGCAGTGATTCCTTTGAACAGGAGATTTTTTTTTTTTTCCATAAAGATTTTATTGTGTAGAAAAAATATAACACATACAGAAATCGTACAGAGAATCTTGCACAATTGTCACATAGCTTAAAAAACAAACAACATTGGATTCATACGTTTTCCAACAAAATGCTAGTAGGAGGTTGATCTGGAGAAAGATTTATGATAATGTTGGGAGCAAAAACATGAAACTTCTCAACAGGGTGTTATATTCCAGTGCAGAATTCCCCCCACTCACATCATCTTTCGGCGAGTATTAAGGGGAGAATTGAGCACCGGGCCAGTCCCGGGTAAGGGCCCAGGGGACGTCGAGACCCCTCCGGGCACAAATGTTGAGTGTCCCGAAGTTTCAAGATCGACAAGTGGGTGCCCTCATCTTGGGGCCTAATATATATGAGGCAACTGTACGAGGGTTGCAAACCAAGGAAAGGAAAATAGAGCAGTCTAAGAAGGAAGGAGAAGGGGGAAGGAGAAGAGAAAAGGGAAAAAGGAGGGTAGTGTTTGGAGGTAAGGCAAGTGGGAATAGAAAAGGATGGCTCCGGGGTGTAACCCAACCCGCCCCCCTCATAACCTGAAAGGGAGGCACCAACAGGGATGCCCTCTTGATTAAACGCGGTTATGTTTGTATGGAGGCCCGTGGAAGATACTGGCGGTATCCCTTAGTGGACGTGAAGTGTATCCAACAGGACCATGTAGCCGTGAACTTCTGAGTCCTATCCTGAGAAACATGAATAAGCTCTTCCATGTCTTTTGTTTTGGAAATTCTTGCAAACCATTCACCGATTGATGGAACAGATGTCGATTGCCAATGTTTTGGGATGCATAGTCTAGCAGCATTCACCAGATGCATCGCTAGGGATTTGTAGTAATTTTGTTTGGATAATGAGGTATGGTGTAGGAGATATTGGGCTGGGGTAAAGTCAAGAGTAAATGTGGTAATTTGTGTTATTAATTTGTGAACCTCCTTTCAAAAAGGTTGGAGGATTGCGCAGTCCCACCATATATGGAGCATAGTACCCACTTCCACTCCGCATCGCCAGCAAGTGTTGGGGATAGAGGTTTTAAATTTGTGGAGTCTTGAGGGGGTTCTATACCATCTGGTAGCTATCTTATACCCGTTCTCTTGTGTAGTGACATTCAATGAACCCTTGTGTATGTATTCATGGACCCTATTCCATTCCTCACTAGTTAAGGGTGTCGAAAGGTCTCTGTTCCATGAACTCTGAGAAGGTGAGATAGTAAATGTCAAGGGGTCATTAAGCAAAGTGTATAGAAGAGAGATGAGGTGTCTTTGTGGGGTTTTACGGTGACACAGAGTTTCAAACTGAGTGAGTTGTTTAATCCCGTGGGTTTGATTGATGTGAGATTCCAGGAAATGTCTGATTTGCCTGTAAGTCCAGAAGGAAAATGCTGAGGTTTTGGATATTTCTATGAGTTTTTCATGGGGCATGATTTTCCCGTCTTGATAGAAGTGCATGATTAAAACGTCTTCATGTGGCCATTCTTTCTGCAGGAAATTGGTGTGGGAGCCTGGGGGGAAAGCAGGGTTTCCTCTTAACGAAGTTAAGGGGCCCGGGATTGAGGCTAAGTTCCCCTTAAGTGAAGCCTTTCTGAATGCTAATAGGGATGGATAGATTAGTGGATGTGTCATTATTGGTTGTGGCCAGTGCTTAGGGGATAACCATGGGAGTAAGTGTAAAGGAAGATGTGATATGGCATTTTCCAGGGGAATCCAGGATTTCTTGAGGGAGTGGATATTCCAATCCGCTATCCTCGTGAGGTGGCTTGCGCTATAGTATTTGCCCAGATCCGGCAATCCTATTCCGCCCCTGGATTTAGATAAGGTGAGTCTAGAAAATTTAATGCGGGGGGGAGAATCTCTCCATAAGAATGTTGAGCAGATTTTTTGGTATGTTGTAAAAAAGTTAGTTGGCAGGGCTATTGGTATTGTTTGTATGAGATATAGTAGGCGCGGCAAGATAAGCATTTTAATCAAAGCTGCTCGCCCAAACCAGGAGACATTTAACGTCTTCCATTCTTTGAGGAGATTTTGGGTTTTAAGAAGAGCTACCTGGAAATTCAATGCATATAGGTTTGATAACAGGGGTGGGATTTGTACTCCTAGGTAGGTGAGGGCGTTCTTTTGCCATGGAAACGGAAAGGATTCTTGACAGCTTGTCACTTCTTGGGGGGGAAGCGAGATATTCAGGGCCTGTGGTTTTGTGTGATTAATTTTTAAGTTGGATATTTTGCTAAAGAGATCAATTTCATGGAGAAGATTTGGGAGAGAGACACGGGGTGCTTGTAGTGAGAGCAAAATGTCGTCGGCGAATGCCGCTACCTTGTACTCTCTCCCTTTTACCATAATGCCCCGAATATCAGGATTGTTTCTTAATTTGTTGAGGAAGGGCTTGAACAGGAGATTTTTATCTCCCCAGTGAAACCTGAGCTTCAATTTTCACTGCACATGTGTGAAACTGGGCTTAGGCTCTAATCATGTGCTTAAAAAAAAATGAAATCCATGCGTGCGGCACCCTGCATGTGGATTAGGGGCCGGACGCATGGATTGGGGGGGAGGGTCCCTGCACCCTGCATCAGCGGCCACCACTGGTGAGGGGCTCTTCCACTTCAGGGCATGCAAGCTTTTGCTGCAATAAAGAGGTGACAAATGATTGATCTCTTATGTCTTCTCATAGGAATGTAGAAAAGGAAGAGAGACGGATCTTCCTGTGGTACATAGTCTGGCAATTGTTGAGAAATGGTCCTGACTTTTCACTAGAAGGAAAGCATTTTTAGACAGGTTCATAATACAAGGAACATGGTAACCCTTTTGTGAATGACATCTCCAGAAATCAATCAAGGACATTGGGGTGATTGTGAAGGGTGATATGGGGGATCCTATACCATCCTGTAAATATTTTGCAATTGTTCCCCTAGTATTTGGAGCAAATCAAGGATTTGGGAAAAGGATGTGAGACTTTTCTTAAATTGATCATAAATTGTTGGAGATCCTCTTCCTAGCAGTAAAGGAGCTCTGTATTCTTGTTGTGGGGATGAAAAAAAAAAAAAAATCAAATAGTAGATATAAGGACTGGAGAATAGGGTCAGGGTCAGAACATTATGTAGTTTCCCATAAAAAGATAATGGCTGTGAAAAGGTTCTTGGAGTTGGGAGAGAAGATGCTAGGGTTTGATTGTAAGATTGGATTTTGCAGATTTCATGCAGGGTTTGAGGAACTCATCACAAATCAAACATGGATATAATAGCTCATCCATGTGTATTATGACATTGATCCAATCCTATAGAACTTTAGTATATGTGCATTGTACATGCGTTTATATACACCTCTGCACTTTAAACCACAAGTTGCAATGCTTTCATAAATGAGATGGTTATAATCCTCATACAAGAGGGATTGTATCTGGTGGTGACCATGGTGCAGGGTAATTCTCAATGTCTTTCTCAGAGGATCTCTGAGAGCTCTTCATCAGGAATTAACAGGAAGGGCAATATTGATAAACACAATATGCTGTTGAGCTCAAATATAATTTCAGAAGTTGTCCTAAAAGAATCTAAGGGGCCACAGGGGAATGAAAGCAAACCAATTGGTTTAAGTGAAGGGATCAAATAATAAAAGAAAAACAAAGAAATGCAGACACATTTTATGATGGAGCAACGGTTTTCACATGTCTGGTGGAGACTGTTCTAGTCTCAGCTGAAGGAGCTTATCAAGACCAAAGCACTATTTGACTTTCCAGCATATCAGGTCTGTGTGGTAAGCTGCTCTATGTAATTGTTAGTGGAGGAAATCAGATTGTAGAGTGTATGGGGTGCACACATTGTGGTTTGCAAGTTTACCACTGAATCCCCACACCTCTACAGAGAAAATTTGCACCCTAGAAACCCTCCATAAACAGTCCTTGACAACCCAATCTGCAACAAACCTTCTTGAGGCCAGAAAGAAACACAAGTAGATCTTAGAATCAAAAACTAAACTATTCCTTTTCTTTTGGAAAAATAATTTACTATGAACAGGGAGACAAGCCTGGCCACCTGCTGGCTAGGGCCCTAAAAACCACCATGGCCACACAGAACATTACAGGAAACCAGAACAAAGGGGGCAAAATTGACAGGCCAACTGACAAAATAGTGCAACATTTTCACAAGTGTTATACCAATCTCTACAATCTCCCAACTCAACACAGACCACCAGACTTACCGGACAATAGGTTCCAGGTGATACAAGAATTTCTGAGGGATTCAGGCCTCCCTTCCCTCAGGGCAAAGGATATTTTTTTTTTTTTGTTTTTTTTTTTGTTTTTTTTTTTTGTTTCAAACAATTTTATTGTATTTTTCAGAAATAATTGTTTTACAGATGATAAAACATTACATGTTCAAAACTTACATGAAGCATGAATGACAGTTACTTCAGATGAACATTAAACATTCCTCATATATAATCGGTACAATTTCAAGTACATCCAATTGAACAGCGTTCTGTACTGGTACAGATTGTAATATTGGTAATTATGATATCGACTGTAGTGAGCAACGTAATGGATGTGTGAACATAACACATGTAATCTGAAATAGAAGGAAGAAGTAACATAGGCTATCCTGTATGTCATTTTGATCACTGAGGCCTATAATTTTCTTTACATTGGGTAGGTAAAACAAAAGTCGCCAGTTTCATCTGCCCGCATCCCCAATGGGATCTTTCTGTGCGGTGTTTATTAGTAACCAAACATTTATTTATTCTGGCTTTCTCGTATGGTTATATCTTTAGGTGTAATATGCTTATATGATATTATAGGGATGTATTGTGCTTCTCAATGAGAGAAAAGATATGGGGGAATGTACAATTGGGATGCTGTACTAATGATTGTGTAGATTGGGAATATGTGTACTGAACGTCAGGTAATGTGAGAGTTCAACGCAAAGTAACATATCGATTAACACATAAGGGTTAACATATAAGGTTAACATATAAGGTTAACATATAAAGGTGTATGTCGCTTCATGTCAGTTAAGGAGGGGGGACGGGAAGGAACCCAGAAGTATTTTGTCGTTGTTTTGACCATGAAGCGGGGAAAGATTTGCAATACGTTGGTAGAGCTCTAGTGAGATCACATGTGTTGTAGAAACTCTTGGTATTTTGGGGAGTCCCTAAAGTGTATCCAACAAGCCCAAATTTTCCCGAATTTTGTAGGATTATCGTTGGCCTGGTGGATTAAGTTTTCCATTTCAGATATTTTTTCTATACGCTTAAACCATTCTGCTATAGTAGGCGGGGAGTTACTCCTCCAGTGTATTGGTATGCACTGTTTAGCAGCATTTACTAGGTGGAGTGTGAGGGATTTCTTATATGCATGCTGTGACATCGTAGAATGATGTAAGAGGTATTGAGATGGTGTAAAGGATAGGGAGTATGTAGTGACATGGTGTATCACCTCATGTACTTTTTTCCAGAATTGTTGTATCAGTGGACATTTCCACCAAATATGAAGTAGGGAGCCTACATCCTGATTGCACCTCCAGCACATAGGAGAGACCGAAGAGTGGTATTTGTAAATTTTATCTGGCGTTTTGTACCATTTGGAGTATATTTTGTATGAGTTTTCTTGTGTTGAAACATTCACTGAACCCTTATGAATGTGTTCGTAAATGTTTCTCCAATCGTCTGTAGAAAGGTTTATCTCGAGTTCAGTTTCCCATTTTTGGTTAGCTGCCCTAATCGCGGGGTCTATATCGGTAAACATTAATGAATAGACCTCTGAGATGAGATGTCTTTGTGGAGGCGTACTGGTACAAAGCGCTTCAAAGGGGGTTAAGTCTCTACACCATTGAGAAGTGGGTTTTGCTGTAGCCAGAAAGTGCCTGATTTGAAGAAATTTGTAAAATGGTATATGGTATTCAGAGAGTTGTGATTGTATCTGGGCATAAGGCCGAAGTATACCTTTATGAAACAATTGTGATGCTCTAAGGGGATGATGTGCTAGTGGTTGGGATCTGTCCTGAAGTGATATTCCTGGTTCGAAGTCTGGATTATTAGTCAGGGGGGTCAATGGTCCTGGAGATGTGCACCATCCCAGAGTTTTGGTTATTGTTGTAAAAGCTTGGATAGTGGGCCCTGTCAGCGGATGTGTGATGTATTTTTTGGGAATTGACTGCGTATTAATCCATGGTATGTGGGAAAGTGGCAGTTGGGTGGAAGAGTCTTCAATGTTAACCCAGTCTTTAGTAGATCTGTGAATGTGCCAATCAATGATTCTCGTAAGATGGCATGCCCAATGATATTTCTGGATGTCCGGGAGGCCGAGGCCTCCTTTTAGTTTGGGGATAGTCATTTTAGTCCAGCTCAGTCTGGGGGATTTTGCTGCCCAAATGAAGTTGCGACAGATTCTCTTGTATGAGGTAAAAAATGATGGGGGCAGTTTGATTGGAATCGTCTGAAGGATATATAGTATGCGAGGTAATATATTCATCTTTATAATGGCAATCCTGCCAAACCAAGAGAAAGGTCCTGACTGCCATTTAATGAGATCTTTTTGAATATTACTGAGTAATGACAAATAATTTTTGTCATATAGTTCGTCAAGGTGTATTGGTATTTGGATTCCTAAATAGGTAAGGGCGCTGGTTTCCCAGTGGAAAGGGAAATTTAGTTTACATTGTGTCACTACTGTCTGTGGAAGGGAGATATTCAGGGCTTTAGATTTTGTGAAATTAATTTTTAAATTGGAGATTTTGTGGAAGAAAGCAAAGTCTTTTAATAAATTGGGTAATGTTATTAGGGGTTCTGAAAGGAAAAGTAGTATATCGTCCGCATATGCAGCTATTTTATACTGTTTTTTGTCTATGTCGATACCTTTGATGTCAGGATTAGCTCGCAGTTTGCGTAGGATAGGTTCTAGCGTGAGTATAAAAATAAGAGGTGATAAGGGGCATCCCTGACGTGTACCATTCGACACGGAGAAGGCGTCCGACAGGCGTCCATTAATTCTTATTCTGGCAGTGGGGCTTGAGTACAGCACCAATATCATTTGAAGAAATTGTAAAGGGAGGCCCATTGCTTGTAGTGTTGCTGACATGTAGTCCCATGCCACTCTGTCGAACGCCTTCTCCGCGTCGAGCGACAGCAGAAAGCCCTTACTGTTGTGTGAGGATGATGACGAGAGGATATGGTGGATATGTAGTGCTTTGATGGTGTTATCCCGAGCTTCTCTGCCAGGGACAAAACCAACTTGGTCAAGAGAGATGAGGTCAGGGATGAGAGGGAGTAATCTATTGGCAAGAATTTTAGCATAAAGTTTAAGATCTACGTTGAGGAGGGATATAGGTCTGTAGTTAGTCACTAGTGTATCGTCTTTGCCGGGTTTCGGGATAAGGGTAATATGTGCTTCTAGGAAATCCTTATTATATTGTGGGGTGGTATAGAGTGTGTTGAAAGCCGTAACAAAATGGGAAGTCAGGGTCTCTTGGAATGCTTTGTAATATCCGACCGTAAGCCCATCTGGGCCGGGGCTTTTTCCTGTTTTGAGTTGTTTTAATGCAGTAGTGGTTTCCTCAATACTAATGGGTCCTTCAAGGGTCTTAGATTCTTCAGGGGAGATGTGTGGTATACCATGTAGGGACAAAAAGGTGGATATAATTTCTTGTCTATTTTGTGAATTGTCTTTGATTTCTGTTTGTGGGATGTTATATAGCTTGGTGAAATAATTTACAAACTGTGTGGCAATGTCTTCCGGGGATGTGAAAGACTTCCCGTTAGAATCTTTAATTTCGTGGATGGTCAAAGCTGTTTTCTTGCGTTGCAGTGCTTTGGCCATTAGTTTACCGGATTTATTTCCACATTCATAATACAGTTTTTGAGTAAGAACGTATTTGCGCCGTAATGATTTATGTAGCTCTTCTCTGAGTTCTTCCCTCGCTTGCAACAATTCTGCAAGCGATTTAGTGGCTAGTGATGCTTTGTGAATCCTTTCTAGTGCATGGATTTTGGAGGTCAAAGACGTTATATGGGCTTTTCGTTGTTTATTTTTGGATGCAGCTATTGAGATTAATTCACCTCGTATTACACATTTATGGGCAGCCCATACAGCGGATGGGCTGGTTTCCCCATTGGCATTTTCTCTAAAGTATTGGAGGAGTCGGGTAGTAATTTTGGATGTAGAGTCTAGGTCTGTCAGTAGAGAGTTGTCTAAACGCCATATCGAGTGTGAGGGGCGTGACAGCGGGATAGTTAATGTCAGTGAAATGGGATTGTGATCAGAAAGGATCATAGGGTCTATAGTCGCCTGTTTGATATAGGATAGATCATTCTGGGAAATAAAAATGTGATCGATTCTGGAATACTTGTTATGGGGCGGTGAAAAAAATGTAAAATCCCTATCGTTTGGATGGGTCGTGCGCCATGTATCATGTAGTGTCAACTCCTGGAGTTGTTTTTTGATCGCTCTCAAAGCTCTATATGGCAAGGATGTCTTTCCATTTGATGAATCTTGTTGGGGGTTTAACGCTACATTAAAATCACCACCCAGTACAAGGATGCCAGAGAAGAATTCTGTGAGCAATTGCAAGGTATCTCTAAAGAATGTAACCTGTCTTGTGTTGGGGGCATATATGTTTGCAAGAGTGATGGGTTTATTATATAAAGTTCCTTTGAGAAATACGTATCTGCCATTGGGGTCTTGTTTGGTTTCTGTGATTTGTAAAGGGCAATGTTTCGAAATTAGTATGGCGACTCCCTTTGTTTTGGAGGATGAATTGGAAGCATGGTATACCGTAGGATAGTGGCAATTTCCAAGTTTGGGTACGTTATCAGTACGGAAGTGGGTTTCCTGAATAAATGCGATTTGCGTTTTATTTTTGTGTAGTGAATATAACAGTTGTGACCGTTTTTCGGGAGTATTCAGCCCTCTGATGTTTATGGATTCAATTCTTATGTGGACATTTTTACATGATTTATCAGAGTTTGTCTGCTTGCGAGTATTATGGCCAGTGTCTGTCATTGTCTAGTATTGGTAGGGTATCAGACCTTGTGTAAGATGTGGGTACTGTTCCTTCGATTAAAATGTGAAGCTTGAGACTAGGGATGAGCCGAACACCCCCCGGTTCGGTTCGCACCAGAACCCGCGAACGGACCGAAAGTTCGCACGAACGTTAGAACCCCATTGACGTCTATGGGACTCGAACGTTCGAAATCAAAAGTGCTCATTTTAAAGGCTAATTTGCATGGTATTGTCCTAAAAAGGGTTTGGGGACCCGGGTCCTACCCCAGGGGACATGTATCAATGCAAAAAAAACTTTTAAAAACGGCCGTTTTTTCGGGAGCAGTGATTTTAATGATGCTTAAAGTAAAAAAAAAAAAGTGAAATATTCCTTTAAATATCGTACCTGGGGGGTGTCTATAGTATGCCTGTAAAGTGACGCGTGTTTCCCATGTTTAGAACAGTCCCTGCACCAAATGTCATTTTTAAAGGAAAAAATCTCATTTAAAACTGCTTGCGGGTTTAATGTCATGTCGGGTCATGGCAATATGGATGAAAATCAGTGAGACAAACGGCATGGGTACCCCCCAGTCCATTACCAGTCCCTTTGGGTCTTGTATGGATATTAAGGGGAACCCCGCACCCAAATTAAAATAAGGAAAGGTGTGGGGCCACCAGGCCCTATATACTCTGAACAGCAGTATACAGGCGGTGCAAACAAGACAGGGACTGTAGGTTTGTTGTTAAGTAGAATCTGTTTGTAATTTTGAACATTTTTAACGTGTTTAGCTCCAGCCAAAAAATCTTTTCTAAGCTTTTTGGAAAACATAGGGAAGGGTTATCACCCCTGTGACATTTGTTTTGCTGTCTTTCCTCCTCTTCAGAAGATTTCACCTCACTTTTTTGTCCC
Source organism: Aquarana catesbeiana (assembly GCF_042186555.1). NCBI lineage: Eukaryota > Metazoa > Chordata > Amphibia > Anura > Ranidae > Aquarana > Aquarana catesbeiana. Next base: position 26,941,546 of record NC_133325.1, on the reverse strand, counting down.
AATGAAAAATGTTTTTTGAAAATTTGGGTTTTTTTGTGGAACAAGGATTGGAAAGCATCAGTGGAAAGGAGAACTTGTTTTCCCATATTAACTCTTACAGGAGAGAATTTCCCTTCCTAGGGGTAGATTTCATCTCACTTCCTGTTGTCTCCTTCCGTTTGCAAGTAGGAGTCGTTTGTAAGTTAGATGTTTGAAAGTAGGGTCCTGCCCTATATACTCAGCAGAAATTTGGGCCTTAGGTGTTGCTGTGGCCACAACACTGTAAGCCCTCACAGGGCCCTGCTGTGAAATATTAGATCAAGAATTGTAATTACATGCCCCTGTTGAACAGCAGCTGAAAAATTAGGCCTTAGGCACTGGTGCTGGTGCCACAACACTGCAACCCCTCACAGACACTCTAGTTGGAACGCAGGAACGAGCCCTGCTGCAAATGATTGCTTCAAAAATTGTAATTACACGCCCCTGTTAGACAGGGGCAGAAAAATTGGGCCTTAGGCACTGGTGCTGGTGCCACAACACTGCAACCCCTCACAGACACTCTAGTTGGAACGCAGGAACGAGCCCTGCTGCAAAGTATTGCATCAAAAATTGTAATTACACGCCCCTGTTAGACAGGGGCAGAAAAATTGGGCCCTAGGCACTGGTGCTGGTGCCACAACACTGCAACCCCTCACAGACACTCTAGTTGGAATGCAGGAACGAGCCCTGCTGCAAAGTATTACATCAAAAATTGTAATTACACGCCCCTGTTAAACAGGGGCTGAAAAATTGTGCCTTAGGCACTGGTGGTGGCGCCCAGAACCAAAAATGTTCTTACAAGCTATCAGCGTGATGATTGAGGAGGAAGAGGATAATTACTCAGGGATAGTCACTCAGCATCAGCATAGGCAGTCTTTGAAGGGATCTGAGATTTCAAAAAAAATTATTCGGTTACATCAGCATCAGGTGCTTGGTAGCTGGTGGTGATCCAAGACTCATTCATTTTTATGAAGGTCAGCCGATCGACCGAGTCGGTGGACAGACGCACCCTGTGATCGGTTACCACGCCTCCAGCAGCACTGAATGTGCGTTCCGAAAGAACGCTGGATGCAGGACAGGCCAGTAGCTCAATTGCATACTGTGCAAGCTCTGGCCAGTGATCCATCCTCAAGACCCAGTAACCCAGAGGATTTTCGGTGGGAAAGGTGTCCAAGTCTGATCTTGCCCCTAGGTATTCCTGCACCATGTAAAACAGACGCTGGCGATGGTTGCTGGAACCGATCATACCTTGGGGCTGCGGACCAAAAAATTGTCTGAACGCATCGGTCAGACGGCCACCTTCTCCACCGCTCCTTCTTTGACTGACCGAAGCCTCAGCAACACGTTGTCCAGAAACAGGAGTTTGTAACCTCCCAGTCTCTGGGAACGCGTTGCACAGACCTTTCTGCAAGGCCTCCCGAAGATGTTTCATCCTCTGCTCCCTCTGCGATGGCAAGATAAGGTCCGCAACCTTACCCTTGTAACGTGGATCAAGGAGGGTTGCCAGCCAGTATTGGTCCTTCTCCTTGATACCACGAATACGAGGATCCTTACGCAGGCTTTGCAGGATCAGGGAGGCCATGCAGCGTAGGTTTGCTGAGGCATTCGGTCCGGAGTCCTCTGGGTCACTAAGAACGACATGGTCCGCAGCCACCTCCTCCCAGCCACGTACAAGTCCATGTGTTTCTTGGGACTGATCCCTTAAAGACTGCTGCTGATGCTGAGTGCCAGGCTCCACCTCCATACTGACACAATCTTCCTCCTCCTCCTCTTCCTCCTCGTCCTCTTCCTGTGTGATCGGCGGGCACGCAGGAACACTGTCTGGATAAAGGGGGCCTTGAGAGCTAAGGAAGTCCTCCTCTTCCTGCCTCTGTTCTGCCTCAAGTGCCCTGTCCATTATTCCACGCAGCGTGTGCTCCAACAGGTGGACAAGGGGGACAGTGTCACTGATGCATGCACTGTCACTGCTCACCATCCTCGTGGCCTCCTCGAATGGTGACAGGACAGTGCATGCATCCCTGATCATGGCCCACTGGCGTGGGGAAAAAAAACCAAGCTCCCCTGACCCTGTCCTGGTGCCATAGTCGCACAGGTACTCATTGATGGCCCTCTGCTGCGTGTGCAGCCGCTGCAGCATGGCCAACGTTGAGTTCCACCTGGTGGGCATGTCACAGATTAGGCGGTTCTTGGGCAGGTTAAACTCCTTTTGGAGGTCCGTCAGCCGAGCACTGGCATTATATGACCGGCGGAAATGCACACAGACTTTCCTGGCCTGCCTCAGGACATCCTGTAAGCCCGGGTACCTGCCCAAGAACCGCTGCACCACCAAGTTAAGGACGTGAGCCAAACAGGGCACATGGGTCATTTGTCCCTGTCGGAGGGCAGAGAGGAGGTTGGTGCCATTGTCGCAAACCACCATTCCTGCCTTAAGTTGGCGTGGCGTCAACCACCTCTGAACCTGCCCCTGCAGAGCTGACAGAACCTCTGCCCCAGTGTGGCTCCTGTCCCCCAAGCACACCAGCTCAAGCACCGCATGGCATCTTTTGGCCTGCGTACTTGCGTAGCCCCTTGAACGCCTACGGAGCACCGCTGGTTCCGAGGAAGAGGCCATGGAGGAAGAAGAAGAGGAGGGGGTGGAGGAGAGAGGTGTGTCACAATCAGCATTTTGGAGGCGTGGTGGCGGAACAACCTCCAACACTACTGCACCTTGTCCTGCATCCTTCCCAGCTGCCAGCAGAGTCACCCAATGCGCCGTGAAACTTAGGTAACGTCCCTGTCCATGCCTGCTGGACCATGAGTCAGCGGTAATATGCACCTTACCGCTGACCGCCCTGTCCAGCGAGGCATGGACATTGCCTTCCACATGCCGGTAGAGAGCCGGAATCGCCTTCCGTGAGAAAAAGTGGCGTTTGGGTACCTGCCACTGAGGAACCGCACATTCCACAAACTCACGGAAGGGGGCAGAGTCTACCAACTGAAAAGGCAGCAGTTGAAGTGCTAGCAATTTTGCCAAGCTAGCATTCAACCGCTGGGCATGTGGATGGCTGGGAGCAAACTTCTTTCGGCGGTGCAGCAGCTGGGGCAGGGAAATTTGCCTGGTACAATCTGACGTCGGTGTACCAAAAGCAGATTGCCCACAAGTACTTGGCTGTGACACACCTAATTCTACACCTTCATTCCTCTCACTGTAGGTCTCAGAGAGGACTGAAGGTCTAGTGGGGTTGGAAATCTCAGCTGATGAGGAGCAAGGAGAGATCCTCTTTGTTCTTTGGTGTGGGTCTTTTAGATACGCTTGCCAACGAACTGCATGGCAGGTCAACATATGTCTGGTCAAGCATGTGGTACCCAAGCGGGAGATATTTTGGCCACGCGAGATACGCTTGAGACATATGTTGCAAATAGCAGCGGTGCGATCTGATGCACTCGTCTCAAAAAAGGCCCACACCAAAGAACTTTTTGAATAACGCGCAGAGACTGCAGCGCCCTGCACATGTGGAGCTTTGGGGTGTGATGCAGTCAATGTGCTGCCCTTAGGCTGGCCCCTGGAGGGCATCCTGCCTCGTTGGTGATGTGCTGCCGCCTCCTCCTCCTCCTCCTCCTCCTCCTCCTCCTCCTCCTCCTCCTCCTCTCTCCTATCAGGCACCCACGTTGAGTCAGTGACCTCATCATCCCCTCCCTCCTCATCACTGGAGCAAACCTGGCAGTATGCTGCAGCAGGGGGAGCATGACTGCCAGATTGCTGTCCTTCTTGGGCACCCCCTCTGTCCGCGCTCATGTTACTGCCTTCATCGAGCTCAGTATCGTCATCAGAGCCTTCCAAACGCTGGGCATCCTCCTGGAGCATGTACCCAACACTGTGGTCAAACAGTTCGAGGGAATCCTCATGAGGACATGGTGGAGCTAGGGAAGGAGTCACTGATGACATTGAGCTGAGGGAAGAGGCCGCTGCTTTGCCAGACAAAGCACCCTGGGCATGGGTGAGAGAGGATGAGGAGGATGAGGACGGCTTGGTCATCCACTCGACCAAGTCTTCCGCATGTTGCGGCTCAACATGGCCAGCTGCCGAAAAAAAGGCCAAGCGTGTCCCATGGCCACGTGCTGATGAGGATGCACCGTCTCCACGACCAGCACTAGACACAGAGCCTGCTTGCCCTCTCTTATTGGCTTGTGACTGTCTGCCTCTCCTTCTTGGCCTTCCAGACATACTAATGGCCTGTAGCTGCACTAAGCTGGGATAGAACACCTGTAATTTTCTTCAAGTAGCTTTATATACTGTAACCAGACAAGCCTGCCTGTCAGTAGGAAGATAACAGGAACGGATCTAGCTGAACACTGTGAGCAGGACGCACTGTACTAAATGTAAATAGTCTAGCTGCCTGACCGTGGTACTAATAGGATCAAATAGAACACCTGTAATTTTCTTCAGGTAGCTTTATATACTGTAACCAGACAAGCCTGCCTGTCAGTAGGAAGATAACAGGAACGGATCTAGCTGTACACTGTGAGCAGGACGCACTGTACTAAATGTAAATAGTCTAGCTGCCTGACCGTGGTACTAATAGGATCAAATAGAACACCTGTAATTTTCTTCAGGTAGCTTTATATACTGTAACCAGACAAGCCTGCCTGTCAGTAGGAAGATAACAGGAACGGATCTAGCTGAACACTGTGAGCAGGACACACTGTACTAAATGTAAATAGTCTAGCTGCCTGACCGTGGTACTAATAGGATCAAATAGAACACCTGTAATTTTCTTCAGGTAGCTTTATATACTGTAACCAGACAAGCCTGCCTGTCAGTAGGAAGATAACAGGAACGGATCTAGCTGAACACTGTGAGCAGGACACACTGTACTAAATGTAAATAGTCTAGCTGCCTGACCGTGGTACTAATAGGATCAAATAGAACACCTGTAATTTTCTTCAGGTAGCTTTATATACTGTAACCAGACAAGCCTGCCGGTCAGTAGGAATTTAACAGGAACGGATCTAGCTGAACACTGTGAGCAGGACGCACTGCATTAAATGTAAATAGTCTAGATAGAAGATAACAGGAACGGATCTAGCTAAACTGAATACAGTGTATATATATATATGCAACACCTGGGATGCATATATATACACAATACACTGTAAGTGCAGCTAACTGACTGACTGTTCTGCCTAATCTATCTAACTCAAATCAAATGACACTGTCTCTCTCTCTCTCTATCTCTCAGCACACCGGAACACACACTACACAGGGCCGCCGTGCAGGCGGCCTTATATAGTGTGGGGTGTGTACTAAATGCCCTGAGCCGTAATTGGCCAAAGCCACCCTGGCTTTGGCCAATTACAGCTCTCTCTACTGACAGCGCTGTGATTGGCCAAGCATGCGGGTCATAGTGCATGCTTGGCCAATCATCAGCCAGCAATGCACTGCGATGCCGCAGTGAATTATGGGCCGTGACGCGCCACACGAATTTAGCGCGAACGGCCCATAACGTTCGCAATTCGGCGAACGATCGAACAGCCGATGTTCGAGTCGAACATGGGTTCGACTCGAACACGAAGCTCATCCCTACTTGAGACGAAGCTGCGTATCTAGATAGGGGAGGGTGGACGGATATGGAAGGGGGAGGGTATACTTGACTGACCTTATCTACTTAAAGAAAGGTCAGAAGATTACAGTGCACAATGGGTGTGGGAAGGGTTAGGAACCAGTCCAAGCCTTCTCACTGCACTGTGTGGGGGTTGGTATGTACCAAGCAACAGATCAACCGTGAGATGTATGGAAGGAGGTATTCCGCCGTTGCAGTCTATTTACTACTATATCAGGAGGGGGTCCGATCAAGAATTATAAATTATAATGTCTTGAGTGTATCAGCCGCTATACTGCTATCCCTCTCTAAATCTTACTGATGGTTTTAGAGTAGAAAGTAGAGGGTATGGGAATTTCCTAGTTGAATAAATGTCACCTATGGCATAGTGTTGTGGGTGGGATATGCATTCAGTAATAGTCATTCTGTAATAGTCGTTCTGCAAATCTTTGCTACACAAATGATATTGAGGTTTGGAAGCAGTGATATTTAAACTCACATCACAATGTAATTAACACCTAAAGCAAACTGATCTATGAAAACAGTAACAGTGTGAACATTGAAACCTGTGAAACGTTAAAGTATGGTAGGAGGTATGAGCTTCTGATGTACTAGTTCCTGCTATATTGCTAAATTGTGTTCCCTCATACTGAGGCTCAATCTATTCCTCTAACATCTGATCTCTCTACCATTAAAAGGGAAATGTACCAACCAGTCATAATCATTGACAAAGAAATGTGGGAACAAGGAGGAGGGGGGCAAGTAGAGATATGGGCAAATTTATTTCGGGTGTCATCTGCTGCGACTGATTTATTGCACCTGTCAGTATCATTACTTAAGTCAGTTTACTTTAAAGAACAGTCTACTTACGTGGGGATCGACCAATAGAAGTAGAGCCCCACTATGAACCTAATATGCGATTTCGCATGTATTCTGGGCGTATAAATATTGATTGGGTAAACTGCTGTATAGTATACTGTTAGAAGAGTATGTTCTCATTTGGTGCAATTGTGAGTCGCATGTACTATTTGTTTGGAAGGGTGGAGGTGAAAAGATGCAGCAGGAAAAGGTTGTATATCAATGCCCTTTCCGACTGTGAATGCGGGGTCCATATAGCATATGGGCAACTAGTGAAGCTTAGCTCAACCAAACGTCGTATCTTACAAAATCAGCCATCTTTGGAAACAGGTCTACATTCACATGAGCTACACCATCCTGTTATACGAACGGGTGGTATTCTTCCTATTGTTGCTAAGACATGAAACCTTTATTACTGTGCAGATCATATATAATTTGCAATATTGCTTTCATGTGTGGGACCGGAGTAGTTCTACTCGAGTCTGCAGCTGTATGTGTCATTTCGAACCTATTGAGGAGGGTCGGTGTAGTTTAGAGTGTCAGTATTCACAGGGCTGAGTATTATTGGACTAAAATTCGTCAGCCGCGGTTCATACTGAGTAGGTATATAATGGTAGTAAAGTGAAATGGTGTTTTTCTTGAGGAATACTGCGCAGAGCTAGTATACAGTTTAAGTTTTTTATAGAGGATACTGGGATGGTCTAGAACTATGACTGAGTACAGCATTTATATATTCAGAAACATTGAACCAAACAAACTATTGGAACCTGAAATGGCGATTATCATCACCGGAGGTGATGACTGTAATCCGGGCCTTTAGCAGCCGCCTTGAGTATGACCGGGATCAGTAGTCTCTACGGGCTCTTCTAAAACGTGAGAAGTCCGTAGGGCTGTGGCGTTGTTGAAACTCCTGATGTCCTGCGCGTGTTCTGCTGCTAGATGGAGATCTCCTTCTTTGTGAGCGCGAATCCTGTGCTTCCATCGGCTCCTCCTGCAGAGCGTGTCGTCCTGCAGCGTTATGGCGGAAGTCTGCATACCAGTTTGGTACCTCAACCAAAGGTATACCCAGGCTTTCACAAAAGTAATGTAAATCTTCAGGCACTTTTAAAAATGCTGTACGGCCGAGATGAGTAGCTGCCAGGCAAAAGGGAAACTTCCATCGGTAGATAATCCCGTTGGCGCGTAACACATCCAGCAGTGGTTTCAGATCTCTGCGCTGCTGTAGTGTAATTCCTGACAAGTCTTGAAAAATCTGAAGATGCGCACCATTATGTTGCAATGGTTGTTTGATCCTTGCCTGCTTCAGGATGTCCTCCTTTAACTTGTAATCCACAAGGCAGCATATTATATCCCTTGGTGGGTCATTTTCTCTGCCTTTCGGGCGTAATGCTCTGTGGATTCTCTCTAGTTCTATGCGGGTTTGAGGTGGTCTGTCTAGTAAGTTATTAAACATTTCAGTCACAGCAGAGGTCAAATTATCCGCTTCAATGGACTCCGGTAGGCCTCTTATGCGGAGGTTATGTCTGCGACCGCGGTTATCCAGGTCTTCGATGCGGCGTTGTGTCTCTCTCAGTTGTAGGGTGTGAGTATCTATCCTATGTGTCGCTTTGCGGAGGACCATAGCATGTTTCGCTGTAGTTTTTTCTACCTCAAGAACACGGTCATTTAGGGTGTGGATGTCCATTCTCAATTCCGCAATGGCGGCTGATAAAGTATCTTTAATATCAGCAGCAATTGCCCTCAGATCATTTATATTGAGGGATGGTGGTTGTGGGTTTTCTTGTGATCCCGCGGTTAGAGGGAGTGACGGGTGGGAGGCAGAGAGCTGTCCCGCTAGCTGTGCTGCCGGGGCCTGTAAGGAGTCTTGGCGGGACGGCGCCATGTTGGTCCTCTGCGTCCTGAACATTTCAGGGATGTTTTGGGTCGAATTCCCCGTGTTTTCTCGGGGTGAACGGGACCTCGAGGTGGAGGTGTGTCGGGAGGCTGTTCCCATCGCAGCGCGGACGGTTATAGAGACAATTACCTCCGGTAGGACTTCTGAAAAGACAGCAACGGCGGGAGCAGGTCTCTCAGGCAGCCATCTCTCAGCTCGGCCAAGCCACGCCCACCCCAGGGCAAAGGATATTACTCAACTTGAAAGTCCCATCGATTCCTCTGAACTCATGCTGGCGATTAAAGACCTAAAAATGGGAAAAAGTTATTGGGCCTTGAGGATGGATCACTGGCCAGAGCTTGCAATGTATGCAATTGAGCTACTGGCCTTTCCTGCATCCAGCGTTCTATCTGAACGCACATTCAGTGCTGCTGGAGGCTTTGTAACCGATCACAGAGTGTGCCTGTCCACAGACTTGGTTGATCGGCTCACCTTCATAAAAATGAATCAGTCTTGGATCACCAGCTACCAAGCACCTGATGCTCTATGTAATTGCTAGTGGAGGAAATCAGATTGCAGAGTGTATGGGGTGCACACATTGTGGTTTGCAAGTTTACCACTGAAGCCCCACACCTCTATATGGAATGTTTTGAAGTAGTAAAAGCCTGACAGAGGTTGTAACCTTTCCTCTTGGTAATACAAAACTTTAACCACTTACGGGCTGCCCGTCCTTGTTATACAGCGGCTGTTTGCTATTACTAGGGGTCTTTAAGGTAAAATAAATAATAAATAAATAAATAAAACATGCCCAGTCCCGATGAGCTTGCGTGCAAAAGCAAACTCATACATGAGTAGCACCCACATATAAAAACAGTGTTCAAACGACACATGTGAGGTATCTCCTCCTAAAACATGCAACCTGTAGAATTTTTTAAACATCACCTATGAAGATTTTTAAGGGTAAAAGTTTGTCGCCATTCCACGAGCGGGCACAATATTTAAGCATGACATGTTGGGTATCAATTTACTCACCGTAACATTATCTTTTACAATATTAAAAAAAAAAATGGGCTAACTTTACTTTATTTTTTTCTTATTTTTTAATTAAAAAAAGTGTATTTTTTATTTTTAAAAAGTGCACTTGTAAGACCGCTGCACAAATACAGTGTGACAGAAAGTATTGCAATGGCCACCATTTTATTCTCTAGGGAGTTAGAACCCCCAAACATTATACATTTTTTTCTAAGTAATTTTCTAGCAAACAAAAAATAAATTATGTTTTTAACTTGTAAACAACAAATCTCAAAAAGAGGCTTGGTCCTTAAGTGGTTAAAAAAACAAAAAAACACAAAAACAAAAAACAAAAAACAAAAAAAAAAAAAAAAAAACGTTTGGGCTGAACATTCACTTTGATTGCAATATGCACATCTTGTTTTTTTTTTTTTTTTTTTTTACTCAATTGAACCTCTTTTTAACACTAACACTTTACGTTTTTAATCCCCCTAATGATGATAATACAATTATAAAAGCTTTCAGACAATGGGGGAATGATGGGAATAAAATGGTTTCCAGGATTGGCGATCATGTGTAAGTTCACCTATAAATGTGTAGATATTAGTAAAGGTGATAAAAATGTCCAATGCCCTAGGGACAATGTTCTACCTCTACTTGCTATAAAGGACTGTGTGCTGTCCGAGGTGATATTGTCATCAGATTTGTATGTAGCTGATACTTTGTGTTTATTTGTGTCATTTACCTATCAGGCAGCTTAGGGCTTTATCTTTGTACATTGATCTGCTGTTGATGATTGAAATAGATACAAATAGACAAAGATTTGACTGGGCTGATAGAGTAGATACAATGTTTCGTTTTCTTGCTTCTTTCCTCCGTTGTGTTGTGGTTTAAGAACACCACGATTTTTTTAACTTGTCTTTTCAGATAAAGTAACAATGTAAGGCGGGAGATTGTGGATCTTTGATTGTAACAATGTGTAAGTGCGGCATAAGTGTTTATTCAGCTCTGCCACCTTGTGGTGATTTCTGGTAGAACACTGGGGGGTGTGTGTGCAGTGCAAGGCGATGAATAGAAGAATGTATACAGCCAGAAAGTGGAGATGATCTCCGCAATCCATAGAGAATCAGGATGGGAATAGAAGGAAGGTTTCTTCATCCCCCTCCCAATCTGACCGACCTACTCCTCATCTAAAGATCCTTGTTATTAGGATTATTAAACTCCCACTGCTCTGATTGGCTCAGATTTCAAATTCCTGGTTTCAAATTTTCCCGCTTGAATAGTGAAGAACGTTACAGACAAATAATCAGCCCCTATTATACCACCAAATCCGACAGAGACCTGAGATCATCAGATGAGACATTTATCCAAGAAATATGATCAATGCTTTATGTCTGAAATGAATAAGAATGGATTCTAAAGATCACTGAATAATGTAAAACATTTCTATATGTTCTCTTCTATTTCAAGTCCTCCGAATGCAGAACATGATAGTGAGATGACTTCTCTCATAGATCTCTACCTTTCTATATGATGATGGGAAATCAAGTATTCCACGTTTCATCATTAGATCTGTATAGGATCATGGAACTGACCTCTATCAGATATGTACCAGTTACAGATCCCCCCCCCCATATAGTAAAACTAGAATAATAAATAAAAAGGTGAAAGGACTGGCAGAAATCATGACATTGACATTTGTATAATGAATGAATAAAACAAATATTTCATGTCTGAAGAATCAGATCTGTCCCCTCTTAGAAACATGGATAACATTTTGCTGGTTTCTAGTTACAAAGTAAATGAAATTCTCTGCAGAATATTGGATGGCCGAGGCTCCTTTCTATCAGTTTTCCTTACTACCAAATGATAAAATATTCACCAGAAATATATTATAAAATGAAAAGATCGGAAGTGTAGGTCAAAAATGATGTATACAAGACATTATATATGTGTAATCCTTGTATACAGAAAAGTCCACTTTCAGATTACGGTAAAAAGCTCATGTATTCTCTAAGGAGCAACACTGACACCTAGTGGTTATAAAACTGCATGTCTTCTGTACGGGGATGTGGGAAGATCTACAATGTGATTGGATGGTTTGTTCCCACTAGCCGACTAGAATGGATGGGTCTAAATGGAAATACGTGAAGAATTCACAAATAAAGGGAATGTAATAAACTAGCTGATATTCGGATGGATTTATTCTCACTATAATACATACTCAAATGAAGAATTTGCCATCAGATTGTACAAACCTCATTGTATAGATAACCTGTTAATTCTTCATTGATAACGGGTTAAGAATTGTGATAAAATGTGATGACAGCTCATTGATGGAAATGGTGGGTGGCTCTTAGAAGAGCCTTTGTGTCTTGTGTTGGGGTAATGATGATGATGATGGGGGGATTACTTGGCGCTGGTGTACTTGGTGACGGCCTTGGTGCCCTCGGAGACGGCGTGCTTGGCCAGCTCTCCGGGCAGGAGGAGGCGGACGGCGGTCTGGATCTCCCGGGAGGTGATGGTGCGGCGCTTGTTGTAATGAGCCAGGCGGGAAGCTTCGCCGGCGATGCGCTCGAAGATGTCATTTTTTGTTTAATAAGTTTTTATTAGAGAAAAATATATAACAGAGATATAATTATAACTCGAAGTAGAAAATATTTCCATTTTAACAATAATAGCATAGTAAAAGAGAGACAGTACTCACATACCGTATTAGTTAGGAAAATTCCGTAATTGCCTCTAAATAGATACATAGAGTCAACGTACTAGCCGATTAGGCAGAGAGTATATATGTGAGTACCATATGTCGGGTGTAATTACATAAAAAGTATGATACATTGGTTTATTGAAAATAGACAATTGAAAGGCAAAAAGAAAAGGGGGGGAAATATAAAAGAGGAGGGAATAAAAGGAAAAAGGTGGGAAAGAAAGAGAAGGGAGGTGAAGGGATGCTGGCGTGCAGGGCCATGTACCGAAAGGAAGGTTGTATTAGTGAGGTGAACAACAATGCTAGGGGGCTAATTCTGATTGATTAGTTTAAGGGGTTTCGGTAATGAGATTTTTATATGAGGAAGTAGTCTGAAATTTTTTCCATGAGTCCCATATGAGGGAATGTTTTTGAGAGGTCCCTCTGAGGTCGTGGGTGATACTCTCCATGAGGTGTACGTTGTCAATCATGTGTAGCCAGTTTTTAGTAGAAGGAATTACTGGTTGACCCCATAAGGTGGGAATCAAGGCCTTGGCAGTGTTCAGGAGATGAGGAATAATTGAGCGTTTGTACGACCTTATGGGAGTTTTTGTAACATGGAAGAGGATAGCCCAGGGATCGTTTGGTATGTAAACGTCGGCAATCTGAAAGATCAGATCACGAATGGCATCCCAGTATGGACGGATAAATGGACAGAACCACCATATGTGTGCATGGGTAGCTCTGTTCCCACAGTTCCTCCAGCACATAGGGGAACTGGCAGGAAACATTTGGTGCATTCTAACTGGGGTGTAATGCCATCTAGTGAGCAACTTATAATTGACCTCCGACATTTTTGAGGCTAGGGACGAGGTGTGGGCTAATTGTAAGATCCTATCCTTTTGAATATCCGTCAGGGGAAAATCAAATTCAGCTTCCCATTTAGTCAAGTAATGTGGGAATCCGGGATTTTGAAGAGCGATAAGGGCTTTATAAAATAGCGAAATGCTATGTAGGGGAGGGTCTTTTGGATAAAATATTGCTTCTATATCGTTTAAATCACTAACGCCCCTAAGTGGAGTAGCGAGAGAGCTTAGGAAGTGTTGTATCTGGTGGTATCTCCATTCATCTAGATACGTGACAGGTTTAGGGGCGAGGATCAAAGATAGTGGTTTTAGTACATTACCATTAAGAATATGGTGGAGCAAAAGAGGTTCTTCCAGTCTCCATGTCTTAAAACCTGAATCCAGAAGACCCGGCAAAAAGTATGTATGATTAAGGAGAGGTAATAGGGGGGAGTCATAAGCCCAAGAGAGTTTTTTATGTAAGGCGTCCCAGACATCTAAAGAGGATATGGTGAGAGTCGAGGTAGTGCGAGCAAGGTTTCTGTGGGATTTGGGTATCCAGGGAGCCACTGAGAGGTCCATGCCACTCAAGAAATACTCAATTTGTACCCATAACTTGGAGTTAAGAGCATATTTCCACCCAGCAAGCCTGGCTAATATAGTCGCTTGATAATATGCTTTGAAATTGGGAAGTGCCAGGCCACCTGAGCATTTGGAACGAAACAATGTCTCCCTGGATATTCTAGGATGTTTGTCCTTCCAGATAAAACGGGAAACCATGGATTGTAAGATAGAAAAAAACCCCACTGGAATATTCAATGGTAGCATTTGAAAAAGGAAGAGAATGCGAGGTAAAATATTCATTTTAATTATACTTACTTTCCCTAACCAGGTGTGAGACAGGTTGGACCAGTTTCGTAAGTCATTTCTGATCCTATTTAGCATGGGGATATAATTATATCGAAAAAGAGAGTGGAGCTTGGGGGTAAGATAAATGCCTAAGTATTTTATACATTTTTGTTCCCATCTAAATGGAAAGAGGGGTTTGAGCGAGAGGGCCTCAGACTTAGGGATGTTAATGTTTAAAATTTCCGATTTAGATAGGTTTATTTTGAAGTTGGAAATTGAGTGGAACGAGGAAAATTCAGACATCAAATTGGGGATCGAAGTACGTGGTTGTTGGATAAAAAATAGAACATCATCTGCATAGGCTGCATATTTGTGGGATTTGTTGCCTATTTGTATGCCTTTGATATTAGCATTGTTCCTAATTGTAGCCAAGAAGGGTTCTAAGGAAATAGCAAACAGGAGAGGGGAGAGAGGACATCCTTGTCTAGTTCCATTGTGTATAGCAAAGGGGTCACCCAACGTCCCATTAATTCTAATTTGAGCTGAGGGATCAGAGTATAGGGATGAGATACGGTGGAACATTTTAGGTCCTAGGCCAAAGTGGCGTAAGGTCAATTTAAGGTACTCCCAGTCCACCCTATCGAAAGCCTTCTCAGCATCCGTAGAAAGGAGTAGGGTGGGCTGGGAGCAGCGTTGTACATATTGAATTAAGGAGATTGCCCGAAGTGAATTATCTTTTGCTTCTCTAGAGGGTATGAAACCTGATTGGTCGGCCGAGATCCATTTGGGTATGAGGGGAAGTAAACGGTTGGCCATGACTTTGGCGAATAATTTAGTGTCAACGTTAATTAATGATATTGGTCTATAGCTGTTACACAGGGTAGGATCCTTATCTGGTTTGGGAATGACAGTGATGTGGGATAAAAGTGATTCTGGGCGTAGACCTGAAGAGTGAGAGATAGAGTTTGCATATGCAGAAAGGTGAGGAAGTAAGATGTCCCTGAATGTTTTATAATAAAGAATAGTGAACCCGTCAGGTCCAGGGGCTTTACCGGAAGGGGAGGACTTTAATGCTGTTTGAAACTCCTCTACCGAGAAGTCTGCTTCCAATTCTTTAAGGACAGATATGGGTAATTTAGGAAGATTAGCCTCTGCCAAGTAGGAAAGCATACGATTCCGTCTCTCCTTATGAGGAAGAGAGGACAAATCGTTTTTGACGTTATACAGGTCCGAGTAGTAGTTTCTGAAGGCTTTAGCGATATCTGGAGTTGCATAAGCTAATGAACCTGACGGGAGTTTGATTTTGGGAATAAATGATTGGGATTGCTTATTCTTTATCGATCTAGCTAACCATCTGCTAGGTTTATTCCCCCATTCGTAGACTCTCTGTGACAGGCGTTGAAACTTTCGCTTGGTGTCTAAGTTAAGGAGGGATTTTAGTTCCTCTCGTTTAAGTGTGAGGGATTGGAGATGTGCAGTATGTAGAGATAGTTTATGTTGTTTATCAAGGGCCTCTATCTGTTGTAAAACCTGGACAATTTGTTGACCATGCTCCCTTTTCTTCCGAGCGCCAAGCTCAATGAGTCGGCCTCTGATAGTTGCCTTGTGAGCCTCCCACACAATAGAGGGGGAGGTATCAGAAGGTTTGTTTTCCTTGAAATACTGCGATAAGTGAGAGGCCAATATGGAAACCTCCACTTCATCAGAGAGAAGGGAGTCATTTAGCTTCCAATTGGTGGTGCGTCGGGGTAGGGAAGGCATGGTCAATGTCATCGAGACAGGTGCATGGTCTGAGATAGACGCGGTACCTATATGAGTAGAGTGTAGGAGAGGAAGGTGAAAGTGATCTAAGAAAATGTTGTCTATTCTAGAGTATGATTGATGCGTTGAGGAGTAATGTGAGAAATCCTTCTCCTTGGGATGAAGAAGGCGCCATACGTCCATTAATTGAAGATCAAGAAGCCGTTTTTTCACAAATTTCAGGCGTTTGAAGGAAATATTAGAGCGATTTTGTGACGTGTCAATAGAGGGATCTAGTGGCATGTTTATGTCCCCTGCTAGGATAGTAAGTCCTTTAGCAAAATGTGACAATTTAGTCAGTATATGGGATAAAAAGGTTGGTTGATTATGGTTCGGGCAATATATGTTTGCCAGAGTGCATTGAGTATTTCCAATAAAACCCCTAAGAAAAAGAAAACGACCATGATCATCTGCAAGCATTTCAGATAACCTAAAGGGCGCGTTTCTGCAAAAACCAATAGCTACCCCCTTAGCTTTATTAGTGTCCGATAGGCTGTAATACCACTGTGGAAAGTTAGGTGACGTTAGTTTAACGGATGTCGTGTGAGTTAAGTGGGTTTCCTGAAGAAAGGCAATGGAACATGTAGCTTGTTTCAGTTCCCGGTATACTTGGTGTCGCTTAGCAGCAACATTAAGACCCCTGACGTTATAGGATACTATCTTTACCCTAGCTATATGGAAATAAGGTGTCAGCCTTCAAATAGATTAGCCAGGCACGCCAGCAGAGAGGAGAAGGTGGAGGAGGAGAGGGAAGAGAGAGTAAGTAAAGAGAGAGATGAAGAGGAAAGGAAAAGGATAAGCATATGTAGAAAATGTACATACAAATCAAAGAACCTGTGGGAGATGAATGAATGTCACGCAGAAATCTGCAGTGGTCCCGTTGGGGAAGGAGAGAGCGAAAGGCCATCCCAATCCCTGAGCAGGAATAGAATGGGGCAACTTTAGGGCCGTTCGCACTCGTCTATCCCAAAAGGAGATGGGGGCGAGGTTACGCTGTAAGGGGGAGGTAGCGAGGGGTGTGCGCTCCAGCAGCGCACGGCCTGTAGTAGAAACAAATTAACAGATAACTTGCTAATAGCAAGAAAACATTAAGTTCCAGTTAGAAGTATGGAAAACCGTACAAATAGTACAAATACAACAAGAATCAGTATGAACAACGTGCATCCTTCAGGTTATCAAAAATGTAAACCAGCTTAGGGCTAGAACCATATAATCCAAAAGAGAAAAAAAAAAAGAAAAAAAAAAAAGGGAGAGAGGGAGATCAAACACCGGTCAGAGTAGCTTCGAGACCGCTTTAGCCAAAAATTGGCAGGTAGGAGTAGGAAAAACATATCGGCCAAAGTCGGGCTCTATATAAAAAAAAAATAAACATACAAAAACAAGAGTTTTTCTCCCTCCCTCTCCTTCTCCTAGAGACCTTGTAGGAGAGACTCCGTTCACATTAATAATAAAGATATAGTTGAAAAAGTAAATGGTTCAGCCATGTTTTTGTGCAGAGCCCGGGAGAGAAGTGCACTTTTTCTTTGAGGGGGTTTTTTGCCAATGAGCGTCAATAGGGCAGGAGAATTTAGGAATTGGGTCCTGCCAGCCTGGGAGTTCCATGGGTGGGAGATGTAGCTCCTGCAGAAAAGATGAAAGTTCCTCAGGAAATCTCAGCGTGTGGGAGCGACCATTTTTTATGGCAATCAGGCAGGCAGGAAAGCCCCATCTGTAGGTGATCCCGTCGGAGCGTAGTCGGTCAAGGAGCGGTTTGAGGGCTCTGCGACGATCTAGAGTGTCTTTGGAAAGATCTGGATAGATGGTAATATTTGCACCGTCAAAGTCAATATTAGGGAGTCCCCGCATCTTCACCATGATGGCATTTTTATCTTCAAAGTAATGCAGGCGACATATAACATCCCTGGGCAGATCTGAGTTAGCATTACGTGGACGTAGAGCACGATGCACACGGTCAAAGCGTAACGATGCAGTGGCAGGTTTACCCAGAATAGTATTGAAAATGCCCCTTATTGAATGTTCAAGATCAGAGTCTCCAGTGGCTTCCGGTAGACCTCTAACACGTATATTATTTCTACGGTTACGGTTTTCGAGGTCTTCAAGCTTATATAAAGATGCCCGATGAGCGAACGCCAGCTGGGTAACAGTGTCCTGCAATTCTTTGATAGCTACTGCTTGCGTATCTTGTCGCTGCTCTGTTTCCTCCACTCTGACCAAGATATGTGACATATCCGATCTAACTGCAGTTATTTCTTTTTTAATGGATTTCTCCAAACCGTGAAACATGCCTGCCAGTTCTTTTTTGAGACCGCTCATAAGTACAGACATTTCAGAGCCCACGGGGGATCCAGGACCATCCATGAGATCCGAGCAGTAGGAGGATGCCGGAGAGCTCCCTCTCGCCGATGCGGCGCGGGATGATGGGGAAGCGCTTGTTCTCGAGGTTCTGGCTTGGTTACCACGTGCGTTGGCTAAGTATTGTTGAATAGAGCCAGTAGAGGCTGGATTGAGTAGTGATCTCTTGTTTGGACGTTTAACTGGGGCAGACCGGCGTTTAGATGATTTTGCGGGCATAGTTGGAACTATATGGCCGATAGCTGCAGAGAGCACCCCCCTCACATTTGAGCGAATTTACATATTCATCAAGGTGTTATCAGCGTGTAAAGGGGTTCTCACTAGGGGCGCAAAGGTGGCTTCTGGTCTCCAGATGCAGGCCAGAACCATGAATCCTCCCAGCGGCAGCGGTCAGTCAGGAGCTGCAGTGTTATTTGGGGCTCAGAAAATAAAAAAAAAAAAAAAAAAATAAAAAAATAAAAAAAATAATTGGAATCTATAATCAGTGTCCCAGCATATAGTGTGTAGCACAGCTCTTTGAGGGGGGAGATCCTGCTGCAGGAAACAATATGGGAGCTTCAGTGAGGTTTGATGAAAGGTGTATGTGGAGCACTAAGATGGCCGCCGGCTTCCAGAGGTAGGCCGGAGCCGCGGACTTTCCTAGTGGCTTCACCCGGCCGGGTGGGCGCCGCTTCTAAAGGAAGAGTCTAGTGTCCGCTTGGTGCATGGGTAGGGGGAGGATGTTGTTACTCACTGTGTCCCAGCTTCTGATTGGTGTCCGGATCATGAATACCACAGGCCGGAGGCTCCGTTCGAGTTGCAGGCCGCAGGATGGCGATCGGCCTCAGGGAAGCAAAGCCGTGGATTCGCGGGCAGAGTACCGCCGTCGATCCCGGCAATCTCCGGCGGGTCGGGGGGCCACCGACCCAAGGCAGATGCCCACTCAGCGTCCGGGTCCTAGGGACGCAAGGCCGGAGGCTCCGTGCAGGTTGTAGGCCCCAAGATGGCCCGCTCGAAGATGTCATTGACGAAGGAGTTCATGATGCCCATGGCCTTGGACGAGATGCCGGTGTCGGGGTGCACCTGCTTGAGCACCTTGTACACGTAGATGGCATAACTCTCCTTCCTGCTCTTCCTCCGCTTCTTGCCGTCCTTCTTCTGGCTCTTGGTCACGGCTTTCTTGGAGCCCTTCTTGGGCGCCGGGGCTGACTTGGCTGGTTCAGGCATGATAAGGGTTAATGATATCTTCTCCGCTCTGTGAAGGGAAAATCTGCTGGAGCCGCCCTCATGTGCTGCTTATATAGGCGTCCTATGCAAATGAGCCTCATCCCTCTCCTCACTCTTCTATTGGAGGATTCAGTCATGTGATGGGGAAGGACGTCATGCTTTCTTTCCTCCTCTACAGATTGGTTTAGAGACAAGTCAGGACACTATTGGCTGGATTCGAAGGTTACCAATCACAGCTTGTGACGTCAGAACACTGAGTGTATAAATGAAGGAGGGTGGCTATAGAGTACCATTCTTAAGTGAATATCCCGATCAACCAGTGACAATGTCAGGACGCGGCAAACAAGGAGGCAAGGTTCGGGCTAAGGCCAAGACCCGATCATCCCGGGCTGGTCTGCAGTTCCCAGTCGGTCGTGTTCACCGCCTGCTCAGGAAGGGCAACTATGCCGAGCGGGTCGGGGCCGGAGCTCCCGTCTATCTGGCCGCCGTGCTCGAGTATCTGACGGCTGAGATCCTCGAGCTGGCCGGCAACGCCGCCCGCGACAACAAGAAGACCCGCATCATCCCCCGACACCTCCAGCTGGCTGTCCGCAACGACGAGGAGCTCAACAAGCTGCTGGGCGGAGTCACCATCGCCCAGGGAGGAGTCCTGCCCAACATCCAGGCCGTGCTGCTGCCCAAGAAGACCGAGAGCCACAAGGCCGCCAAATCCAAGTAATCATCCCGACAATTCCTCCACCTCTATTACCCAACACAACGGCTCTTTTCAGAGCCACCCACCTCTTCATACAAAGAGCCCGACATACATTGTTTTGTTGCCTAGTCTCCAATGTTTTTAATGTGATTCATCGTTCACTCTAATAGCAAACACTTTGTATTCTTCTTCACACTTTTTACAGGTCAGTAGTAAAGTAGGAAGATTCAGCCGCATTATACCTCTCCATACAAAGACACACATACATTGTTATCGGGGATCTGATTGTATGTTCTATTTGCAGTTATTTCATGGTAGTTTATAGAACAAAGTGATCTGATTACAGGGAAGGATCTTCATTGCTCTCCTTTAGTTCTGATGGATGATTCGATTTCATTCAATACCAAACAAGAATCCTTCCAACTGAAAAGGAACACAGATCTCCTCAACTCCTTCATCAGAGGAAGACAGACTTCTGAAGGAATCTGCAAGAACTGTGATTGGCTCAACTTTCTAATTTCTTCCTACAAATTGATCTCAGGAATTCAATAGACCGTTAGTCATCTCTGATCCACTTAGCCGACCCTTCCGGGGACATTGATCAACGGCCCCCTTCATTTCAGGGGAATTATTTACCAAGAATAAAAAAATACGTTGGAAATTATACTTTCCAAATTGTGTTTTGGTTTGACATCCGAATACAGAATTCGCCCTGCTATAGAGATGAATGGAAAGTCTACTGAACAAGTGTTTTCTGGGCGGGAAACAGATCTCGGAATTCATTTCTTTGTAGTCCTCGTAAGAAGACTGTATTTTCTGGCTGGTGCAGGAACCGCCCACAGCTGTGATTGGCTCAGATTTCAAATTTGCCCGCCTGAATTGTGTAGATCGTTACAGATAAATATTCATCTCTCTTATACCGCCAAATCCGACACCGAGGAGTTGATCAGATGAGACATTTATCGGAGAAATATGAATAGCACGCTAATTTTCATTAGTCCGCAATAATTAGGAAAGGATTTTGTTTGTTATTGAACCATGAGAAAACACTTCTATATGTTCTTAGAATCCAGGATCTCACCACTGCTACACACAGAATATGATAGAGAAATGTCTTCTATTATAGATCTCTTCTTTTTTTATAGCATGGGAAATGAAGTCATGATCACATACAGATCTAATCATGAAATCTTCATGTTAATGCCTGATATCTATATATTTTTTTTTCTCTTTCAGACGTTTATCAGTGAAAGATGGTTCTCATATCACAACCAGAATATGTATACAAAGAAATGTGAAATAAATAGTAGTAACCATGACACAGCTAAATATGTACAATGAATGCAAAAAAAAAAGAGCCCTTTCCAACTATATCTAGCGCTTATGGATTGGTAAAATAGGAATCAGATATATCTTGGTCATTTATTGATTACTAATCATCTATTAGGTTAAAAAGCCGCTACTATATACAACTACCAAAGGTAGGTATTCTTAAACATATAATAAAATACACAAAAATACAGCGCTAAAAGTATCAAACAATATCAAATTGTGTGCATTGATGGAACCAATTATTATCCTAATTGTGCTATTGGTTGATGCTTTTTTGTGTGCTTTATTATATTTAATGAATAAAGTAAATATTTCACGTCTGAACTGAAGAGCCGGATCAATTTTCTCTTTGTAATACTCAATCTGCCAAAGGTTTAGAAGGTCCCAAGAATGTGAAATTCTCTGCCGAATACTAATATGTTGTGGCCCCGCCCCTTTCCAGTAGTCTCCTATCAGGTCCGCCAGGCTTAAAACAGGGAAGACGGCGTATTTCTATATATGCTTCTTTATCAGAGTAATATTTTATAAACATGACATTATTATTGACAAATTAGTATCTGGTGGTTGTGGTTTCTGCTAAGGAGGGTCAAAAATATATATGTTTTCGTTGTAATCTCCAAGGAATATCTAGAAAACTGTTGAGAAGCAAGAA
The DNA here is from genome assembly GCF_042186555.1 of Aquarana catesbeiana. NCBI lineage: Eukaryota > Metazoa > Chordata > Amphibia > Anura > Ranidae > Aquarana > Aquarana catesbeiana. Next base: position 26,919,788 of record NC_133325.1, on the reverse strand, counting down.
TATATTTGTCTTCTCTATTTTTCAGAACCGCAGAATGTTTAGGAGCCGACATGGAAAAACAAATCTATTCTGTGTAATGAATGGTTGTGACTCCGCCTTTTCTCGGGATGTTTTCCATCAGGTCCGCAAAGTCTCTATAAAAGGAGGGCGGGCAATCAGTCAATTTCAGTTCTTAGTAACAGAGAAGAGTCGTCATGTCTGGTCGCGGTAAAGGAGGGAAGGGTCTGGGGAAAGGAGGTGCTAAGCGGCACAGGAAGGTGCTCCGGGACAACATCCAGGGCATCACCAAACCCGCCATCCGACGTTTGGCCCGCAGAGGGGGTGTCAAGCGCATCTCCGGACTCATCTATGAGGAGACCCGCGGAGTGCTCAAAGTCTTCCTGGAGAATGTCATCCGCGATGCCGTCACCTACACCGAGCACGCCAAGAGGAAGACCGTCACCGCCATGGATGTCGTCTATGCTCTCAAACGCCAGGGCCGCACTCTCTACGGATTCGGAGGCTAAACCCTCATAGACCCCCCTACTACCCACTCCATCTACATAAAGGCCCTTCTCAGGGCCACCCACCTTCTCATCCAAAGGGCTCTCATCGCGAATGTTTTGCATTTAATTATATCCATTTCTAGCATGTCGGAAAGGAAGTTCTTCAGCTGAGCATACACTATACAATCCGATTTTCATTAGATCTAAACCATATAAATGATACATGCTCTTCCTTTACAATACCGTTACTGCCTTTTTGGTAATCTATTACGTGTATATATGTATATACACACACACACACAGGCCACTTTATTAGGTACAGTTGTTCAATTGCTTATCAGCCAATCACATGACGGCAACTCAACCCACCTACTCCTTCTTTATATGTCATACAAAGGCACTTCTCGGGGACATCCACCTTCTCACATAAAGAGCTGTAAATGGTGCCCTCCAATCGGTGTAATATACTAGTCGGGTACATGTAATAAGTTCTCCAGAATTTCAACCCCTTCCGCACCCTCTACTCCCTGTTTCTTTACATTTCTAGTCATACTATTTCTTGCTCAAGAAACTTCCAGAACTGGGGTAGGCACAATATCAGTTTGAACGTTTACATTTCCCATCACGTTCCATCCAGAGAAGCAGAGCGATCATTGCACCGGATCTGAGCAGGAAATAGATGAATGGACGATTTCTATACAATCAAATGTGCACTGATCATTTCTCTTACTTGGGGAATTACAACGTCTCCTGTTATGTGTACGTCTTTCTCCATAGAATCCAAAACATTTAGTATTCTATAGCTCTATTACATCTGGAACTATAGTGACATTGAGGTCCAACATAATGTATATTAGAGATTTACTCCCGCAGACACTTGATTATATACTCGAAATTTGACATTCGAAGTACTGGCCACACACTGCAATCTCGTCTAAGCCTTTCAGTTCTATTTTTTGGAAAAAAACAAAACAAATAACATTGTACAACCGGATTGTATACACGACTAAAAATAACTTTCTTTGCCACATTTATGCTAGAATCGTATAACTCCGGGAGAAAAGTACAGATAATGATATAGACAGCCCTTTGGATGAGAAGGTGGGTGGCCCTGAGAAGGGCCTTTGTGTAGATGAAGTGGGTAGTAGGGGGTCTATGAGGGTTTAGCCTCCGAATCCGTAGAGAGTGCGGCCCTGGCGTTTGAGAGCATAGACGACATCCATGGCGGTGACGGTCTTCCTCTTGGCGTGCTCGGTGTAGGTGACGGCATCGCGGATGACATTCTCCAGGAAGACTTTGAGCACTCCGCGGGTCTCCTCATAGATGAGTCCGGAGATGCGCTTGACACCCCCTCTGCGGGCCAAACGTCGGATGGCGGGTTTGGTGATGCCCTGGATGTTGTCCCGGAGCACCTTCCTGTGCCGCTTAGCGCCTCCTTTCCCCAGACCCTTCCCTCCTTTACCGCGACCAGACATCTCTATGCTTCGCCGTCAGATACACGACCAGTAAAGAGCCGCCGCCCGGCCTCCTCCTTATATACAGCAGGGGGCGGGAACGGGATGGGAGGTGTGTCTGCGAGGTCACAGAAGCCCCGCCCCATCAGTCTGACCTCACAGCCGTTGCTCACTGTGAATTTCCCGCCTAATGATGCTCTTTGTTCTCTAATCAGGAAAAGTCCAACAGGAAGAATAAACTGCCGTGTGTGTAGAGAATGTTCTAGAAGCCGATTTTATAGGAATAGATGTTCTGATCTATAATCCCTCATCTGTATTTGTTGGCGGAGCAGACAGATCCTATTCACTAAACAATGATAAAGGAGAAGGGAGATGGTGTGTGTGTGTGTGATGTCCATGAACTCCACTCTGATTATTCTATCATCTCCTATACAGAGAAGTGACATTATTTCTGATCACTGCCGGCTATAGAAAGGTCAGAGGATGGAAAGCATTAGAGGAGACTTTCTACTCCCTGTGATGACCATGGATGATCATTACTGGGGGGGATGAGTCCATGTCTCTGACGTCATCCGGTATGATCCAAATAGATATCTTTAGTAAAACTTACTCAGATATCGGGACATTCATAGTTGGGGGAAACGTGAACTCAACAAAATAGGACTTGAGCCAAAACATTTACCCCCCCCCCAAAAAAAAAAAACAAAAAAAACAAACAAAAACAAAACAGTGATAATACCTTTCAATTCTTAGTTACAGACGAATACCTGGGATATGGGCACTCTGAAATGTCCATACAAACATCTACAGAGTATAGACATATAAAGTACTCTTTATCCTATTATCTTCCCTCCCACCTCATATATATCCTGGAATAAACAATTGTCTCTGTTCTCCCTGGAGAATTATCAGTTATTCAACATTACAGAGATGTAGCCGACCAAGTCTTATCAGAGATGTTTTCCTCCATCATTGACACTTGTTGCCGTATCTGATGTTCCCCTTTCAGTCATTCCTCCTGGGCATACATTATAATAGGGGTGCCGCCACTGTATCCTTTCACTGGTGACTTTTCTATCATGTCTACTATATAAAGTCCCCACAATGATGCTCCAATGTGTGATCCTTCAGGCCATACACTACACCATCTCTAATCTCCTATTATCTCTCCAGCAGTAAAGTATCTCCGAGAGTCCCGGAACAGATTCCTTGTAATACATTGTATCATTTCTCCACAATCCTCCCAGTGCAGAATGATGGCTCTCTGATCACCTTGTATCCCTTCTACACTGACCATGAGATAGTAGCAGGCACAGCTGCTGCATGTTATCATAGGGGCAAAAAGGCCATTCAGTCCTTCAGTGTACATCCATCCACACAAGGATTTCATGTCATCACTTGAACTGTATCCACATGCTGACAAGGCCTTTTCTGACACGTGTTACTTAGTTGTGTACAAGTAAAAATCAGTATTTTTTGTTAGAAAATTACTTATAAGTGAACCCCCAAACATTATTTAACGATACATACACAATATAGAGAGAGAGAGAGAGAGAGAGAGAGAGAGAGAGAGAGAGAGAGAGAGAGAGAGAAAGAGGAGACAATACAGTTATTCTCTACGGTCTCTGCTATGGCAGTTGTAATTTTTTAATGTCACATGTTTTTTGTGCAGCGTTTTTCTAAACACAATTTTTTGGGAAAAATACACTTTGGTTAATTTAAAAGTCATAATAACCTATACCCTTTTTTTTTTTTTTCCTTTTAACTATTTATGAAAAAATGATGTTACGCCCAGTAAATTAGGAAGTGGAATCAGGAAGGCAAACTTTACGATCACATTAAATCTCTTCCCAGATCGCAGCAAGCAATGGGGTTTGATCAAAGAAATGGTGTTTGATTTACTAAGACTGGAGAATGCAAAATATGGGGCAGCTGTGCATTGTAGCCAATCAGCTTCTAACTTCAGCTTGTTCAAATAAACTTGGACAAAAAAAAAAAAAAAACTAAAGCTGATTGGCTTCTATGCAAAGCTGCACCAGATTTTGCACTCTCCACTTTTAGTAAATCAACCCCAATGTGTCAGGGTTACACCTTCATCTGGAATAATTTGGGGACATTTTTTTAATGAAGATTGAAGCAGAGCCACTCCATACCTCTGTGTCTCCAGCGGAGTCCATCCTTACATCTGTGTCCCAAGTGGAACCCCTCCTTACATCTGTGTCCCCAGTGGAGCCCCTCCTTACATCTGTGTCCCCAGTGGAGCCCCTCCTTACATCTGTGTCCCCAGCGGAGCCCCTCCTTACATCTGTGTCTCCAGCGGAGCTCCTCCTTACATCTGTGTCCCAGGCGCCCCATATGGAAGGGCCGCCACTGCTCAAGAATCTGCTTGACACTTTTATCCATCCCAAATTCCCAACTAAAGGACTTTGCATATCCAACTCTATAAACTGGTGGGTTTTGTTCTTTGGCTTAACCAGATGACCCCAAAACTACTTCACTTTCCCATATGCAGACCCTAGCCTTCTGATGTAAACTTTGCTGTTTTATGTGGCTCCAAGATGTCTGGGATAAATGCTGCATGTTAAATCTTTCTAAACCACTAACAAGATAAGAGAAGACTACCAAGATATCAGATAAACAGATCTACAGTATGGAGCTTGCTGGAAGGTGTAGTATAGACACACAGCTTTCTCTGTGTGTTCAGTGGAGGGGGGGGGGGGGGGGCTCCCGTCTCCACTGAACACAAGGGGCTTAGTCCTCACGGAGGTAACCTTTTTATAGCCCGCCGGAAGTGACTTTGTTCCCACACTGAGAACAAAGCACCCGACTGGGCGGATGCTGCTGGGCACGATTGTTTGCACCAAAAAGCAGCTCCAAACC